>NC_041391.1:285359480-285363960 GCF_002162155.2 Triticum dicoccoides
CCCCCCCCCTTGATCACCAGATATCGCCTATTCTCCTCTATATTGCTTGCATTAGAGTAGTGTAGCATGTTACTGCTTTCGTTAATCCTATTCTGATGCATAGCCTGACATTGTCGCTACATCTGATTGATACCTTACCTGCAATCCTAAATGCTTAGTATAGGGTGCTAGTTTATCATCATTGGCCCTACATTCTTGTCAGTCTGCCTTGCTATACTATCGGGCCGTGATCACTTGGGAGGTGATCACGGGTATATACTATACATACATACATACTATACAGATGGTGACTAAAGTCGGGTCAGCTCATTGAGTACCCGCAAGTGATTCTGACGAGGGGGCTGAAAGGACAGGTGGCTCCATCCCGGTAGAGGTGGGCCTGGGTTCCCGACGGCCCTCGACTGTTACTCTGTGGCGGAGCGACAGGGCAGGTTGAGACCACCTAGGAGACAGGTGGGCCTGGCCCTGTTCGGCGTTCGCGGATACTTAACACGCTTAACGAGATCTTGGTATTTGTTCTGAGTCGGCTACGAGCCTATACGCACTAACCATCTACGTGGGAGTAGTTATGGGTATCCCGACGTCGTGGTATCAGCCGAAGCACTTCAGACGTCAGCGACGGAGCGGCGCGCGCCGAATTGGACTGGAACGCCACTAGGCTAGGTCTGCTTTCGGCCGCCCACGCAACGTGCAGGTGTGCTCAGGGCGATGGGCCCAGACCCCTGCGCGCTTAGGTTTAGACCGGCGTGCTGGCCTCTCTGTTTTGCCTAGGTGGGGCTGCGACGTGTTGATCTTTCGAGGCCGGGCATGACCCAGGAAAGTGTGTCCGGCCAAATGGGATCAAGCGTGTTGGGCTATGTGGTGCACCCCTGCAGGGAAGTTAATCTATTCGAATAGCCGTGATCTTCGGTAACAGGACGACTTGGAGTTGTACCTTGACCTTATGACAACTAGAACCGGATACTTAATAAAACACACCCTTCCAAGTTCCACAGACAACCCGGTGATCGCTTTTCCGCAGGGCGACGAGGAGAGGATCGCCGGGTAGGATTATGCTATGCGATGCGACTGGAGATGCGCTTGGAGATGCTACCTGGATATGCTACTTGGAGATGTTACTTGGAGGACTTCAATCTACTCTCTTCTACATGCTGCGAGGCGGAGGCTGCCAGAAGCGTAGTCTTCGATAGGATTAGCTATCCCCCTCTTATTCTGGCATTCTGCAGTTCAGTCCACTGATATGGCCTCCTTACACATATACCCATGCATATGTAGTGTAGTTCCTTGCTTGCGAGTACTTTGGATGAGTACTCACGGTTGCTTTCTCCCCCTTTTTCCCCCTTTCCTTTCTTTCTGGTTGTCGCAACCAGATGCTGGAGTCCAGGAGCCAGACGCCACCGTCGACGACGACCCCTACTACACTGGAGGTGCCTACTACTACGTGCTGCCCGCTGACGACGACCAGGAGTAGTTTGGAGGATCCCAGGCAGGAGGCCTGCGCCTCTTTCGATCTGTATCCCAGTTTGTGCTAGCCTTCTTAAGGCAAACTTGTTTAACTTATGTCTGTACTCAGATATTGTTGCTTCCGCTGACTCGTCTATGATCGAGCGCTTGTATTCGAGCCCTCGAGGCCCCTGGTTTGTATTATGATGCTTGTATGACTTATTTTATTTGTAGAGTTGTGTTGTGATATCTTCCCGTGAGTCCCTGATCTTGATCGTACACATTTGCGTGCATGATTAGTGTACGATTGAATCGGGGGCGTCACAAGTTGGTATCAGAGCCGACTGCCTGTAGGAATCCCCCTTTCCAACTCCTTGGCCGAAGTCGAGTCTAGTCGTTGAAAAACTTTTACTAACATGGCTGTGTGGCCCATGGGCCCACGTCGCCATCGGGTGGTAGTATGATCTTTTATTCCTTGACCTATACTCTGGGACTCTTATTTCTCTTCTATTCGGGTTAAATGATTTTGCTAAAAACAAAACTAACTTTAGGTTCTCGCAAGTACTTTCTCCCGGAGAGCCACTTGTTACCGATGACCGCCTGCTGCACCAGAAGATTCCGAAGATACTCTACCATGTGCTCTCGAGACTATGTGCCATTGCTTTTGCAATTCACTTCCGTCGATAAATCCCTCTGGATAACTACTTACACCTATCGTTCTTATTGCCATCCCCAGTTGGTCTTGTTATTACCAGATACCTCGAAACACTCGTCGTTGTCTCGATAATCCTTGAGATTATCACCTTGATGTTCCTTGTCACCTGAATACCCCTATGGATAATTCTCGCACTTATCAAGTATCCGCTCATCCCCCAGTTGTTCATGTGTTTCACAATGGTCTTCGAAATACTATTTGATCCTCCAAAAATCCTTAATAGCTTATTGCTCTGCAATACTTGTCTGCTTGCATTATGGATGCTTCCCATTGGCAATATTCGTTAGTATCCTTAGGCATCGTCATTTTGATCCTATTGATTCAGCATGTGTGCGAATGCACACAAACATCTATCAACCCTTCTAAATTATCCTTCCGGCTCAGACATCATTTTTGAACATGAGCTGGTTCTGGACCAAACTATTTGTCGTCAATTGTGCCTCTGGTATATTCAACTTATCCATCCCTACTCAGAGCATTGCTTCTGATCCTTTGTTTTGGGGATCGAAATTCCTTTATTATCTAAGCATCGAATCCTTCCGATGTTCTATAATATGATGCCCGTGCATTCTTCTTCCTCTGGTTGAGTACCGATGCTCACGTCAGATCCCTTGTGGACCACCAGATCCTTTGTTGGATTTTATCTGACAACGCCCTTCATATTCAATAACCTTGTGAGCCTTTCCTCTGATACATAATGCCTTTGGTAAATTGTATCCTCTGCTTTCTTAACCATGCTCTGTCTTCGAGCTTGAGTTAATTACTTCTAAAGATTCTGGTATTGATTATAAGATGCTCCGATGGGTTGAACCTATGCCCTCCTTAATGGGTGAGAACTCGAAAGTTTTCACGAGTCATACTCTTCTGGTGCTTCGCCAGATAAAATTTCAACACTGCAACTTAATCGAACGCGAGAAGTGGATGAAAGGTTATGCATTGGAGAAGTGGGAGTCGACCTTGAACTTTGTGTTCATGCCCATGGACCCGATGTACATCTTCTCATTGAAGCTTCTTTTAAAATTAATTATTCCCTTGATATAAGTTCATCTTATATCTGGGGTATGGCCTTTTACAATCGTGGTCCCGACCATGTTCTCCTTTAAATACCATTTTTGATGCAAGTGTAAGCACTTGTCTTCTATGGATCAATACACCAGTCCAACCTTTACTTTGATCTTGTGTCGAGTATTACCCCCCTGGTATCTCGAGATTATCATGGAACTGCATAACTTCTTATGAGTTCTTCATCAAGTACTACATACTCACCGATTAGGGCTCGGAGTTATTAAACACTCAAAGACACCGATAACCGAACCGAGTCTGCATTACGGTTCAACGACACTTGATAATCTTCTTTAAGTACGAGTTTGTAACCGATCACGCCATTTCTAGCCTGTTTGGCTATATCCTTGTCGTGCAGATTTTAACTGTGCTACCTGGTCCTTATTCCGGGAGCACCAGTTTCGACGATGAGCTAAGCTTACGTCGATCTTCCTCGTCATACCAATTCTCCTTGACCAACAAACTTGATTTCGAGTTTGTGTCGTAACGGTGGTTCCAATAACCTCTTGCTTCATCATTCCTTTGACTTGATGTCGTCGCTGATTGACTACATCTGCATGAAATCTCTCGACAATTGTGTCGTGATCATCATCAACCTTATGAGCTCTTCCAGGAATTCAATTGAATTCATGATGGGTAATACCATCCTTGCCCTTAATGATTGTGTTATCATTGACCACTTTATTGCCTTCCCACCAACACAAGCTTGTTCGTGTTTGGTGTTATACCTTGAGTTCCTTGCTGTCCAGCAATTGATCTTCCTTACCTCGGAAGTATTACCATCTCTTTCTGTCAAGAATGTGGTGAGAATTTCACCACCTCTTAATAATTCTTGATATCATAATACTTCTTGCCATCTTCGTTCATTCCTTGGTCCCCGTATTGTTTTCAACCGGAATACCGACAATGGAGCTATGACGTGTGAATTCAAAACTCCTAGCAACCCTATTGCTTTGAAGTGAATGGACGATAGTTCATTCTAAGTCCTTCGCTAATTGAATCACCATTCTAACATTGGTCGTGCAACCCAACCCGTACTTCGGGCGCACCCTTCAACCAATGTTTAATTGTGTATGTTTTCCTCGAGCATACTTCCTTATATCAGTTGATCTGACAAATGTTATCTCCTTGTTCACTTAATGGTGGAAATCCATCTTTTGGAAATCTCGATGGATTATCGCTGAGCCCATCAGCCACCTCCTCCTCTCCTTGGTTTAATGATGAACTATTGTTTCAGGAACCTACTCCCATAGTTCATTT
>NC_041391.1:285366720-285367989 GCF_002162155.2 Triticum dicoccoides
GACCGTCCCCATCCTCCTCCTCAACGGCCGACCCCGAGCCTCGCCGCCGCCGCTTCCCTTCAACGCAAGTGAGGCCCCAGCCTCTGCCTCCCTCTCCTTTCCTCTATCGCCGTAACCGACCACCGCGCCCCACAGCTGCGCCCGGCCACCCTCGCCTCGCCCTGGCGCCCTCCCGTGCGTGCCCGTGATGCCACACGCGCTCACACGCGACCCCGTCCGTCATGGCCTCGCCCCGCTGATGCTTCTACTGCCGCTGCCGTGCCAGCGCCTTCCCGCTCGCCGGCCGCGCCCCTGCGCTTGCGTTCGCACGCTCGACCTCGCGTGCACCCGCCCTTGTCCCGTCGATGCCCGTGGCCGCGGCCCCGGCTAGCCGCGCCTGGGTTCGACGCCCGGCGTTTGCCCCGGTGCCCATGCCCGCACCCGTTAGCCCGTTAGGCCCTAGGCCTATGACAGATGGGGCCCCACGCCCCCAGAGAACGTGTCTGAAAAAAAAAGGAGTTAAAAAAAATATAAAAAAAAATAAATCAATAATAAATAATAAAAATAATTAATTAATTAACTAATTAATTAACTTAATTAATTCTGATTAACTTAGCTAATTAAGATTAATTAATCTAATGACTAGTTAACCTAATGAACTACTGTTAATTAGCTAACAGAGTATGACAGTGGGGCCCACCCCCTATTAACACTAATTAGGTTAATTAAAATGTTTAATTAAAAAATTTGTCACTGACCAGTGGGACCCACTCGTCAGGTTGACCAGTCAACCCTGTTGACTGCTGACGTCAACATGACCTCATGCTGATGTCATAAATCCATTTTCGAATTAAATAAAATAATTAATTAAATCTCAGAAATTAATAAAATCTTTAGAAAATCATATCTTTTAATCCGTAACTCGGATTAAAATATTTTCAACATGAAAGTTGCTCAGAACGACGAGACGAATCCGGATACGCAGTCCGTTCGTCCGCCACACCCCCCTAACCTATCGAACCCGCAACTTTCCCCCTCCGGCTCCTCTGCCCGAAAACACGAAACACCGGGAATACTTTCCCGGATGATTCCCCCCTTAACCAGTACCACCTCATACCGCGTTAGAACACGTCTAGCTCTGCTTGTTGACCTGTTATGCACTTGCTTGCTATGTATTTACTGTTTCTCCCCCCTCTTCTCTCCAGTAGCCCCCGTGACGATGCTGATGCCCCTGTGGACGACTACGTCACCGACGACCCATCTCTCTTGCCAGAGCAACCAGGCAAGCCC
>NC_041391.1:285368163-285377590 GCF_002162155.2 Triticum dicoccoides
TGCATTAGAGTAGTGTAGCATGTTACTGCTTTCGTTAATCCTATTCTGATGCATAGCCTGACATTGTCGCTACATCTGATTGATACCTTACCTACAATCCTAAATGCTTAGTATAGGGTGCTAGTTTATCATCATTGGCCCTACATTCTTGTCAGTCTGCCTTGCTATACTATCGGGCCGTGATCACTTGGGAGGTGATCACGGGTATATACTATACATACATACATACTATACAGATGGTGACTAAAGTCGGGTCAGCTCATTGAGTACCCGCAAGTGATTCTGACGAGGGGGCTAAAGGACAGGTGGCTCCATCCCGATAGAGGTGGGCCTGGGTTCCCGACGGCCCTCGACTGTTACTCTGTGGCGGAGCGACAGGGCAGGTTGAGACCACCTAGGAGACAGGTGGGCCTGGCCCTGTTCGGCGTTCGCGGATACTTAACACGCTTAACGAGATCTTGGTATTTGTTCTGAGTCGGCTACGAGCCTATACGCACTAACCATCTACGTGGGAGTAGTTATGGGTATCCCGACGTCGTGGTATCAGCCGAAGCACTTCAGATGTCAGCGACGGAGCGGCGCGCGCCGAATTGGACTGGAACGCCACTAGGCTAGGTCTGCTTTCGGCCGCCCACGCAACGTGCAGGTGTGCTCAGGGCGATGGGCCCAGACCCCTGCGCGCTTAGGTTTAGACCGGCGTGCTGGCCTCTCTGTTTTGCCTAGGTGGGGCTGCGACGTGTTGATCTTCCGAGGCTGGGCATGACCCAGGAAAGTGTGTCCGGCCAAATGGGATCAAGCGTGTTGGGCTATGTGGTGCACCCCTGCAGGGAAGTTAATCTATTCGAATAGCCGTGATCTTCGGTAACAGGACGACTTGGAGTTGTACCTTGACCTTATGACAACTAGAACCGGATACTTAATAAAACACACCCTTCCAAGTTCCACAGACAACCCGGTGATCGCTTTTCCGCAGGGCGACGAGGAGAGGATCGCTGGGTAGGATTATGCTATGCGATGCGACTGGAGATGCGCTTGGAGATGCTACCTGGATATGCTACTTGGAGATGTTACTTGGAGGACTTCAATCTACTCTCTTCTACATGCTGCGAGGCGGAGGCTGCCAGAAGCGTAGTCTTTGATAGGATTAGCTATCCCCCTCTTATTCTGGCATTCTGCAGTTCAGTCCACTGATATGGCCTCCTTACACATATACCCATGCATATGTAGTGTAGTTCCTTGCTTGCGAGTACTTTGGATGAGTACTCACGGTTGCTTTCTCCCCCTTTTTCCCCCTTTCCTTTCTTTCTGGTTGTCGCAACCAGATGCTGGAGTCCAGGAGCCAGACGCCACCGTCGACGACGACCCCTACTACACTGGAGGTGCCTACTACTACGTGCTGCCCGCTGACGACGACCAGGAGTAGTTTGGAGGATCCCAGGCAGGAGGCCTGCGCCTCTTTCGATCTGTATCCCAGTTTGTGCTAGCCTTCTTAAGGCAAACTTGTTTAACTTATGTCTGTACTCAGATATTGTTGCTTCCACTGACTCGTCTATGATCGAGCACTTGTATTTGAGCCCTCGAGGCCCCTGGCTTGTATTATGATGCTTGTATGACTTATTTTATTTGTAGAGTTGTGTTGTGATATCTTCCCGTGAGTCCCTGATCTTGATCGTACACATTTGCGTGCATGATTAGTGTACGATTGAATCGGGGGCGTCACAGGAGCGCTGCCGTCTTGAGGCAGAACTTGGCCAGGAGCATTTTTCCCCTCTGGCAGAGCAATTCCGTCGGGCGAAATTCCCTCCCAGAGGGGAAAATCGAAGCCATCGTCATCGCCAACAACCCTCTCATATTTGGGAGGGTAATCTCCATCAACATATTCAATAGCACCATCTTCCCTCAAACCCTAGTTCATATCTTGTGTTCAATCTTTGTACCAGAACCTCAGATTGGTACCTGTGGGTGACTAGTAGTGTTGACTATATCTTGTAGTTGATTACTATATGGTTTATTTGGTGGAAGATTATATGTTCAGATCTATTTTGCTATTTAACACCCTTCTGATCTTGAGCATGAATATCATTTCTAAGTAGTTACCTTTGTTCTTGAGGTCACGGGAGAAGTCATGTTGCAAGTAATCATGTGAATTTGATATGTGTTCAATATTTTGATGATATATATATTGTGATTCCCTTAGTGGTGTGATGTGAACGTCGTCTACATGGCACTTCACCATCTTTAGGCCTAAGAGAATGCATTTTGAAGTAGTAATTAGATGATGGATTGCTAAAGTGACAGAAGCTTAAACCCTAGTTTATGCGCTACTTCATAAGGGAGCGATTTGGATCCAAATGTTTAATGCTATGGTTAGATTTTATCTTAATACTTCTCTCGTAGTTGCGGATGCTTGTGACGGGGTTAATCATAAGTGGAAGGTTTGTTCAAGTAAGAACAACACCCAAGCACCAGTCCACCCACATATCAAATTATCAAAGTAGCGAACGCGAATCAAACCAACATGATGAAAGTGACGAGATGAAATTCCAATGTGCCCTCAAGAACACTTTGCTTATTATAAGAGATCATGTTGGCCTGTCCTTTGCCACAAAAAGATTGGGCTACCTTGTTGCACTTTATTTACCATTACCGTTACTTGTCCGTTAGAAATTATCTTGCTATCGAACTACCTGTTACTGACTATTTCAGTGCTTGCAGAAAATACCTTGCTGGAAACCACTTGTCATTTCCTTCTGCTCCTCTGGGTTCGACACTCTTACTTATCAAAAGGACTATGATTGATCCCCTATACTTGTTAGTCATCAAATTGCTCCTTGGTATGTGATTCCTCCGATGGTCCAATTAGTTTTTGTTCTAGTGGATAATGTTTTGCATATTTTGCTGCTGTTGGTGACCATGTATATGAGCTTGCATGTTGAATTTGTATGGTTGTAAGTAGTTTTGATGCATGATATAGCCCCCAGACACTTGTGGGAGTAGTTTCTATCAATTTTGTTGAGTTTCATTCAATTTTAATTTGGGGACTAAAACTTTCAGATTTTTTTAGAGGAAATAGAATGCTTAGGAGGGTCTTCTCTGGGGGTTCTTCGAGCAAGAGTTCCCAAAGGCCTGCAATTTGTGAACCGGACCTCGACCCACCTCAAGATGCCATCATGAAAGCTTGTGAATGGTCATCTGATGACTTCATGATAAATGCCGGCATCAAGGAAGAATTTGACATGTACGTAAAAAATGCCGAGCTGATGGACTTCATATCATATAAGTGTCTGCAATACCATGACCTCACTGATTCCTTTGTGCGGAGATTCAAGTATGTATCTCACCACTATTCTCATGATGTTATCTTCAACCTTTATGAAAATTCTTATCGCATGAGTGTTTGAGAATTTGCACTGCTTGTAGAATTCCCTTTTGGGGGACTTGGCTTGAACATCACAAATTTAATTGTAATGAATTTCTCATGAGTATTACCCAGGGACAAACTAGAGTCGTAATGCAACCTAGAATTGGGAGCATTCATTTTACATCCATTCATTATTTTGCGATGTTCATAGGGAGAAGAATAAATGGTAAACATGACCTCAGTACCCTGTGTGCTTCTGTTTTAAGCATTCTTAAAAGTGTTGTATTGGGTGATAGAAAATTTAATTTTGGGTCCATCATCACACCTCGCATAAATAAAAACTCTTTTGATTGAGATCTTTATGGAGGGATTTAAGCCACCTGGTTAGCTGCTTATCTTAATATTCCTATTAGAGAAAGTGATCCAAAGTTGCCTGCTATTATCTTGATTATGATGCCATGGTTCGCCGTCAATTTCTCGAAAGGGAAAACCCACCATTTCGATACATGCTGATCTTCAACAAGAATCGTGCTATCCATATTACTTTGCCTGCCCCTACCTTCTTTAATTTTCAGGAAAAACAAAGATACTATATACTTGAGGAGGAGGAGGAGGCGTACACGGCATGGAAGGAGGCCGCTCGACGGAACGAAGCCGCCCACCAGGCGGTAGCAGCTGCACTCGAGTACGACTCGAACTATATCTACGATTTATACCAAGGCCAGCCTTGGTGGTACATTACATTCATGTACCACACATTCATTCCAGCGTCGGTGTTCATCCTTTTTCATTGTATATCCATGTTTCTCTTTATTTTGTTTCCTTTTCTGTGTTTGAAAAACTTTTAAAATCCAAAAATATTTCTTTCTTATTTTTGGTTTTTCTTTCTTGTTTAGTTAGTTCACAGTAGTAAAAGAAAAACCCAAAATGATTTCTCGTTTCTTCTTTTGTTAAGAGTTCTTCGGTGTAAATAATTTTTCTCGCTTTTCATTTTCCTTCGTTAGGTTGATTTCTTCAGAAAACTAAAAACTCCCAAAATATTTCAGTGTGTTTCTCTGAATTTCTTTTCTTTTATTTTAGTCATCATAATGAGAAGACTTCATATGAACTGTTGAGTGGCTCTCATATGCATTACCTTTGATCTAACAAACCACTATTTCCTTGTCTTATCCTTTGAATAAATGTTTGCAAATTTTAGCTTAGTCGACGACACATTTGCACTACTATTATTTTCGCATTATTCGGTCGTGAAAGTGAAAGGCAATAATGACGATGATTTGATGAAGTGATTGCGGTGAAGGAAAGATGGTATGAACTCTTCTTGTTTTCTGTTTTTGTAAATATGTTTAACTCGGTAAGTCTAGATTCATCATATTATGAGTAAACATGTTTGTGATGATAATTAGAGATTATAGTTTCTCATGACATGCTTAAGTATGTAGGAGTGGATAATGATTTATCTTGAGTGCCAACATGCATTAAAATGATTGTGATCTAGTATGTTATGATGGTATCCTCCTGTGAATAATTTGAGTGCCTTGACTTGGCACATGTTCACACATGTATTTTATTCAAAACCAATGCAACCTTCATCATATTTATATTCAGGGTGTTTATATCCTACTCATGCTCGTATTCAATGTTAAATATTCACAATGGATGATTATGACCGTTGTCGCTCTCTAGTTGGTCGCTTTTCAATCTATTTGCTAGCCTACACCTGTAATAAGAGGAAATATTTATGCATCCAAATCTTGAAACCCAAAGTTGTTCCAAATGAGTTCACCATATCTACCTATATGCGGTATTACACTGTCGTTCCAAGCAAATTTGCATATGTCACCTCTAATGATTCAAATAAACATATGTTTTGTGTGCTCGTACCGCTCTTGGAGCGACGGAGCGGTCAATATCTTTCATGCTTAGTGGGTTATTCTCATGACGAGTGTTTATTCACTCGTTCTTGCACGAGAGAGGCTGGTAATTGGGATGCCCGATCCTTCTAAACAAAAACAAAGAAAATAGAATAAAACAAACTCCCCCTCGAAGGTTGATTGTTTGGAGGGCACCCGAGGATTCGGCTAGCCATGGCTTGTGTTTGTATGGTTGAGAGGGAGTAAACCTTTCATTTCTGCATGGGAACCGCCAATAATGTGTTTAGCACAGAAGATATTGAAATCCTTTGTCGTGACGTTGATAGGAAATCACACCTCTCAAAATATAATCATTTCTGTTTTAAGCTTCGAGCTCTGGCACCACTGCAAATCTCTGCTTCCCTCTATGAAGGGCCTTTGTAATTACTTTCGTGCTATTTAATTTTACTATTGAGTCATCACCTTCTCATTCAAGCACCAACCTTGGGAGATCTATTGTCATTCTTAGGTTAACATGCATTGAGTCTAGTTAATGTTGGATGTGAGCATGGGTAGATCTCTTCTATCCTGAATTACAATGTTTACTCATTAATTAAACTTCAGATGTGCTCTGCATTTATATTTTGTGGTCTCGGAAAGGGCTAGCGAGATACCATGTTATCATATTATATCATGATTGTTTTGACAAACTGTTGGCATCCGACATATCTTATTATTGCTTGCTTGTTGATTATGTTATTTTCATGAGTAAATGTGAGACCTAAGTGTTATCATTCATATGGTTAGTTCATAATCTTTGCTGAAAACTTAATCACTAGTTAAGCATATATACAACAATGAGAACAAAAGAGTTGTAAAAGTTTTTATTTATCACTTTTAGTTTGTCAACTGAATTGCATGAGGAAAATAAATAAGTTAAGCTTGGGGGAGTTGATACGTCCCAAAAGTATCTACTTTTCCAAACACTTTTGCTCTTGTTTTGGACTTTGATTTTTATGATTTGAATGAAACTAACCCGGACTAACGTTGTTTTTAGCAGAACTATCATGGTGTTATTTTTGTGTAGAAATAAAAGTTCTCAGAAAATTCATAAAGATTTTTTCTGAAATATATAAGAATTATCACTACTAGGGGAAACCCTAGCAGTAGCGCGGGTTTTGTGTCCACTAGTAGCACGGGAGGTCGCGCTACTAATAAGGTGCTACAGCTATTGCTTAGCAGTAACGCGTGCCCGCACACGCTACTGCTAGGACAAATAGCTGCAGCATTTATTCAGTACCACGCTACTGCTAAGGTAACTACTTGCAGCGTGTTTTCTGTCCATCGCTACTAGTATTTTTTTTAGTGTATTTATGCGCCATCGTATAAATATTGGTACAATACCAGTTATGAGGTTTACATCATTATGTCCATAAAAGTGTGTCAAATGAAGGTGGATTAGGTTCAAGTGGAGGCAATATGTGGTGCATGTCAAAAGTATACTACTAATCCAAACTTGATCTAGTTTGGACTAGTAGTACTTTGGATGTGCACCACATGTTGCCTCCACTTGAATCTAATCCGCCAGCACAAGCTATTTAATCATCATCATAGTCATTACCACCAACAATATTTATTTAATCACCACTAACACTAGCTAATAATAATCATCATAGTCATTACCACCAACACTAGCTATTTTATCATCATAGTAATAGTGTAGCACATCATCATCCTCAAACTCATTTCTAGCTAGCTAATCACTCCTGCTGCTCTCTCTTAGGTAAAATAACATAAAACATGTATAGCTCTCCTCCTTGATCAAACTGGAGCATGCAGATGAACCTGTCTCCTAATCGTGGGTAGCGCATCTGTTTGCTGCCCCCTAGTACTTCTCTGCGCTCCCCCATCACATATTTGATCCAGTCTTGCACTATTAAGCATTCGTCGCTAATCTTGAATGCACTAAAGTAATCTGTAGGATATCTTGGCCGTAAGCTGATAATACTCATGGTACCTTTAGTCTCGATCCCATAAGGCACAACATTCATCGGGAGTCTCTGTTGAAGAACATCGTATGGTAACATACTTAGCAATGAAGTTTAGCTTCAAAAATAATGTATGAAAAAGATGCATTGATGATAAATAGTAAAAATCATACCATCCTTCCTAAATAGATGTGACCGTAGTTTACTACGAACACTATTGGTCGCACACTTTCAGTACTAACATTTCTAAATGCAGGAAGAAAATTTGTCTTGACAGTATCAAGATCCTCAAGCCATGAAACATAATGACTGAGCTCCTCGCAGTTGAGTTCAGCCCAGGACAGTATACGGTCCTGTCTACCAAGCGTTGGACATGTTTGCTTGCACCGAAATAAGCTGACAATACAAATTAGTTGTCAACTATTTTTGAATAAACAATATCAAAGACATAAATATGGTTGAGAAACTTACATAATGGTATAACTGGAGGCGTCTGCACATCGACCCAGATGTTGGTATTACCTTCAATATCATCTTCCGGACGAATATAAAAGGTGATAACCATATCAGGATCAAATGCATAAGTCTTGCATAGTGATCGCCATGTTTTGCATCCAAAATAGGTGTAGTCGTCTGAATTGTATAATTTGCATGGAAAATATAACCATGCTCGGTCTTCAAGTAAACTTTCTTTTCCTCCATACTATGACTGAAATATATCTTATCCAATACAAAAACTCTTGCATGGTAGGGGATACGCTAGTAGAATAGTAAAAAAATATAAGTTGAAGCAAATGAACCATATGTCATGCTTAATTACGAAAAAAGACTTGTCCTTGTGACTTACTGTATCCACTTCGAAGTTCTCGTCCAGCTTGATGCTGAAGCGCTTATCATCATCTAGGAAGATTCCGTTGCACAGGCCGCGCTCGTCTTCGCAGTATTTGCAAATACCGAAATCCTTTTCGTTGTCAGACATTTCCTATGTTCATAGTTAAAACATTAATTGAAAATCGATCGAAGACAACTACCAAGATACTCAACACACAAATCCGGGGCACTCGATATTTCCTATATATTCTGGCACAAGTCATGCCAGAATTCACAGAGAAATCCGGAATGACCTTTGCTAAAATAGGACATATCGAGCGCCTGAAATTTGCCGGAATGAAAATGAATCAACACTCCGGCAAAACATAGGCCACTCGGAGGTGTAACCTACAAACATGACCGGCCACTTGGATATTGAGCAACACAAGATATACATTTCAAAATATCTTATAGGACTCAAATTAGCATGCATTCAATAAGCAAAAGTAAATCATCTCATGCGTCCGTACATCATCGAATATTATCACTAATACATCACGAATAGTGTCATACATATAACATCACTAATACAACTAAAACCCTAGCATACGACGGTTATCGGCGCGGGCGGTGGACACCCACAGAGAAGGAACCATCACGGGATCATAGCTCCAGTGAGATCCCCGGAGAACCTGCCAGGTATTGGAGAACGGCCTGTGCTCCAACGCAAACAAGTAGCGACGGACGTGCGCGTCCTCCTCACTGACACGGTGACGCACCACCTTCACGGAGTCCTCGAGCCTCTGGATCGTCATTGGCCCACGCGACCGCCACCAAAGAAGGTTTGGGTCAACGACAGGCTGGCTCCTCACCAACCTGCGCCCCCCGGTAGGTAGCGCCTTCCAGTACCACCCTGGCGGAGCCCAGTCCCAGACATGGCCGATCTGGTCAAGCAGGTGTCGTCCTCCGCCGACTCGACAACGAGGATGCGGGATAGGCATCGTCCACGTCGAGGCGGGAAAAATTGCTTTAACTAAAAAATAGAAACAAGTTCTTACTAACTAGTTCTATTAATTCAACTAGTTCTTACTAAAAATAAACTTACTATAAATAAAAATATTCTAGTACCTAATTAGTACCTAGTTCTTACTAACTAATTAGTACCTAGGAACTACTGCCCTAATTACCATCTAAGTAATTAACTAACTAGCACTAAAAATAGCCTAGGGTTCATACTAACTAGCACTAAATAGCTAGGGTTCATACTAAGCAGAGAAGAGGGATCAGAAGGGGAGAGTGTTTACAGAGGGCGGGGAGAGAGATGAGGTCGGGGGAGACGGCGGCACCGAGGCGCGGCGAGGCGGGGACGGGGGAGACGGCGGCGAGGCGGGGTCGGGGGAGACGGCAGCGAGGCG
>NC_041391.1:285377867-285407487 GCF_002162155.2 Triticum dicoccoides
TGGGGTCGGGGGAGACGGCGACGAGGCGGGGTCGGGGGAGACGGCGGCGAGGCGGGGTCGGGGGAGACGGCGGCGAGGCGGAGGCGACGAGGAATAGTAGAGGAGAATTGGGGGAGGAAGCAGAGGAGAGGGAATCAGGCCGCGCGGGGGGTTAGGTGAAAATAGCTTTAACTGTAGCATGGGGAGGAAAAACGCGCTGCTGCTAAAATCCGTAGTAGTGTTCGTAGAAGGGCGCTACTACTATACCTAACACGTCGGGAACGGTGTGGCAATTATAGTAGTAGCGCTTTCTGTTCCTGCCGTGCTACTGCTAAGCGGGTAACAGTAGCGCGGTTCTGTCAGACGCGCTACTGCTAAGTAGCAGTAGCGCCTCATTTTAACAAGCGCTACTGGTAACATTCTGTGTATAAGGTTTTCCCTAGTAGTGTATTGGTGAAAAGACCTCCTGGAGGAGGGCCACCACAGAGCCACATGCTCAGGTGGCGCACCCTCACCACCTTAGCTTGTGTGTCCCATGATCCCCCGTTTTCCCTACCTCCAACTCCATAAGTACCTTCTCACGGAGAAAAAAATCAAGGAGAAAGAATCATCATTTTTTACAATAGGGAGCCGCCGCCGCCTCCTGTTCTTCATTGAGAGGGCTGATCTAGAGTCTGTTCGGGCTTCGAAGAGGGGGATTTGTCACCATCGTCATCATCAATCCTTCTCCATAAACAATTCCATGATGCTCGCCACTGGGAGTGAGTAATTCCTTCGTAGGCTTGCTGGACGGTGATGGAATTGAATGAGATTTGTCATGTAATCAAGTCAATTTGTTAGGGCTTGATCCCTAGTATCCACTATGTTTTGAGATTGATGTTGATGTGACTTTGCTATGCTTAATGCTTGTCACCAGGACCCGAGTGCCATGATTTCATATTTGAAATATATATGTTATCATCAATTTATTTGAGTTCTTGATCCTATCTGCTAGTTATATGCACTTGTTATTGTTCTGATTCGTAGACCCCAAGGTGACAATAATTGGGATACTCTTTGGGGATGACTGTAATTCGAGGAGTTTATGTATTCACTATGTGTTAATGTTTTGTTTCGATTCTCTATCAAAAGGAGGCCTTAATATCCCTTAGATTTCCTTATGGACCCTACTTCCAGGGGAGGGTAGGACAAAAGATGTCATGCAAGTTCTTATTATAAGCACGTATGACTATATATGGAATACATGTCTATATTGAATTGATGAATTGGAGCTATTGTGTATAGCTCTAGGTTCTAACTATTATATGATGAATGTCATTCAACACAAATATCCATCGCTAATCCAATGCCTATGCTTTGCTCATATTGTCTTTGCAAAGTTACTACTGCTGTTATTGCTTTTACAATCCCTACAAAACTGCTATTATTACTGTTATTGTTAGTGTTACCGCTATTATCAAAACTATCAAACTACTATGCTACTAAACACTTTGGCACAGAGAAACAACTTTTCAAGTTTGATTGAATTGACAACTCAAGTGCTAAGTCTTATAAATATTCTTTGGCTCCCCTTGTGTCGAATCAATAAATTTGGGTGAAATACTACCCTCGAAGACTGTCACCATCATCTATACTTGTGGGATATCATGCGACGACAAGAGGTCGGCAGGCCAGCGCCCCACCACATGCGAATGTGGCCCCGAGGGCCGTTCGGTCTTTTTCTTAAGATATATGTATTCTTCTATAAGTACATTGTTTTTTACCGCATGTCGGACACTGCGCACACTAGCTGGCCTCCCTCTCATTTCACCTTGCAACTGCTGCTCCGGTATGCTCTTTGTCCGATCCCGCCAGTGATGGTCAAACACGTCTCCGCCATCTCCCTTGTTGCACTGATGTGCACCTTGCCTTGTTCTCGGACCACAACAAGCGTGCAGTTCATCATCGTCTGTCACACCATTTACGTTCGGATTGGTAGTTCATTTGCTTCATTATTTGTGCTCGTGTTCTCTTCCACTTGGTGTATTTTTGTTGTGCAATAATTGCCTGCTTATGTTCTGAAGATTGTTTACACAAACAATAAGGGACTTATATGTTTATTAGTGCACACAGAGAAATTAGATCCCTGGAGTATTGAGGAGTTCTGCTATAAACTCAAAAGATTGTCATCTGCGTTGTATAGAAGATTGCCATTGAAGATAATGGTGGTGAAGTTGAACCCTAAAAATTGTTGACGTGAAGCAATTGTTTTGGTACTTGGTCCGTGCGTTTGACTCCAGCCAAGAAGAAAGAAGACGAAGAGAAGACATATCATTTTCACTCGTAATACTTTCTCTATTATTTGAGTCATAGGACCATCATACTATTAAGAGGGGTAGAGCGTTTTGAAATTTATGTTTCTCTGATGCTTGACCGAAACCTATGGGAGCTGAGAGAAATCTCCTCTAGCCTCAAAACACTTATTTGCCAGTGAGAAATGATGATCTTCTGGACTGCGAGAGAAATGTTTAAGTAGAGGAGTAGTTCCATTTAACTCAACCGTTAAATCTTCAAGGAACTCCTCTTCATTTTCACTTGAGCTGTAGTTGTTGGAATCTGTTGTATCAGCTAAAGAGTATCCATTGTCTTCTTGGTGTTGCTCTGTCAATTTAATATTCATGTTGTTATCTGCATCCTCATTTTGTTGATTTTGATTTGCACTAAGTTCATACATGCAACTATGACTTTCTGTTGAATGTTCCCGTGAAAGTTCCCATAAAACGACAATAGTAGAATTGTTGTTAATTTTGATTTCTTGTATTTGATATTTATTTTTGTTTCATAATTGTATGTAACAGATACCGTGAAAGTACATGTGATAGCACCGTGCTTTGCACCAGCTCCATATAGAAAGGTATGTTTCTATCTAAGTCACTACTTTGTAGATTAGTTGTTGTGTAGATTTGTTGCATCAGTTTAGTTTATGATTCTCTCATTTCTTGACTGCAATTTGTCATTGCATATGTATGAAAATTCTTATTTCATTAGATTATTTAACCGAACCTGATATTTAGTTTTTTTTTTGTCCATACCTGATCTGCGGAAGACTATGCATTTGTTCTCTATGATCCATTTTCCTGCATAGAAACAAGTTAGCCATCTTATATTATGAGGAGCATATATAGTTCTTTCAATTTACACTCATCAGTAACTATTATCCTAGTTGTATGCATCTTTTTAATGATGGTTTAGTTTGTTTCTGCATGTTTTTTGGGAGTATATGATGACCCTAGTTATATTATGTGGATGCACTGAGCAACATGTATTTCAAATGTTTATATGATCTTGGTTTTTTCACATAAGCTTATTTTCTTGATCATGACTCATCTAGGGTTTTAGAAGGTAGAGTTTGAGGGAAATCTGACATGTGTAAGTAGCTCCGTCCATGTCTTGTGTTCTGATCCTTTTCCTGCAATATGTTTCCCCTTGAATGTTCGGATCTTTTGCTTTTCTTCAACTTCTTAATTAAATCTTTTCCTGGTTATTAATGGTAGCGACTAGGGGAACGGGCGCAATCTGTGGCACGGGAAAGAAGTTGAGGTCGTGGGGAAGAAGAGCCCGACGTGGGGAATGGATTTAACGAGTTAAAGAGGATCAGACATTTAACCTGGATCGGTTTGCTAGCTTGGTTTTTTGTGGCCCCAGGTAATTCGTCTGAAAAAGAAACATAATCCAGTCACCTTTCCCCCTTTTGTTCTGTTATCTTTCTTGTACATTTATTCATTATCTGACACATCATGTTCAATACGACTGAAACATACATCATTTCTTGTTTTTTTTTTGAGAAAACATCTGATCTATTTATCTTCAATTGTAGCAGCACAATGAACATCAGAAATAATAAAAATTATATTTAGATTCATAGACCACCTAGCGACGACTACAAGCACTGAAGCGAGCCGAGGACGCGCCGTCGTCATCGCCCCTCCCTCATCGGAGCCAGGCAAAACTTGTTGTAGTAGACAGTTGGTAAGTCGTCGTGCTAAGACCCCATAGGACCAGCGCACTAGAACAACACCCACCGCCGATGAAGAGTAGCATAGATCAGAAGGATCCAACCTGAAGACACACGAACATAGACGAACGGCGAACAGATCCAAGCAAATCCACCAAAGGCCGATCCGCCAGAGACACACCTTCACACACCCACCGACGATACTAGATGCACCACCAAAACGGGGCTAGACAGGAAGAATATTATTCCATTTTTAGGAAGTCATCGCCGTCTCGCCTTCCTGAACAAGACACAAACCATAAAAAAACTTGAAAACGCATCTAAAAACGGAACCCTCCCACCGATAAAAGTTAGGATCCACCGCGCCCCATGGCCCTAAGCCCACAGGAGACGAGGCGGACTGCGGCGGTGCCGGTGGGAGGCGGAGGAACCCTAATTATTTAGGAGAGGAGGCGGCTGCAGCATTTCTTGTACCTGATGCATAGGTGTTCCCCAAATAAAATCATTAGACGGGCAACTTGGCAAATCCGCTAACAATAATATATAGTTGATCTTGTGCTTTTGCAGGTTCTGACTTGTCTTTTTTCGAGGGCGCTAATCACGGCTAAGAGTTTGAACAAGTTTCGTGAGGGCATGAACTATGGGGGCAACGCCTGCTGCTGCCCCATGCGATCCACGTAGGAATCAAATGGATGAGGCTACCACACATAAATCTTGAACCACAGTTTGGATGGGACCCACGCTTTTTCTATCTCAAGCCCCGATCTTCTTCCTCCATGGTTATCTCGTTCCCCTCCGCCTCCTTCAAAGATGGTGCTCCTCAATGGATTTCCAAGCCACCACGTCACCGATTCTCTCAATCCTCCCGGACCCATAGCCCCCATCACTTTTTTCTTTCGAAACCCCTTGCAATGTATTTCTCCCCAACCAGTTCGAGGCCAAGGATGGACGAGCTCAAGGCCTCATGTGGCTAGTGCAGCCGACAACTCCGTTGTTCCTGCCGGAATGAACGGTCATGTGATGGTGCGCCTTGGCATGGCCCCAGCCGGCCAGGGCGGTGCAGGCAAGCGACAACTTTGCTCATTTCCCTGGACCGGCCCGGCCGGTGCAGGCAGGCGACGACTTTGCTCCTTCTCCTAGATCAAGCGCTGCCGACAAAATTTTCTCCGAAATCCAGTCACGATGTACCTCGGCTCCGACTAGATCGAATCCATGGCGAGTGTACAAGCTCAAGGCCATGTAGTGGCCGAGCTCGAGGTGGTAATGTTGTTGTCGACCATGGCCTGACTGCATGCTTCAACTGTGTCCGGACACTCTTTTTCTTTTTTTTCCTCGCTCTCCTCATTTTTTCACCAAAGCGGTCAACTTTTCTGAGGCAACACTAACACATTTAAGACATTAGATTTTGATCCACATTGGCATCCAAGCCTAGCTGGCCAGCGAGGCAGCACGTCTCGGGCTAACCGTTGGCCATGCCCTCGCCCTGAGGGCATGTACAATGCATAGCCTCAAGGTGATGCTTCACATGCCATGTAGGATGGGATATGACGTAAAGTAGGTTCGGATAGAGAAGCAGGATCCTCTCTTGGAGGCGGGTGCTTGAAGAGAAAAAGTGTGGTCCGGTGACAAAGGTTGAAGTGAAAAGTAGAGATGCATGTGTATTAAAGTCTTTATTTTTTATTTTTTTATAAGGCACATTAGTGATAGCTTACATTGGGAAGAAAAATAAAATGTAGATACTTCAAATTACCTTTTGTCATGAGGCATATGTATTAATATGCCACCATTGTACATGCCCTGAGAAGTCTGAGCTGAAGGCCTCATGTGTACGTATGGTCGTATTTTCTTTTCCAAAGACAAGACCAGTCTGAGCTACACCCATGAGTCGATGACGTGATCGTTTCTCGTGTCCACAAACTCCTCACAAGATTTAATTACCCACAATCAGGATGCAAACGCAGGCGGTGAGCTACATCCGAGAACGCCATCCCAGCAGGACGCCGGCGGGCGTACCGCGCGGAGAAGGACCGCGGGAGGTTCTCGGGCTCCCCAGCCGCGCCGCCCTCGTCGAAGTTTTGCTCGTAATCCTCCTGCGCGTACCGCTCCTTCACGGAGGAACCCCTCCGGCTCATCACCTTGGTGACGATCTGCATCCACAGCGCTCGCGCGAACCCCATGCCGCCTGGCAAGGCAGCAGGGCCCAACTCCGCCTCCTCGCCGTTGCGGTGCCCGACCTTCCCACCCAGACGCGCGCTCCTGATCTTTCTTCGCGCCTGGCCACCGTCGCCGCCGCACGGCAAGAAGGCGGACACAACAGCTGCGGGAGAGGAGCGCTGCCTCCAGAGCCTGTCTGCCGCGGGAGGGGTGTAGCAGCCGGAGGCGCCGTGTCGTCCAGAGGTTTCCATCGGCAATAACAGCACGGCGGCGGCGGCGCGCTGAAGGAAGGACGCTGGGGGCGGAATGAGGAGACGAGAAGCCCCTCGATACGGCTTGTGATTATATAGCACGTTGGTTCTATGGGCTTCGGTATCGCGACGGGTCAAGCGCGGGCTGCGGGGTGCACCGTTGCGGCTTGGTGTCGCTAGCTGGAGGTAGTTAGCGTTGGAGGTAGTTGGCGGCTTGGTGCCGCTAGCTGGCCGCGTCGACCTGTATTGTCCATTGTGTGCGTGCGCGCGTTCAACTCTGGAGATGCCATTCTGATGTTCTTTCTGTTCCTGCTCGAAAAAATCAACGTTTGATTATTCCGGGAGTTGTCAAGCTCGGATGATGTAGAGTTATAGACACGCGGTCAGATCAGCCGTCGGCAAATGAAAGCCACGCTTCTGACCTTCAAGTGTCACTTTTGCTCTCAACATAGAGATGAGGGGAAATAATAGATGGGTTCCTCGTCAGAGAGAGAGAGAAAAATGCTAGACTTACGGAGGATTTTTTACAGAGTTTAACGGACTAACCCCTCTCCCCCTGATTTTCAGGACGGGCCCCGCTTCATCCTTAACTAATAGCCCATCTCAACTTAGCCCGTAAACGTCCTGTAAAACTCCCCGTAGTTGTAGCATTACTTGAGGGAGAGATTTTCTCAAAACAAAAAAATTGAGAGGGAGAGAGAGAGAGAGCGCGCGCGGGCGTGCAACGTGTGAGTCGCTCTCGTGACATAGTGCGTGTAAGTTTTCTAAAGAGTTAACCCTCTTAAACTTTGATCAAGTTTGGGGGGTGGGGGATATTTATATCTAAAATACCAAACATATATTATTAGATTCATCATAAGATATAGTTTCATATTTTATATATTTGATATTGTATATATAAGGGTTTGTTTGGGACTGCTCCACTCCGTCAGAATCAGTTTCAATTCACGAAATTCACTTTGAACCAGTTTCATACAGGAGTTGCAGGTCCACCAAAGAGCGGTTCCAACTAGCTCCAAGGATGTGAGATTTGGTGGAAATAGTCTATTTGATTAGATGAAGTGGAAAAAACAAAAAGGTATCTACTTACTGGTGGCAGTTTGGGTAATTCCCCCCAACTTCAGTTTCTGGAGTTTCTGGGGCACCCCCTGAAGAGTTTCACAAAAAATTAGGAGTTGTACCCTAGATTCTATATTTTTGAGCGGTATATCATGGACCTACTCCGTTTGACTTGCATTTTCTAGAGAGGAGCTGGGTTTTACGGAGCGGAGTAGTCCCAAACAGGCTCTAAATTGTTTCCTATATAAACTTGATCAAAATTTATGAAGTTTGACTTCAAAATAATCTATATGCACTATACTATGAAACAGATGGAGTATATCCGAAGATCCTTTACGATTTCCTAACCTTGAAGTAAAGAAGAGCTTTATTGATTACTACTCATATCAGTGTAATCCTTTAATAAGAGACCATGGGTTCAGTTTGGAGCCGCCAATGGTGATTGATTCCGGGTAGGACTGGTTGCTACTGCTTCTTGCGGATTGTACGAACATAGTGTGAAGTATGATTATCATGATGATTTGGAGAATTTTGCAAGTCCATTGCGATATTATTCATGGGAAGGAGGCCGTCGCGGTTGCGGCATCAGCTGACTTCTTCGTCAGCTATATGAATTTGGTGCAATTAGCCAAAAGGTACTCTATAGAAGAGATGCTAAAAGGTAAAATGGTGATCATGGACTATGGAGAGGATCCTCTGCAGAGTCCACTGGCCCGAGTGCTTCCATGGCCTGCACCCGCTAGTTGTGTAACGACACTCTCAGTCGATGGTTCATTCCGAGAGGAAGATGGAATGGCGGCGGCCAGGATGATTCTACGAAGGCCCGAGGGCTCTTTTCTTCCGGCGTGCCGCTACCTGTTTAACTGCAATGATGCTCTTGAGGCGGAGATCCACACTTTGATGATCGGTATGGCACTTGCTCAACAACATACGGAGCTTTCGGTCATGGTGCAGTCTGACTCATCGAGTGCTTTATCTTGTCCCTCACAAAAAAAAAGAGTGCTTTATCTTGTCTTTCTGACTCTAGCTTAGATCATTCGGCCTTTGGTCATTTAGTAGTTCATATCAAGTCTGTAATGATTAATAGAGTGTTTATTTCACGGAAATTACATAGGTCCCAGAATAGTGTTGTAGATTGCCTGGCAAGGTATAGTCGATCTGAGCGAGCCACAACTGTGTGGCTCGGCAGAGGTCCCCCATGTATTGAGAAACTCTTGCAAGATGTTGATGGAGCACCTGTTCAGGAGAAAAAGACACGCGACGAGGATTGCAGCTCTTATTGCCATCGATGGTCGTTGCTTGCGAGGAGGGGGAGGACGGCTCTGGCGGGCCTTAGCATAGCACGGGGTGCTGCGGGAGGAAGTAGGTGAGGATGAAGGCAGGAATCCTGAAAGGAGGACGTAGTTGAGGATGAAGGAAGGAATCCTGAAAGCTGAAAAGGAACTCTTGGTTGAAAGTGTGTTTTTGCCTAAAGGAATTCAGTGGGAATGTGATGATCCAATCACGGCTGGAGTTTCGGCAGAATTGCAGCAACACGCATGGAATCGAACCCGGGTCTGTGGTAGTTGAGGATGAAGGAAGGAATCCTGAAAGCTGAAAAGGAACTCTTGGTTGAAAGTGTGTTTTTGCTGAAAGGAATTCAGTGGAATGTGAAGATCCAATCATGGCTGGAGTTTCGGCAGAATTGCAGCGACACGCATGGAATCGAACCGGTCTGTGGAAGAGAGAGTGAGGGGCAAAACAAAAAGATATGCACCAACCGGGAATCAAACCCGGGTCTGTACCGTGGCAGGGTACTATTCTACCACTAGACCACTGGTGCTCCATGCTTTTCAAAATGCATAATAGATAATACGTTTGTCATTAATTAAGCAGAAAGTTTCGTGTTGCCGTCCGAAGGAAGAGCATTGTTTCTAAAACCTCGAGGACAAATGCTCTCACCGTCACGGACTCACGGTCTACTCCAAACTGCCAAATCTACCAGGCCGCATGTATACATGGTACCAGCCAGCGTAGCCTTAGGCCAACGTGCTTTCTTGCAGTACTATACTGATGTACTAGTGGTTGGGGCCCGCCATTGCGGGCCTCCTGGGAGGAAGTTGGGGCGTTGCGAGATAGGGACGCGCCCCTTCCACTTTCTTGTTTGCACCACGTGGTGTTATTCCATCACATACTTAAAGTACATTCATATTTAGTACTCGTACGTGCAAATTCCTAACTGGAACTTAGGTATCTTCACCTTGATGTAAGCACAAAGTTGATTATGTTCTTAAGCCATTTCTGCCATGAGGTCTATGTTCGGAAAACCTGACCCTTGCTTGCAAGTAAACAAAATGCATAGGCACATATGTTGTCTGAGTTGACAAAAAAATTGGTATCAACATGTTGGGGAAAACTGGCAGAGTTATCCGAATTCAGTAAATCAGCCATGCTTGTGTTCTTAGTTTGTCATGTCATGTACATTGTTCTTTCGGGACAACAGTTCAGTAATCCAAATCATGGTGAAATGGGCTACATGTAGTTTATTTTGTGCTTGAAACCTCACGATTGATTTGCTATTGCTTCGTTTTACAATTAGAATGGGCCAAAAAAATTTAGCAATGAGCTACCATATCAGAAAATAACTTGATCCAGAGTGCAATTCAAATTCATATTAACCAACATAAGCTTAGTCACTAAACAATCAACAAAAACTCATGCAAGATTTTGATATCAATGGCATAATGACAATTGAAAAGGTTCAATTATTTTCTTATAAAGAACAAGCTCACAAAAACTACAATCAGTGTATTGTGTTTGGAAAACCATAATCTGCAGATCTAGAAAAAAGCCTTTTATATGAGTAACAGACACAACCTTATGTTGAGAATGAAGTGCTGGTACCAAATAGCATACCTCACAGGTCGGCTGCTGTGGCAGGCTCCCGCTCAGCAGAAGTGACTTCCTTCGCTGTCACAGCTGCTGGGGCTATATTGCTAGCAGCATCAGCAGCCTCAACGGTGGAACTGAGAGCATCTTCCTTGAAATAAACACCAGAGACTTCCTTCTCTGTTACAACAGCTGGGCGGTGGAACTGAAAGCATCTACATTGATGGCTTCCTTTTTGGCACTTCAACGGCAGCTACTTCCTTATCTTCACTGGTACTATTGATCTCATCATCTATCTCCAACACCAGTGACCATTTGCTGCTCTCACCATCTTCAGTTGAGGCACCTTTAATGCTCTTGATGGCTGGTTCCGATGTGGACTTCGAAATGACACCTAAGATATGCGAATCCTCCATTGCTAGCAAGGTAACATACTTCTCAGCACTGGCAAGCTTCTGTTCTTCCTCAACTGCAGCTACAGATGCATCACATTCATAATTAGCAACAACGGATAAAAGATACAATTTGGAAAAAACAAAAGTACACACATGGCTGGATTTTGGGATGCTCCAATTAAGATCTTGTTGGCTACAGATAAAGCGAGGAAAAAATGGATACATTTCAAAACCACTACAGATAAACTGATAAAGTTTAAAATTAATCATTTTAGTTCAAATGCAACAATCCAGAGTACTAATGAGTACAGATAAACAAGATTTGAAATGCAAATCCATATTAGTGCAGGTAAAACAAGAATAAATGGATGTTTTTTTAACTTCCACAGTCTAGAGTCTTAAACAATACTCCCTCCGTAAAGAAATATAAGAGTGTTTAAATTACTACTTTAGTGATCTAAACGCTTTTATATTTATTTATAGAGGGGGTACAAATAAACAAACTGATGAGTATGTACAGTCTTAATCAATGAATAGATGGATGGATTCTGGTGCATGGGTGAATTGAACTATCTCACCTTCCTGGAGCTTGGTAGCCTCTTCCACAACTTCCTCCAGCTTAGAATTATCACATCTCTTGTGAGCAGATTCAATGGGCAAACAGAAGAAACCACTGCACAGTCAGGAAATCGAATCAGTAACTGTTCACAAACAATACAGAAACCAACTTCTTTTACAAGCTGATTTAGCTAGAATATAATGAATATTTGATCTAATACAAGAATAAACATCTAGTTCAGTTCACTATGAACTACAGAATTCACCCTGCCAGCCACGGCAGCAGCTCGAGCTGGAACCTACAGGCGCACGACACAATGATAAGAAACCAACCACTATCGCTGGATCCTACACAGCACGAATGGTCTCAGCCACATAACCATAGTGCTTTTAGAACAGATATCATTCAGATAACTAAACCAACACTGAATCAGAAGTACAATGCGACTTCACAGTCAATTACCAGCACAACACCAACTCATGACTGTAAATCTACAAGGCGAGCTTGTACCATCAATTGAAAATGAGGTAAAGTGGAATCGCGATACACATGTAGAATGCAGAGTACATGTACACTGACCTCGATGATCCAGTTCACCATGGCAGAACGCTGCTCCACGACGTGACGGCCACAGTTGCCTGACATGGAGGCGTACACCTCAGTGTAGTCGCACGCCATCACTCCTCGCCGCTCATGCCGCCAGAACCGCTCGTAGCTCTCCTCGTCCTCAAATTCATGAAAAAATAGTGCATGGCAAGACTTACTGAAGGTGTGAAACCATTGTATGGATTTTATCCTGCCTTGGAATCTACCAAAAGCCTTTTGGCATTCTGGATGTTGATGTCACTCCACCAGGATAGCTTGAATCAAGTCAGCAAACCTGCACAATGAAAACTTTAGCAGGGAAAGAACAATCTTTACTTTCTTATGCACTTGTGCATATGAAATCCCATTGAGTTCGAACAGAAAGCTACTAACAGCCAAACTCGCATGTGCCTCTGATATAAAAACTTGTCACAATAAAGTAGCTATATATTTTGGTAGTTTGTTAGTAGATATCCCTTGAAAGTATGAGATCCATCATCCATCCAACATAAGTAGTGAAATATTTCAAGGATGCAACCGAAGACACACCTGGTCAAGGATAAAACTGAGTTTAGAAATAAAGGAAAAGAAATTTACTCATGCAGTAAAGAGCATTAAGTAACCAACGGATCAACTCCAAAGAATGAATGAAAAACAAAAATATACATTTGGGAAATCTCAAATTTAGGCCAAGTTCTAGTTTGGAAGTTCAATACCTTATAATCATGAACCCTGATTGTATCAGGTGAAACAAGGAGAATGTTCTCTGGCTTAAGATCCATGTGAATAAGCTGCAGGTCATGTATAACTGCAGGGGTAAGAAAAATAGAATTGTTATGTATAGATACAAAAGAAGAAGAAGAAGAAATAGGTGCTTAGAACTGGCAGGTACAGATAGAAATAAACAATTTAGCACAACCACGGCAAGGTTTCAACATAATAGTAATTTGTCTAATAGAACAAACAGCAGAATTAAACCGAATACTAAACTATCTTTGGTTCACAATGTATATGATCTTGGTTAAAATCTTGAGTTTAAAAAGGAGCAGAGATTGTCAACACATGTGGATTAGGTGCTCGTGTCGCTTGATTCTTCCTCTTAAAGATTCCCATCCCACCTAAAATGCAAAGACACATGGGGAATTACAGTTAGCAGTGTTCTACTACAATTTTTCCTATAATTTTCTCCTTAAAAACGAAATGACATATTTTTCGTGAAGAATGAAAGGTCAATTATTTATTCTTTTGGTGCCTGTGAGGAAAGTGGAAGGATTAACACTGGCCATACTCATGGAACCTGTAGCAAGATAGTAGTATTTATTAACCTGATAACATCATAGTTTTAGCTAGGTCCTGACATTCAAATTCCTAGTTGGACACTATCACAGACCACGCCGGGGTGATGCAAGACAGAAAATATATGTGAGCATTCTCAAATCATAACCAAATCGAAAGAAAAAGATTTATCATGTCCTTAACATGTACATTATTCATTTCATTTTATCACAAAAACAGAAAAGTGTATCCGATAATATATGCTTAGGATATCTAAGAATCAAAAGGGGAAATATACCATGGTTGATCCTTATTTCCATCTCACCACCATCAGCCAACACAAAGGGATCAGCAGTCAAATCCATCAATTGGCTACTGCCTGCAGGAGAGACAAAGAAACTGCATAAACATCCAATTCTAGAACTGACAAAATCTACACACAAATGAATTCATATCAGCCTCTCAATTCATCTAGAGCAATAAATGAAACACTAATCCTGCCACTGCAGAGCGCAGCAATCCAGAACAGCCTCCTAAATGCTCCAAATCCAAAATCCAAACAGATTTCAGATTAACACAGGCAAAGTGGAACCATCAAACCAAGCAACCAAATCAGAGCCTCCATCAGACTAACAAACCTGAGATAGCAGTGGAGGTGATGAAACTCGTCGAAGCTGACGCCGTTGTCGCGGCCATCCATCACCAGCCACCGCAGCTCCGCCTCCACCTCCGCGGCGCCCGCGTCGGAGCCGTAGCCGCAACCACCCTTTGTCGTGTGCGCTGGCTTGGCCCACCTCGCCGAGGCACAGGGGAATAAGAGAGGGAAGTAGGAGGTCCATGCCGCCGCCCTCGGTCAGGAGCAGGGTCAGGAAGACGAGCGGCGAGGACCCCGACCCGAAGAGCTCGCCGCCGGCGAAGAGGACGGAGGGGCCACCAAGAGGAGAAGATCCATAGGAGAAGCCAACCTTCCTTCGGTGGCCAGCGCCGGAGGAGCGACGGGACGGCGGCGGCAGCGGCGGCCCTAGATGGGGAGTGGGAAGAGGAGGTTGCGTGTGGGAGACGAGGTGTCTGCGTCTAGAGAGCGAAAGGGTTTGGGGATCAACTCGTTTTTCTCTTCCCCTTTCTCTCAGACGAAGTGAATATTGTGGTGGCCCAGCAAATCTTACTTGTCTCGTAGCTGATCCGACGTGGACAGTGCGAGAAGGCGCCTTTGATGCACAGCTGAATGGTTTTAATTTTTGTGGAGGAACCTGCCCCTAGATAGTTAGATTCGAGAATGAAATTGAGGGCATGAACACAGCATGACCTGCACGTTGTCACCCTCGATCACCATCGTCGTGATTCAGTCGACAAGGATATCTTTTTTTTTTGGCAGAAAGTTTTTCTAGCTTTTCCCGCGGGCTGGATGATGGCTTTCCTGACATCCCTATCCTCTCCCTCTCCCCACGCCGACCATGGCCGCCGATCTGCGGCGACGCCGACGCGCGTGGTCGCCGATGCGCGGAGTCAGTGGTTGTGGGACACGTCCGTGTACCGCTTGGCTCGTCCCGTGTACCGCAGCGGACGGCTGACCCGGGGGTACTCGGACCCGCACCCGACACGCGCGCCATGGCGGGGCCAGGAGGTGGGGCAAGCACGGGCCAGGTGGGGGCGTTGGCTACAGGTCATGCGGCTAGGGTTGCGGAGGAGATAAGACCCCCACAACCCCACTCGATTCCAGATCTCGATCTCCTTCTCCATCACTTCTGGGAGGCGCCTAGGGTTTCCCCGTCGTTCGGCTGGTGGGAGGGGAAGGCGGGAGGAGATCACAGATCCTTCGCTCAGGTCGCAGCGACTCCACCGTGCGCGAGTCCACCCACTCCCATGGCGGACCGAGGAGCGGAGAACCGGGGCCATCGGCTGGATGGCTTCGGGGCGGGCCGGGCTGGCCGGGGCGCCGGTCGCTTCGGTCGGGGCGCAAGGCGCGGCGGAGGTGGCGGTGGCCGCAACATGGTCTGGACACGGGACAACGAAGATGGCGGTCAGGTCTCCACCAACATGGATCAGGGGCGTGTGCTACCAGATCGAGCGAGGTGGGAGGCGGCGGCCATGGAGACGCAGAGTGATGGCCGTCGCACTGAGAGATGGGGCGACAACAACAACCCAGGCAAGGCGACTACGGGCGACAATCTGCGTCCTCAACAAGATCTGCATCCTCAACAAGATCTACGTCCCCAGCACGATGCGCGTCCTCAACAAGATCGACGTCATCCAACTCCGGGAAGAAGGAATGCCACCCCACTAGTGGGTGGTGCTGAGGTTTGCGTCACTTGCAAAGATCTTGGGCATGTCCCAATGTGCTGTCCTAGAGCAGTTTGCGGTAGATGTGGTTTAAGTGGGCATCTGGTTCCTATTTGCAATATTGTTCTTCCTTGGGAATGTGTGGCGCCTATGTGTGGTTTTCAAGCTAGGGGGAACGGATTCTTTTATATACATGATGCTAGTACTCCCAAGCAAAACACTGATAGGAACAGATTTATTGTGATAACTGTGATAGAAGGGCAAGCTAATGGCAGGCAGTTAGTGGAGTTCTTTAATGCGTACATTAATACAAACTGGAAGTGCTCTGCTAGGTCGATTGGACTTAATACATTTGTGATGAGGTTTCCCTCACCTAGAGATGTGGATGAGGCCTGTTTTGCCGAAACTATGAATATCAAAAGCTGTGGTGCTGTGGTGAGCCTCAAAAAATGGTCTGAATCTGTGGGTGCCAAGGGTGTACTTAACATTGCTTGGGTCAATGTTAGCAACATTCCTTTGGACAAAAGATGTGAAAGAAATATTGCCTATGTTGGATCTTTGGTGGGTGTAACCCTGGACATCGGCAAAGCTACTGTCAATAGACCCGAGTCGGTCAGAATTAAATTGGGATGTAGAGATGCTGAAAATATCCCAGCTAAGGCAGAGGGGGTGTTGGGAGATCATTTTTATGATTTTTTCTACTCAGTGGATAAAATTCTGGTTAAAAACAATCCTAAAGAAAGTGTGACAGTACCTCAGGATGCAGATAAGGGAGTGTCCCCCAAAAGAGCTAGAATTACTGAAAATGTGAAAAATGGGGACCAGGGGGGATCTTCTTCCACTCTGGGAGATTTTTCTACTCCACCCAATTCTGCTGGGAAGGGAGTGAGCATGCCTGCTTTAACAGAAAATCTGGAAGAGGATAATGATGATGAAAAAAATCAAAAAGAAAATGAGGAGAATCTCTCTGAGGAGGAAAGTGAGGAGATTGATAATGAGCTTCTCATTGACACTATTGTGTCTGAGAACAGAGAAAAGCAAATGGCGGGAGGGGTGTCCCCAGAAACTATAGCATATGAAAAGATTGTGGTGAATACCATGCAGATCGTATCCAGTGTGTCACTTGTCAGAGAAAAGGCATCTTATCTGGATGCTGTGTTGGGGCAACCACATGTTACTGAGCTGGACCCTGATGATATATCATGTCAGCAAGTAACGTCGGTATATTCTGTGCAATCTCCTGATACTTCTGAGGAGGAGAATGTGGAGGTGATCCCTACTCCACCTATGGTGGAGGAAGTGCAGATCAGGTTGAGCCAGAGAACTGCTGGTGGGAACATGGAGCATATGGGGATTCGAGCTGAAAAATTGACCAAGAAGAGAAATCTTCAAGGTAATGAAATATCCCCTAACTCCAACTCTTTTGAAATTCTGTCCAATCTAAAAATTGTTAATACTGCTTCTATGATGGGGGTGGAGATTCCTGACAATAACTTTACTGTTATTGATGTGATTAGAGAACTGGAAAAATCCAGAGCCAATATAGCTGAGAAAGTTGAAAACACTGAGAAACAAAAAGATAATGTTTTGTTTATTACCAATGCGGCTGGAGACAAATCTCCTCTTAATACAAACTGGGTGAGGGATGGGGAGGTGGATGAAGAGGAGTTTACTGTTGTTAGATCTAGAAGAAGGGATAAGAAGAAGGTGAATGTTGTAATATCTAAACCTGTGACTAGAAGTCAAAAAAATAAAATGTCTTTTGATGCTGGTTCGACCATGCTTCCTGGTAAACCTAGCAACAAAGGACAGTCCCCCAAATGCAAGAAAAAATGATTAGCCTCTTTTGGAACTATAGGGGAGTGGGAAAGAGAGGTATGGCAACCTGCTTATCTGACCTAATTAGAGACTACTGCCTAGATTTCATTGGCATTCAGGAAACAATGAAAAAGGACTTTTCCTCTAAATTCTTGAGGAAAATTGATCTTGGACAGTATTTTGATTGGAGGTGGATTCCTTCACTAGGTAAGTCTGGAGGGATTCTGTGTGGTACTAAGGAGGATACTTTTGAGGTGAGGTCATGTGAGACAGGCAAATATATCATGAAACTGGAATTATGGGATAAGAGGAAAAAAATGTTGTAATGTATACTGGTAGTATATGGATCTGCTCATGAAGAGTATAAAATGGAATTTTTGACCGAATTGTCTGACGTGTGTGGCAATATTACTTGCCCTTACATTGTAGGGGGGACTTTAATATCCTTAGATATGCTAAGGAAAAAAATAAGAAGACCAGGATGAGTCATGCTACTGATCTCTTTAATTCCATCATTAACACATTCTGTCTCAGGGAAATTGACATAAATGGTGGTATATACACTTGGTCTAATAATCAACATAACCCTACCCTCGAAAAGTTGGACCGTATACTTATGTCCAGTTCTTGGGAAAGGCAATTCCCTTTGACTTTTGTCAGGAAACTGACCAAAGAGATTTCAGATCATAGTCCTTTGATCCTGAATACAGAGGACTGCACTCCTAACACAAGTCATAAAAGAGAATTCAGATTTGACCTCAATTGGCTCAGAAATCCTGAATTTGTTCCCTTAGTTGCTAAGGTGTGGATGAAACCTGTAAATGCAAACGACCCCATTGATGTGTTAAACATCAAAATGAAGAGATTCAAAAAGTTTTTCAAAGGGTGGGGATCCAACTTGTTTGGGAAGTGTAGAAAGAGAAGAAGAGACCTTAGAGAGGAACTTGAACATCTAGAAAAATTAGAAGAAACTGATGTGCTTTCTCCCGAATTATACTGCAAGAAAGTGGATATTTTGGTGGAACTTTATAATTTACTTGTGGAAGAAGAGATTGCATGGATGCAAAAATCACATGAAAATTGGTTGTTGAAAGGGGATAGAAATACTGAATATTTTCACAGAATTGTGAATGCTAGAAGAAGGAGAAATACTATTTTCTCACTTAGCTGTGGAGATGAGATGATTGAGGGGACTAGAAACTTGCTGAAACATGCAACTGAGTTCTATAAAGAACTTTTTGGGCCTGCAGCTGGAAATCTATGCAGACTTAAGGAAAATATGTGGGAACCAAATGAAAAGTTGTCAAATATTGATAACTTCATTCTTACTAGACCCTTCTCTGAAACAGAAATAAAGAATGCTCTTTTCTCTATGAAGAAAAATAAAGCACCAGGACCAGACAATATGCCCATTGAATTCTTTCAGCATTGCTGGGACATAGTAAAAAATGAAGTGCTACTCTTGTTTGAGTGGTTTCATGACAACAAACTAGATGTACAACGTTTGAACTATGGGATAATTACGTTGAAGGAAATATGCCCTAGAGGCAATAATAAAGTTATTATTTATTTCCTCATATCATGATAAATGTTTATTATTCATGCTAGAATTGTATTAACCGGAAACATGATACATGTGTGAATACATAGACAAACATATAGTCACTAGTATGCCTCTACTTGACTAGCTCATTAATCAAAGATGGTTATGTTTCCTAACCATAGACATGTGTTGTCATTTGATTAATGGGATCACATCATTAGGAGAATGATGTGATTGACATGACCCATTCCGTTAGCCTAGCACTTGATCGTTTAGTATATTGCTATTGCTTTCTTCATGACTTATACATGTTCCTGTAACTATGAGAATTATGCAACTCCCGTTTACCGGAGGAACACTTTGGGTACTACCAACGTAACTGGGTGATTATAAAGGAGTACTACGGGTGTCTCCGAAGGTACATGTTGAGTTGGCGTATTTCGAGATTAGGTTTTGTCACTCCGATTGTCAGAGAGGTATCTCTGGGCCCCCTCGGTAATGCACATCATTATAAGCCTTGCAAGCAATGTGACCAAATGAGTTGGTTACGAGATGATGCATTACGGAATGAGTAAAGAGACTTGCCGGTAACGAGATTGAACTAGGTATTGGATACCGACGATCAAATCTCGGGCAAGTAACATACCGATGACAAAGGGAACAACGTATGTTGTTATGCGATTTGATCGATAAAAGATCTTCGTAGAATATGTAGGAACCAATATGGGCATCCAGGTTCCGCTATTGGTTATTGACCGAGAATAGTTCTAGGTCATGTCTACATAGTTCTCGAACCCGTAGGGTCCGCACGCTTAACGTTACGATGACAGTTTTATTATGAGTTTACAAGTTTTGATGTACCGAAGTTTGTTCGGAGTCCCGGATGTGATCACGGACATGACGAGGAGTCTCAAAATGGTCGAGACATAAAGATTGATATATTGGACGACTATATTCGGACACAGGAAGTGTTCCGGGTGATTTCGGAGAAAACTGGAGTGCCGGAGGGTTACCGGAACCCCCCGGAGAGTTAATGGGCCACATGGGCCTTGGTGGAAAGAGAGAGGGGCGGCCAGGAAGGGCCGCGCGCCCCCTCTCCCTCTGGTCCGAATTGGACTAGGAGGGGGGGGGGCGGCGCCCCCCTCTTTCCTTCCCCTCCTCTCCCCCTTCCTTCCCCTCCTAGTAGGAGTAGGAAAGGAGGAGTCCTACTCCTACTAGGAGGAGGACTCCTCCTCCTGGCGCGCCCAACAAGGGCCGGCCGGCCTCCCCCCTCCCTCCTTTATATACGGGGGCAGGGGGCACCCCATAGACACACAAGTTGATCTACGGATCGTTCCTTAGCCGTGTGCGGTGCCCCCCTCCACCATATTCCACCTCGGTCATATCGTCGCGGAGTTTAGGGGAAGCCCTGCGCCGGTAGAGCATCATCATCGTCACCACGCCGTCGTGCTGACGGAACTCATCCCCGAAGCTTTGCTGGATCGGAGCCCGAGGATCGTCATCGAGCTGAACGTGTGCTGAACTCGGAGGTGCCGTACGTTCGGTGCTTGGATCGGTCGGATCGTGAAGACGTACGACTACATCAACCGCGTTGTCATAACGCTTCCGCTTACGGTCTACGAGGGTACGTGGACAACACTCTCCCCTCTCGTTGCTATGCCATCACCATGATCTTGCGTGTACGTAGGAATTTTTTTGAAATTACTACGTTCCCCAACATACGTTACTACCCAAAGTGGTAGGGGCGAATAAAATTCAGCAGTTTCGACCCATATGCTTGCTGAGATGCATTTATAAGCTCATCACTAAAGTGCTTACTATTAGACTGGAGCCTTTTGTTGATGTCCTATTTAGTAGGCATCAAAATGCTTTTATCAAAAAGAGAGACATAATGGATGGAATCATATCTTTACATGAGATTCTCCACCATACTTACAGTAAGAAAAAGTCAGGGATGGTGTTGAAACTAGACTTCGAAAAGGCCTACGACAAAGTTAACTGGGAGTTCTTATTAAACTGTCATAAGATGAGGGAGTTCCATCCGCAATGGATTGAATGGGTTAGGAAGATCCTGGTAGGAGGTACAGTAAGTGTGAAGTTGAATGATGAGGTAGGACCCTATTTTCAAAGCTCGAAAGGGGTGCGCCAGGGTGACCCATTCTCACCTTTTCTCTTTAACTTAGCCGCTGACTGCTTGACAAAAATGGTGATAAAGGCTCAGCAAAATGGCCCGTTCAAAGGATTAGCATCTGATTTGATACCCAATGGGGTGGCTATCTTGCAATATGCGGATGACACGATCCTATGTTTCGAAGATAATCCTAGAAATGCTCTCAATATTAAGCTGTTGCTATATCTCTTTGAAGTCATGTCCGGGCTAAAAATCAATTTTATGAAAAGTGAAATATTTTTGATTCGTGCTGATGATACTACTATGCAAAACTATGCTGAGATGTTTAACTGCCAGATAGGTAACTTTCCTATCAAATACCTAGGCATGCCTGTGAGTTATGCTGGCTTGAAATGCAGTGACTGGATCTTTGTTGATGACAAGTTCATTGATCACTGCGAAAACTGGATTAGTGAAATCCTATCCATGGGGGGAAGGCTGATCAAAGTGAATTCTGTGCTATCTCACATTCCTACTTTCTACATGTCTATATTTCTTCTGAACAAGACTACCCTGGAAAAATGGGACAAACCCAGGAGGAAATTTTTCTGGCATAACAATAAGAAAAAGAGAGGCTACCACATGGTTAAATGGAGCCGTATATGTCGATCCAAAAAGAAAGGGGGTTTGGGTGTTAAAGACTTGAGGAAACAGAATATTAGTCTTTTAGTGAAATGGTGGTGGAAGCTTGAGAAAAATAATGGACTATGGCAAGATATAGTTAAGGCTAAATACCTTAAGAAAACTTCGGTTGCTATGGTAAAACACAAAGCCAGTGACTCACCTTGCTGGAAGTCACTTTTGAAAGTGAAATACTTCTATATGATGGGAAGGGGTATTAATTTGAACAGGGGAGATGTGGCTAGGCTCTGGCAGGATAGCCTGGAGGGTAAAATTCCTTCTAAAGACAGATTCCCACTGCTCTTTGAGACTTGTAATGAACAAAACTGTAATGTTGACCAGTTTAAATGCCTGGATCAGATCTCCTCTTTTAGGAGGAGGATGTCTCCTGAGATGTTGAAACAATGGGAAAAAATGAATAATGAGGTGTTAAATCTTAAACTTAGTGATGGGCCAGATGAGGTTTATTGGAAATGGGACAGTTCGGGCAATTATACCACTAAATCCATGTATACTTGGCTGGAAAAAGATATAGCAGGATCTAACTTTAAATGAATTTGGAATGCAAAGCTACCTCTTAAAATTCAAATTTTCTTATGGCAGATGGCGCAGAATGCCATCCTAACCAGGGACAATATGAAAATAAAGATTATGGCCGGGGGCCCCTTGCTGTTCGTTCTGTAACCAACTAGAAACAGCTCAGCACTTATTCTTTTTATGCCCTGTCTCCAGGGTGGTGTGGAGAAACGTGGGTTCCTTGCTTGGAACTGATTGTTGTCCCAATTCTGTTTGGCAATATTATACATGGATGTACAGTTTCTTACCTGGGGTGGACAAAATTTACACTGTTGGCTTGGCTGCTATATGTTGAGCTATTTGGCTGGCCAGGAACCAAGCCACTTTTGAACTCAAATGGATTAACTCCCCATTTGAGATTGTTTTCACAGCTTGTGCTTTTTTGGTAAACTAGGCAGGTCTCCAGAAAGCAGAGATGGGAGAGATGGTGAAAAAAGGAGCGGAGATGCTGAGGGAGAACACTACGCAGATGATGCTGCTTTGCGGCCCACCAGTTCCAGCTAAAGATGGGCGCGACGAGAACTGAGGAAGAAGGCGCTGCTGATCCTGTTCAGTAAGTTGCTGGCGTGTTTGTTTTGCAGAAGGAGAGTCGTTGATGCATCCTGGGAGCCAGGCTGGATGACCTGGGTGGTGCCACTTAGACCTTGGTAGGAGGGTTCTGGTAGTTCTTTTGGATGTTTGGTGTTATGGCGGCTGTGGCCTGGCGTCTGATGGTGTTATCTGTAAGACCTGTGATACTTTCCGTAGGTGTTCGTTAGCGCGGTTTTGGGTGACATCAGGTTTTCGCCCCATGATCTGTTGTTCCTGATGACAGGCGCAGATAGTGGGTTTCCTGATGTTGCCCCGAACTCGCTTTTCCTCTTTCTTTCTAGCCTTGTTGGTTTCAGTTCCCAAGACGTTGTATTTCCGTTATGAAAGTAATGGATTGGGGAAAAGCCCGGTTCGAAAAAAAGTCGACAAGGATGCCGGCCGGCCATACTTCTCCCACGACCGGCTGGCTCAAGAGGGAATTTAAATATTTTGATATACAGATAATAACCATCCTAAAGTAACACTTCTGATCTGATCTATGACAAGTTTTTTTCATTTTTTAGATCAAATCGAAAGGCTAACTATGATAAAAGAATCTCCATCTCAATCCAAAGGAACTAGACAACACATACATCAAAAACATGCAGCGCAGAAGAAGAGATCGATGGAGGCGAACGGATAGGTCATCGATCAATCAATTCACCGCGCGCCATGCTGCAATCTATCTGCCGCTCAAGAGCTTGAGGTTGACGAGTATCGGCAGCACGATGACGAGGACGAGCACGGCGCCGGCGACGACGGCGATGCAGGCCCACTTGCGGCTGCTCTTCTGGTAGACGCGCGCGGACTCGAGCTCCACGGTGCCCCTGATCACGAAGGAGCTGGCGCGCGCGACGTGGGTCTCGATGTTGTTGAGCTGGTGGCCCTGCGCCTCCACCAGCGCCGCCATGTCCAGGAACACCTGGTGCAGCTCCAGCAGGCTGCGCTCGATGTCCTTCACGGCGTCGTGCCGCTCCTGGATCTCCGACACCGTGGCCATCACCTGCCCGCGCCCTTGGTCCCGCTGGATCGCCTTCTGCAGGAACGTCTCGCTCTCCCCCGACGAGATGAGCGCATCGATCGTGCTCTCCTCCGCCGTCTCCCCCGTCACCGTGTAGTATCGCCGCGCCACCGTCTCCTTGTACTCCGCCGCCATCCGCGTCCGAAGGCCCTGCGCTCTCTCCGGTCAGGTAGCTGGCTCGCGCGGGGCGAGGCAATGAACCAAGAAAACTCAATGTTTTACCTGGAAGTCGTCCATGAGGTCCTTGAGCTTGTTGCCGAGGCCGGAGACGACGGAGGAGCGGGTGCGGTCGGTGGAGGAGCCGGCACCGCAGCCGGGGAGCTTGCGGCTGGCGGCGTTGGCGCAATCGAGGGCCTCGAGCTTGGCCTTGACGACCTTAGCGCGGCGGAGGACCTGCACGACGTCGCCGTCCATGCGGGCGCGGAGGGACTTGACGGCGCGGGCGTCGTGTGCGGTCTTGCTCTCCTCGTTCACCGACTGCAGCCGGCGGTGCATGGCCTCGAGGCCGCGGATGTCCTCCTTGACGCCCTCCACGTCCTCGAAGAACATGTCGAGGTTGGCGCCGCCGCCGGCCTCCATCTCGTCCAGCGCCACCTGGTCCTTCAGGTCGGCATACTTCTTGAACGAGCTCGACGAGAAGAGGTCGTTCATCTCGGAACACCAAGCAGAGTTCAATGGCGCTGAGCAACCCGCAACCGGGAGGAGAGCAAAGAGCAGAGGCGGTGTGGCGAGAAACCGAGCTAGCTATAGGGGACAGGAGCAATGGCGCCGCCGGCTTATGGCATTATTAATTCGTCCGTCGTGAGAGCAACTAATGCGGCGACAAGTGTAGCACAGCATTACAAATTCAGGGGCTGTGGCAACGAGAGATGAGGACAGGTGAAGGGTGTGCCAATTGGCGGGGGGAGAAGAACACGACCTCTCTGGCATCCAAGGGAATGGAACGGAAATGGACGTGCGGAGGTACAAGTCCATCCGGGTTGACTTGGTGTGGGGAACGCGGGGACAAGGCCAACGTGTGGCATGCACGGCCGGATGTCTCGCACGGTGGCACCACGTCCATAATTACTCTTTTTAGGCACGTCTATGGGTGCGGCTACGTCTTAGTCGACTGAGGCAAGCGACATATTATATAAAAAAGAGAAAAAAAATTAAGAAGAAAATTTTGCATCAATCTCCATGCAAGTTCAAAGGCATATAGCATCGATTGAGACATTACCAGTAGATCGTTGATGACGCGTGTTGCCAGGCTCATTCCTGTTTCGCTAGAATAATAAGATTTTTTTTATAAATAATGTGCACAAATAAAGTGTGAAAAAATGGCCCAAATCTAATGAAGTATTGCACTACTCAGCCATACTAAGCAAATGCACTGAACCGGGGAAACAACATTAGGACTTAATGAAGCAAATATCATATATCAATTAGTGCTAGAGAAGACATTTCTTGAGATAAAAAAAATCAACTCATGTCTTGTACGTATGCAATCACATCATATCTTTCCCTACCTTTGCCTATGGATTTCCTCCACACAACATATCTCAATCTCAAAACAATTAAAAATCTGTTGTAAGCTTTTTAACATTATCGTTAAAAGGAAGCCACTAACCAGTGAATGTCAGGTTTTTTAAGCAATCTCAGCGAACATCCTCGGGACGTCAGATCCCGATCGAACAGATGACAATTACTGTGCGCAACGTTTGCATTTTTCTGCCATTTTCTTGTACTACATGGCAATTTTGTTAGAGCATGGCAAATCCCTTACAACAACATGACGATTTATAAAGACGTCTCGCGCAGTCACCTCATTCCCCAAACAAAATCTGGGGTTCCTCTGCCTCCCGCCGACACCGCCGCCGGTCCGCCTCGTCTTCGATGGTCTTAGGGTCATGGCGGCGTGGTGGATCCTGAGCCTTGCTGGTGGGAGAGCTTCGTTTTTTGATTATTATTTTTTTGTGTTTTGTTAGGGTTTATGTCCTACTCAGAAAGACGAGACGGTGGCAGCTCCCTGAAGATTGAATAAGATCTTCCTGCTTAGCCCCCGTTAGGGATGAATTAACAAACTAGTCGGCTCGTTAAACTCGTGCTCATTAAGGCTCGGTTCATTAAGCTTAACGAGCAAAAAACTTAGATCGACTCTGTTCACTAATAGCTCATTAAGATCATGAGCGCTTGCGAGTACTCATTAATAGACATTACCTTCTTTTGCTTTACTTATGATGTGTTTTTATGAAGAAAAAAGTGACCACATGAGTGGGTATCCTAATTATTGTCTCTTGTGTGCTAAGTTGGCTCGATTAGATGGAATAGATAGGTTGAGGACTTGAGGTGCCAAAAAATGTTGCCACATAACATACAAATAGTTGCTATGTTGTATTAGCGAGCTTAACGAGCTGATCATGAAACTCGTTAGCTCGCTCATTAAGCTCGTTAAGTTTAATGAGCTGAAACCTATGCTTGGCTCTGTTCATTAAGAAGCGAACCACGAGTTTAACCAGCCAAGCTACCAAGTGTTTACTAAGCTCGCTAGCTACGAGCTTTTGGTCCAGCCCTAGCCCCCATCCTGGTGGTGCGTCTAATATTGTCGGCGGGCGAGTCCATGGCGGATCTATCCTTGGTGGATTTGCTCGGATTTAATCATAGTTCGTCTACGTTCGTGTGTCTTCACGTTGGATCCTTCCGATCTACGCTATTGTTCAACGTCGGTGGTTGTTGTTCTTATGCGCTGGTCCTATGCAGCCTTAACACGATGACTTTCCGAGTGTCTACTACAACAAGTTTTGCCCGGCTCCGACTAGGGTGGGGCGATGACAGCAGCGCACCTTCTTCTCAATTTAGTGCTTGTACTTGTCGCTAGGTTGTCTATGGATTTCAGGTGTTTGTTGTACTGCCATGATTGAAGATGGATAGAGCATTCGCTAGGAAATCTTAAAAATCTAACGTGAGTTGTTTAACATTTCTGTTAAAGTTTTACTACGTTGAACCACTAGAATAAAACGCAGGGGTATTTGGCTAATGTTTTTTTACTACACGGCTGAAACCTAATGTTTGTACTATCCCGCTTAAACCACCCTTTCAAATCAGCACAACACACGTGAAAAATGTCCATCTTAGCCTCTTTTGGGGGTGATGACTAGGAACAAAGTGAGCAGGGGGATACATTTACGATATGCGAGTGGGTAGGCTAAGAGCATCACTAGTAGTACCTTCAAACCCTCAAACCCTTGTAAATAACCGCCTTTTTTACAGTTTGCGAGCGAAAAAATGCGTAGACTAGAACTCCTTAACCCTCAAATCCTCAAAAAAAATTAGGGTCCAACCCTCAAACCCCCTCCCAAACTGTAGAAGTGAGGGTTGGGGAGCGAAAACTACCCCAACACGCACCTGTGTTCCGGCTGAGCGCGGGAGGGAGTTTTCCCCATCTCCAACCTCTCGCCCGCGCCCACCCGAGTCGCCGCCCGTCGCCCACTAGTGCAGAATTGGGCTTTAGTGCCGGTTCGTGACGGCCTTTAGTGCCGGTTCGCCAACCGGCACTAAAGAGTGGGGACTAAAGGTCCCCTTCCTTTAGTACCGGTTCGTCACGAACCGGCGCTAAAGTGCCACCACGTGGCACGAGCCAGGCCCGTTTGCGTGTAGGGCATTAGTACCGGTTGGTAACACCAACCGATACTAAATGTTTGGGTGTTTTTTTTTATTTTTTTTTCTTTAATTTTTTGTTTTTAATTTAATTTAGTGATAGTTTTACATTATAATGAGTTGTTAAATCATTAGGTGAAAGTACCGCGGATTAGTTTTGACTGGATGCATTAATTGGATATCTAGCTATATATAGCTAGCTAGCTAAGTGATCAAGTATATGCCATATCCATATTATACTTGATCAACTATAATATATACGGATATGGCATATACTTGATCACTTAGGTAGGATCCATATCCAGCTGAAACTAATATGCGGTTTCTTTCATTAAATGATATAATAACTCATCATCGATCATCATCATATTAATCATCATAGTCATGCATTACCATCGCTAGCTATCTAATCACCAGCACTACTAGCTTAAAAAAGAAATATTCACTTGTACCAGAAGCAAAAACATCATCGAGTTCAACATGATTGTCCTGATATTATAAGCGTTCATATATAACACCACAAAAGCAAATCACTTAAGTTCAGAACGAAGAACACGGACATGAAAGGACAAGTACTAAGAGCAGCATGAACTAGCTAAATCACTCCTGCTAGTTACTCTCTCTGCTAAAATAGCATAGAACATGTATAGCTCTCCTGATTGATCATACTGGAGCATGCAGATGAACCTATCTCCTAATCGTAGGCTGCGCTTCTCATTGCTGCCCCCTAGTACTTCTCTGCGATTGTTAACAATTTTCCTTCAATCTTTCACTATTAAGCATTCATTGCTTCTAGAAATCCTGAATGCATTTATGTGCAATGCAGGATATCTTGGCCGTAAGCTAACAATTGATATGCGACCTTTAGTCTCGATCCCCTGAGGCACAACTGTCATCGGGAGTCCCTGTTGAAGAACATCGTATAGTACTTAATTAATATACTTAGCAATGAAAGTTTATCAAAAAAATTATGTATGCAAAATACGCACTGAGGACAACTAGTAAATATCTTACCATCATTCCTAAATAGATGTGACTGTAGTTCAATACCATCACTATTGGTCGCACGTTTTGAGTACTAACATTTCTAAGTGCAGAAAGAAAATTTGTCTTGACAGTATGAAGATCCTCAAGCCATGAAACATAATGACTTATCTCCTCGCAGTTTAGTTCAGCTCCGGGACAGTAGAAGGTCCTGTCTACCAAGGCCAGACATGTTTGGTTGAATGTAGATAAGTTGTCAATAGAAATTAGTTGTCGGTTATTTTTGAATAAGCAATATCAAAGACAAAAATATAGTTGAGAAGAACTCACATAATGGTAGAACTGGAGGCGTCTGCACATCGACCTATATGTCTCTATTACCTTCAATATCATCTCCCGGACGAATATTAAAGGTGATAACCATACCAGGCTCAAATGCATAAGCCTTGCATAGTGCTTGCCAAGTTTTGCATTTAAAATAGGTGTACGTGTGTGTATTGTATACTTTGACGTTGAAAGTATAACCATCATGCTCAGTTTTCAGGTAAACTCTCTTTACCTCCATAGTTTCCATATCTTTGAAACCTATCTTATCCAAGACAAAAATTCTTGCATGGCAGGGGATGCGCTAGTAGAATAGTGAAAAATAAAAATTATAAGTCAGGCAAATAAAGCATATATAAGTCATGCTTAATTACGAAAACAGACTTGTCGTTGTGACTTACTGTATCGAATTCGAAGGTCTCATCCAGCTTGATGCTGAATCGCCTACCATCAACAAGAAAATTTATGTCGCACTGGTCGCGCTGGTCTTCACAGTATTCGCACATAATGAATTTTTTTCGTCGTCAGACGACATTTACTATGTTCATATTAGGGGAAACATTAAACATTTACCAATTCAATTAATTCAACTACTTCTATTAATTCAACTAAGCATTTACTAAAAATAAACTAGTTATATTAATTAAATTAGCTCAACTAAGCATTTATTAAAGATAAACTAGTTTGATCTATATATTAATTCAAATAGTTCAACTAAACATTAACATATTTCTAATTCATCTAACATTAACATTTCTAACATTCTAAAAATAAACTAGATAGTTCTAATTAATCTAAACATTAGAAAACAGAAAATAAGTAAAAAAAAATGTGTGTGTGTAGTGTGTGTATGTGTGTACGTATATGTGTAGTGTACGTGTAGTGTGTGTGTGTGTGTTTGTGTGTGTCTGTGTGTATGTGTGTGTGTGTGTAGTGTGTGTGTGTTTGTGTGTGTGTG
>NC_041391.1:285407960-285408958 GCF_002162155.2 Triticum dicoccoides
CGAGACAGGCGCGGCGGGGGCGGCGGCGACGACGGGCGGCGGGGGCACGCGGCGACGACGACGACGGGCGGCGGGGGTGGCGAGGGCGCCGGGGACGGCGACGACGTGCGGAGGGGGCGACGGCACGGCGGCGCGGCGGCGTCGGCGTCGTCGTCGGAGATCGAGACTCGCGCGAGAAGTGGAACAAAAGTGGCGACGATAACTGATTTCTCGTAAGTGCCATATATGTAGGGGGGCCTTTAGTACCGGTTGGAGCCACCAACCGGTACTAAAGGCCAATTTTGGCCAACCCAAGCGGCGGGAAACTAGGGCGGCTCCAACCGGTACTAAAGGGCGACACATTAGTACCGGTTGGAGCCACCAACCGGTACTAATGGCCGTGCGCTGCCACCCGCAGTGCGCTACTTTTAGTCCCACCTCGCCGAGCGAAGGGCAGCCGCACTGGTTTATAAACCCAGCCGCGGCTGCCCTTTCGAACTCCTCTATATAGCAGGCTTCTGGGCCTAACTAGAGCGCGCTGCCCTGTGAGCCTGCTGGCACTTCTGGGCCTGTATTTGCACACCCAAGGTCTGGCAGGCCCACCGGGCAGCGCCCGAACATTTTTTTATAATTTTTTTTCTTTTCTGCATTATTTATTTTCTTCTATTTATTTTGAAGTAATTTTATTATATAGTTATTTCTTTTTTGCTTTATTTTTTTCTTCTATTTATTTCTGAGTAGTTTTTTTTGCTGTATTTAGTTTCTTTGTGAATATATTTGCTTTATATAATTTTTTTCTTTTCTTCATTATTTATTTTTGAATAATTTTTTTATATAGTTTTTCTTTTCTGCTTTATTTTTTTCTTCTATTTATTTTTGAATAGTTTTTTTGCTATATTTAGTTTCTTTGTGAATATTTTTGCTTTATATAATTTTTTTTCTTTTCCGCATTATTTATTTTCTTCTATTTTTTTGAGTAATTTTTTATATAGTTATTGCTTTTCTGCTTTATTTTTTTT
>NC_041391.1:285410548-285411366 GCF_002162155.2 Triticum dicoccoides
TCCTCTTCATCTTCCTCTTCTTCTTCATCTTCCTCTCCTTCTCCTTCTTCTTCCTCCTCTTCTTCCTCCTCTTCTTCCTCTTCCTCTTCTGCTTCTTCTTCCTCTTCTTTATATATAGAGTTCAATAAAGACCAAATGCTTGTGATAGTTTGAAAAAAAATACATTGATCAGTATCGCCTTTCGGTCAAAACGCGCTACTGCTACACAGAAGTACATATAAAAAATACATTGATCATCAACAATCTTTTTGTATAGAATCTAAATCGTCAATAGGAATCTACCACCGATTTAAGAACCGACGAAGACTCCTATTGCAGCCACAGATCCTACACATAGAGTTCAATGAAGACCAAATGTTTGGGATAGTTTGAGAAGTAACATACTTAAGGTGGTCAAATTCTTGTTAGGGGAGCGAGGTGGGACTAAAAATAGCGCCTGCCACAACCTCTTTAGTACCGGTTTGTGCCACGAACCGGTACCAAAGGTGCTGGCAGGGCACCAGCATTTTTACTACCGGTTCGTGGTACGAACCGGTACTAAAGATTCCCAAAGAACCGGTACTAAAGGTCACCTCCCGCTAAGTCATTTGAAACAGCACTAATGGGCGCATTAGTGCTGGCTCATATGGGAACCGGTACTAATGTTTCTCATATTAGGTCCTTTTTTCTACTGTGGCCATTCCGGCCGCCCCCCGCCTCCCCTCAACATGTGCGAGGCCGCTGCAGCTGCGCCGCAGTCCTCGCCGCCGGATCCGCCGTTTCCCGCCGCCTCCCGCCCCGCACAGCAGCCAGAGGAGCCGCGCGCCCCGCCCCCCAGC
>NC_041391.1:285411821-285426315 GCF_002162155.2 Triticum dicoccoides
TGTTGCCCCGAGCTCCCCGCAGGTATGCCTCCTTTTCTTTCTTTTTGTTTCATTTTTTCCTTTTTGATTCATTGTTGGCACTCACAATTTATTGTTTGTTGTATTGTGTAGATGGAGGTGAACACCGACGACATGGAGTCGTTGTCCGATGATTCCGGTTGGTCGTCATCGGACGATTCAGACATTGAGGAGTTGCTTCAAGACGACGACGTCAAGATGATGGGCCTCCTCCTCGACGTGCAAGAGTTTGAAGACCACGTGAAGCTGATGGATTAGAGGAGAGGGTCGAAGATGGGGCAAGTCACCATCTACCGGAACCGCGGTCTCAGACACGAGCAATTGATGCAAGACTACTTCGCAGAGGTACCGACATACCCACCTCGCCTCTCCGGAGAAGGTACCGAATGCGCTGTAGTTTGTTTGTGAAGATTGTCACCGATTATGAGGCCGCCTCAGATTACTTCAAACGTCGTAGATCCGCCGCCGGTATCATGGGGCTTAGTGGGTACCAAAAGATATCGACTGGAATGCGGGTGATCGCCTATGGCATACCCGCGGACTATACCGACGAGTATCTTCGCATTGGACAAGATACAACCACGACATCCGCCCGTAGGTTTGCAAAATTGGTCATCCGGTTGTATGGTGATGAGTATCTTCGGGCACCCAACGAGGAAGATACAAAGAGATTGATGGAGAAGAATGAAAAAAGGGGATGGCCAGGGATGCTTGGTAGTCTTGATTGCATGCATTGGACATGGAAAAATTGCCCTAAAGCATGGCAAGGAATGAATTGCGGTAAAAGTCGTGATGCTACCATTGTGCTTGAGACCGTGGCATCGAAGGACACATGGATCTGGCATGCATTTTTTGGTTTGCCGGGAACACTCAATGATATCAATGTGCTCAATAGATCTCCTTAGTTTGCAAGATTAGTTTCTGGGGATGCTCCAACTTGCAACTACAAAATCATGGACAATGAGTACTCAATGGGATACTATCTCACCGATGGAATTTATCCCGAGTGGGCAACTCTTGTGAAGTCCATCAGGGAGAAAAATGGGGTGCCCTTAACCAAAAAACAGGCTCATTTCACCAAGGCACAAGAGGCAGCCCGCAAGGATATTGAGAGAGCTTTCGGTGTTTTGCAAGCAAGGTTTGCCATAGTTCAGGGTCCAGCTCGTTTTTGGGATAAAAAAAACTTGGAGAGCATCATGAAATGTTGTGTGATTCTACACAACATGATCCTCGAGGATGAGAGAGGGTTAAACCTGCCTTGTTTCTATGACAATGTTGGTACCCGTGTGCAACCGGAAAGAAACCGTTGTCGTGTACAAGCTTTTCTTGAAGCACATCGTGAGATTGAGGATGCAAACACTCATGGTCAGCTCCGGGATTATCTAGTAGAGCACCAGTAGCAGTTGGATGGGCGGCGCCAAGGCCCATGATCTACCTTTGTTTTACTTTTCTATATCCTATTTGATTCGAATAACTTGAATGATTATCATGTGCTTGAAGGTACTATTCGGTGTTGTATCAATAACTAGAATGATTATTGTTTTCTTCAAACCGTTATTGAGATGATGAAAATTGTGATATGTCAAATGACAGTTTTAAGGGTTGGGGCTGCGACAAAGACCGGAACTCTCAAACCCAACCCTTATAACGGAAACCCTTAAAAGTGCCAAAAAATGCCAATTCTCAACCCTTAAACTGGTTTCAAGGTTTGAGGGTACTATTTTTTTTTGAGGTAAGTTCAAGGGTACTGCTAGTGATGCTCTAAAGTGAGCATACGCTCACTCCAAAAATTACCATGAGTTTATGCTTCTATGGACCAAAACCTTAAGCACAAACCCAAATACAGGGCCCAGCAACATCTTTCGGCCTGCGCCTTACTCACGGGCTTCATCCGCTGCGCTCCGACCAAGTCTGGACGGCCCAACGTGGACACGCACGCACAAAGCCCCCGAAGCTTCGGCGAGGACGATGGACGACTGCGGCGGCGATGGCCGCCGGCCTCGCGCCGTCTTTATGGCCTTCGGCACCCACGGCGACGTCTTCCCAATCGCTGTATGCTCCTCCTCCTCTCTCTCTCTTTCTGTGGTGCATGTATTCGGACTCGGGCGTATAGGACAACCCTCTTTGCCGCTGACATCGAGTGGAGAGGGGAGCGATGAAATTCCGCCTGATTCTAGAGCATCTAGCACATGATTGCTGTTGCATTCGATGCACCTATTACTGAGAAGTTGAGCCACATTAATCCATCAGATCGATATAGTTTTCTGCTTCTCTAGATGGAAAATCGATATAGCTTTGGTATAACGCATTAATACTAAATGTTGAGCAATATAAAGATAGATACTCAGGAAAGATGACAATTTCAACCTTCTCAGATCTCTATACTTTGTATTTTATGACTCCTTTTCTTCTCCTTAGGCCCTTGCTGCAGCGTTTGCTAAGGACCAACAACAGTATACTGTGGTGTTCATCACTCATTCAGCACACCAGGTTTGGATCTTGTGAAATTAGAACTGCCGAACCGTGATAAAACTAGTTCATGTTTGACCCCATGCATTAAATTTGATGCAGAGTTTATCCACACATCTAGCAGCCAGTAACGTTAGGTACATGCCTGTGGCAAGCCCACCTGCCCTTGCTGCCGAACAACTTGATAGTATTTCATGTAAGCGCTATGAATTTAAGTATTCCGCTATCAAATACAACTTTTCTACCGTAGGTCTATTTCCAATGTGATTTATCATGGAAATCTCTTTCATAGATGATTCTGTTCAATCGAACGCTGGTCCTGAGTCATTTTCACGGCGGAAAGAGATCATTCAGACGGAGCACAGGAAAGCCTGTTTAGCTTCTGTGGAAGAAGTGTTTGGAAATGATCCGAGCATTCATAGCGACTTCACTGTGATCAATTTCTTTGCCCTGGTGAGGACCTCACTAACAGCATGATTATCATGTTTGCTAGAAGTTAAGTGGCGGGGCTCCTTTTTCAAGTTTCAGCTACAAGTTGTGCAATTTAATAATGCTCTGATAGTGATTTGCACTGGAATAAGAAAGAAATTCTGATGCACAATTGATGTCGAAACTGAAGAATTTCAGCAAGCATCATTCACTAGAACAGATCCTTGAGAATATCAGTTAGTCAGTTCTATGTAGGAACTAATGCAGCTATGAAATGCATTGTGTGGTTATAATATGGGTTTATCTCATGCTTTAGGAAGGTTGGCATCTTGCAGAATTGTTTCAAGTTAAGTGCATCATTGCTGCTCCTTATTTTCTTCCATATAGGTAATTTGGCTTATATTTGCTTCAATTTCACATCGAAGCTGTTACCTTGTAATGATTTTATGAGGGATTGCACACTCATTTTGGTGTCTTCTTATTCACTCCTGTTTGTTTACGTGCTTTCATTTCTTTGTGCAGTGCTCCTTCATCATTTGAACGCCAATTTAAGCAAAGTTTTCCTCTTCTATACAAGTACTTTCAAGAAGCTCCCCCCAACACAGTACAAATTCGCTCCTCTAGTCATGATGGTGCATAAGCATATATCCATCTTGAATTATTGTTTGGTTTGGTTTGGATTTGGTCACTATCTCAACTGCAAACAATATTAAATTTGCAACTCTATTTAACCTGTCTGCTGGGGCACATTATCTTCTTCTCCATGGAGGATAATTTCATGACCACTTTATCATTTACTAAAGCCTAAAATTCCGCACCGTATGTCATGGAAGAATAAACTGCAGAGCAAACCTGTCACTAGCTGTTCCTGCAGGTTGATCAGTATGTTAACCAGATTCTTACAACTATACTAGCCATCATGTATCCAATTACATGGGACCATGCCAGTTACTACCATACTAGTTCTCCAGCACAGAGATTGCGGGTTCTCGAGTGGTAGTGCTTTGATATCCATGAGTGTTTCTGTCTTTCTTTTGATGACCTTCTGATGTTTTTCTTGGTGGGGAACTGACCTGCTGATGCATTGCCTGCTTTGCGTTTGTCATTGGTGTTTTAATGATGTAAATAATGGCAGGTCTGCTGGACTGACATTACCCATTGGATGTGGGCGCTTTTCATGGAAAGTTGGGGATTGTGGAGAAATGATTGCCTAAATCTTAGTCCTATTCCTTATACAGTGAGTGAATGTGTTCAAATGATGTTTCTTTTGTTTATATACCTGGAATGCAAACCTGTTCAGCTCATCTGCGAATGTGATTAACTGATTACCGCAGGGACATTACTGAGGTTAGCTTTTCTTGTAACTACAGGATCCAGTAACAAATCTTCCTTTGTGGCATGTACGTGCAGAGTCGCCATTGTTGTTGTAAGATTTGCAATATATCACCTTTTGAATATTAATGTTGAGCCTGTCAATCAATAATAGTATATATTAAATGACACTTTCATACTTTATGCTCTGAAACTTCGGCTTTCAATAAGGCTTGCGTTGACGCTTTTGTCTAAAATCTTGTTATCGTCAGCGGATTATTTGTAAACCCTATGTCAGCGAGAAGTGATGGTACTTATTAATTGGACTAGGAAAAAATAGTAAATACAAAAAAAAATGAAGTGTTACAACTTCCTTCAATTATAGTTATACTTGATAAATAATTCTATAGTAAATACAAAAAAAATGAACTGTTACAACTTCCTTCAATTATAGTTATACTTGATAAGTAATTCTAGCAATTTGGTCGCTACTTGAGCAGGTATGGTTTCAGCAAGGAAATTGTCGAGCGCCCAGGTAAATTTTGATTAGTCCTGGATCTCCCTTCAGTTGTTTATACTATAGCTCATAGAACGAGAACTTTTCATACTAATTTCCATCATATAATGGCAGGATATTGGCCCTCAAGTGCTCATATTTGTGGCTTTTGGTTTCTTCCTATGGCTCGGCAGTTTTCTTGTGATAAATGCAGGGAGTTATTCTCTGGAGATTTCAATTCTCCATTTGAGGGTATTCTATGTGCAAATCATGCTGGCCTGGAAGACTTCCTCATGGGAAGTTCTTATTCGTCTTTACCTATATTTATAGGATTGAGTTCCATTGGCAGGTGAGTTTCTTATCATGGAAATTTTTATTTTCTATATTATGCAAGGTCATGTCTCCTACCGTTGATATTTTCATATTAGTGTTGTTACAGTTGAATTAAATGATTTCTATAATGTGTAAGTGATTTCTCATTTTGGTTTATGCTATCAATCTGCTGCAGCATGGGGTTTCTTAGAAATCCTAAAGCATTTCTAATGGTGATTAAAGCTGTCATAGAGTCAACAGATTACAGATTTATCCTTTTCTCGTCTGGATACCAGCCATTGGATTCAGCAATCAGATCTGTTGCTTCTTTAGCTGTAGAATCAAGTGTAGAGGCACCTGCTCTTAGTAATGATAGCACTCTCCTTTTCAATAATCGACTCTTTTGCTTATCTGGGTGAGTTCTAACGTGATGGCGCCCATTCATCTTGGCTAAATCGACGGATATTTTGGTCAACTGTATGAGTATATGACTACTATTTCAGATCAATACCGTATAGCTGGCTTTTCCCTAAATGTGCAGCTGCTATTCATCATGCTGGCAGGTAATAAAGTTCTCAATTTTTCAGTGACCAAGTTTCTGAATAATATAGTCTTCCACAAAATAATTTACTTCGGTTTGTGCTTCACAGTGGATCTACAGCTGCCGCACTATTTGCTGGAACCCCTCAGGTGATTACAACATCTGATGTACTTAGATATGAAGAATATTTTTTTTGTTCAATTGCTGTGGCAGTGCTATGTGCTGATAGTTGATATGATGTAGATATCTTCCATATCAGTATCGTTGAGACATCATAGGCTAGCTAGATAAGTGCATACTCAAAAGAAATAACGCAATTGTTCCACTTGAGAGTCGTGTTGTGACTTAGCCTTTTAATTAAGAACAACGACTGGTTAACCCAGTGCTCTGGAAAAAAAAGGACAGACATTTGTTTCACCTTTTGTAGCTCATCGTAATAGCATCTAGTTTTGAAAACAAATGACAGCTTGCCAAGATACCAGCAAAATGTCACCATCGATCTAAAGTGACAATTCACCCTGAGCACAATGAAAAATAAGGAATATTAGTAATTCTTGTGCTTGCAGGTGCTAAAAATTCTTGTGATGTACTCCCTCCGTCCCAAAATAAGTGACTCAACTTTGTACTAACTTTAGTAGAATCTTAGTACAAACTTGAGTCACTTATTTTGGGACGGAGGGAGTAGCATGCAACTGACATTACATTTTTGGCATTTATCCTTTTTGATAACAAGATGGAAGTAGTTAAAACCCCTGAATCAAAGTAACGTCCATCTCGTTTTCAGCAAGAAGTCTCATGTATGAAATATTTATGTAGCAAAGCTGAAGTATTATGCTTATAACATCCATCCCTTGTTTCCAGCAAGAAATAACATGCACTCAGTATTTGTGTGCGAAAGCTGACAGTTATATGTTTATTCAAACAATGTGTTATCTTCTAGAAGTATTGACTGTTGTAAAGTTATGCTACCAGTTGCTTTTGGAGGTTACACATTGTACTAAAGAATATCATCATGCAGGTTGCATGCCCTTTCCTGCTGGACCAGTTTTACTGGGCGGAGAGACTACACTGGTTAGGGGTGGCACCTGAGCCCCTTAAAAGACAACATCTAATCCCAGATATAGATGATGCCGCGAGCGTTAACAAAGCCGCAGGTGTGCTACTTGGAGCTATCAGATCAGCATCATCACCAGAAATTAAAGCTCAAGCAACTGTAATTGCTCAGAGACTTGCTTCCGAGGTGTGTTTTCTCCAATTGTTGTATCTATAATATTTGAGCACTTATTTTGTTTTAGAAAGGCTGAGAGTAGAAAAATTCTCTCATTGATATCATTCCAGGATGGGATTGGTGAAGCCCTCAGGATCTTGAAGGAGAAAGTTTTGCCTTAAATAAAATTTGAGCAGTAAGAAGAGGAAGATGTACCGAGAACAAAAAACCATGTAAAAATAGTTTTACCAAGCGTAGATTTTGTGTGTGCCCCCATTGATTTCTTGCCATTGTCTCGGAGCCACTGAAATATGTACTCCCTCCTATCACAAATATAAGATGTTCTAGTAACTTTTTTCTGAACCAGATGTATATAAACATGTTTTATTGTGTTTGTTCACTCGTTTCACTCTATGTAGTCCATATTGAAATATCCAAAATATCTTATATTTGTAAACGAAGGGAGTAACGATCATATTCGTTTTCCTTTACAAAAACAGAACTTGGACTGCATGTTTTTATTTTTCAGTAAACTACACATTTTTTTGCAACGGAACTTGCACTCTTTTCTGATAGCAGCATAAATGATGGAATGCTAAAAATCTGACACATGACGTCAGATTTTTTAGGCATGGCATATCGAAGTTTTTTTATGGCAAATTATATTGTCCCGAGGATGGCAATTTTCCTTTAGCTAGCATGACAATTTCTGACAAAAAAAAGAACATGGCAAGGATTTGCCATGCTTGCTAAAATAGTTATCATCCTCGCGATAACATAATTTGACATGCTAAAAGAAATCTGATATTCGATTCGTGGTGGAATCCATGATGAAAATGTGTCATTGAGCTTGGGCTCCATGGAACCCATATTTTTATTTTAGAAAAATTGAAATGAAAAAGTTTCCAAAATATTTGAACAAATTCCACATGTATATATAGATGCATTCTATGTATCTGTGAAATGTTATTATGAGATACTTTTAAATGCGATCTACAAAAAAACTTTGTGTTTTGAAAATAGCAAAGCACTGTTTGCTACTCATATGCTAAAGTATTACAAATCCACTTTTTTTTCCAGCTCATATGCTAAAGTATCTTGTAATGAAATTATGTCATATGTAAAATATATTTATTAATACATGTGGATTTTCTTTTTTTCGACAAAGGGTGTTTTTTATTGACTCAAAATCAGCATCAAGCGATACAATTATACAATTATAGTGAGTACACACCCGGCCTATGCATAACTAGGATGCACACAACCAACACTTACGCACACGCAAAGTATCACGTCGGCAAATAGCAAAGGCATTCAAGACCGAAGCTATGCCTAGGCGAAGGAGAAAAAGAAAAAAAAGAAAGTGATGAAAACAATGATTGACGACATACAACGTGACCATCGGCTCCAATCATCTCTTGACAACACATGGACTACGAAGAAGGTTCTTCAAAAGCGACGTCTTCAGAAAGAGAACGACGTGCAAGCGCAGCCGTCGCCTGATCCAACCATCGAAGATTAGATCGTGGGTTTTCACCTTGAAGATCAAGTCCGAGGAAACTCCGACCAATGCCTTCATCAAGGTTACGACACATAGAACGCCGCCATTGCCAGGTATAACAAAAGGGTCATACCTAGGGTTTTCAGCCCGAAGCTCGAGACCACCAATGAGAATTCATCCTATGTTGTCTCCTCCACTTGCCACGATCCAAGCAACAGTATACACACATTGTAACGCCCACGATGCGGCTATATCTCCTACGTGTCGAAGCACGACTTAGAGGCATAACCGCATTGAAAGCAATGTCGCAAGTGAGGTAATCTTCACACAACCCATGTAAAACATAAGGGAAAGAGATACATAGTTGGCTTACAATCGCCACTTCACACAATTACATGAATAAAGCATTACATCATCCAGATACAATCAAGGTCCGACTACGGAACCAAAATAAAAGAAGAACCCCAAATGCGACAAAGGTCCCCGATCGACCCCAACTGGGCTCCACTACTGATCAACTAAAAACGAAACAACACAAAGGGCAAGATCTTCATCGAGCTCCTCCTTGAGCTTGGTTGCGTCTCCTGCTCGGTAACATAGGCACCTGCAAACTGGTTTTGGAAGTATCTGTGAGCCACGGGGACTCAGCAATCTCGCACCCGCGAGATCAAGACTATTTAAGCTTATAGGAAGGATGGAGTAATGAGGTGGAGCTGCAGCAAGCGACTAGCATATATGGTGGCTAACACACGCAAATGAGAGCGAGAAGAGAAGGCAAAGCACAGTCGATAAAAATATGATCAAGAAGTGATCCTATAGCAACCTACGTCAAGCATAACTCCAACACCGTGTTCACTTCCCGGACTCCGCCGGAAAGAGACCATCACGGTTACACACACGGTTGATGTATTTTAATTAAGGTCGACTTCGGGTTTTCTACAACCGGACGTTAACAAATTCCCATCTGCCCATAACCGCGGGCACGGCTTTCGAAAGTTCAAATCCCTGCAGGGGTGTCCCAACTTAGCCCATGACAAGCTCTCACGGTCAATGAAGGAATAGACCTCCACCCGAGACACTCCGATCAGACTCGGTATCCCGGTACAACAAGACACTTCGACAGGGTAAAACTAAACCAGCAACACCGCCCGAATGTGCCGACAAATCCCGATAGGAGCTGCACATATCTCTTTCTCAGGGCACACTCAGATAGGTCAAGCTACGAGTAAAACCAACCCTCAAGTTTCCCCGAGGTGGCCCCGCAGGCTGCCCAGTTCGGACCAACACTCAGAGGAGCACTGGCCCGGGGGGGTTAAATAAGATGACCCTTGAGTCTGCAGAACCCAAGGGAAAGAAAAGGCTAGGTGGCAAATGGTAAAACCAAGGTTGGGCATTGCTGGAAGAGCTTTACTTAAGGCGAACTGTCAAGGGGTTCCCATTATAGCCCAACCGTGCAAGGAACGCAAAATCCGGGAACATAACACCGATATGACGGAAACTAGGGCGGCAAGAGTGGAACAAAACACCAGGCATAAGGACGAGCCTTCCACCCTTTACCAAGTATATAGATGCATTAATTAAATAAGATATATTGTGATATCCCAACCAGTAAACATGTTCCAACAAGGAACAACATCTCCATGTTCCAACAAGGACCAAACTTCAATCTTCACCTGCAACTAACAACGCTATAAGAGGGGCTACGCAAAGCGGTAACATAGCCAATCAACGGTTTGCTAGGACATGGTGGGTTGGAGGTTTGACATGGCAATTTGGGAGGCTGACAAGCAAATGGTAGGCATCGTAGCATTGGCATAGCAAGAGCGAGCAAACTAGCATAGCAAAGATAGTAGTGATTTCGAGGGTATGATCATCTTGCCTGAAATCCCGCAAGGAAGAAGAACGAGTCCATGAAGAAGACAAACGGACGTAGACGAACGAATCCTCACAACTCCGGAACGAAACCGAAGCTAACGTGAGAAGCAACCCGGAAAGGAACAAACAACATAGTAAACACACAAGCATAAACATGGCATGAAGCACAATCAAGTATGATGCATGTCCGGTTTAATGAGGCATGGCATGGCAAAGTGCAACAAACAATACTACAAGTTAAGTGGAGCTCAATATGCAACTGCATATTGACGAAACACCACGATAAGTTATTTAGTTTGATCCCGTTTATGTACCCAACAATATTAAATGTTGTTAAGCATGGCAAGAGGGTGAAGCAAATGAAAACTACCTATCTAGTAAAGGTTAAATGAGGCCGGAAGCAACAAACAACAATTCCGGAGAATCCCCATGTCATTTAGCAGTTTAATGCAAACACAATATTAAACATTTTAATTGTTGTTATCATGATGCGGATGACATATACAAGTTTATGCAATTATTATGAAAATGTTGACATGAGCATGATACGAGGCATTTGTCGCCATGGCGGAAGGAAAAAGGTGCCACGGCGGTGAAACAAAAATGGTGCCACGGCAACATATCCGAAAATGATGCCACGGCAACATATCGGTTCCGGTAGCTCACAGAGATACCGGTGCAAAAGGAGGCGTGACGTGAGCGAGTCATGCAAGATGGTGGGGTGCTCCCGGTTACCGGGTTCCCACAGGTTAGTGGCACGGCAAAAGAGGGGCATCGCAAGGATGATTCGATCACGGTGCAAAACTCGAGCATCTCATTCAACACATGCATTCGGTCCACGGCGGTCGTTCTCGGCGGTTATACCTTTGAAGCGTGCGTTTCGGGGCGGTTCGAGTTCGATGCGGTGTAGATGGGAGTAGACGTTCTCGCAACGGTCGTCGTGGGAAGTAGTTGTTCACGTGGCGACAGTAGTGGTACATCTTGTAGTGGAAGTAGTTGTACTCGTGCCGTAGTGGAAGTAGACGTTCTCGCAACTGAAGTTGTACACGTCGGTGGTAGTCGAACTTGACGGTCTTGGCGACGGTAGTTGTACAACGTTTTCGTAGATGTTCAGGTCGACGGTAGTGGTACACGCGACGTCGGGGTAGTTGTCGGTCCGGTCTTGGCGGTGTAGATGTACACATTGTCGGGGTACTTGTCGCATCATCGGGTGTAGTTCTGCATGAAGGTCTTGATGAATCCGAAGGGGACTTGGCGATCCAAAATTGCTCCTGTTCGGGTAGGCATCGTGACAACAGCTCGAGGCTGAGGCTATGGGGCGCGCTCGGGTCGATGGGGACAACGACAGAAGGCACGAAGCAGGGGGCAGCAGAGGGACTCGGCGCGGGGAGGACCGAAACCAAGGCGGGGGAGGTCTTGGCGCAGGACTCCGGCGACGCAGGGCACCGCGGCGGTCGCGGGGGCGCTGGATCCGGGCGGCGGCCGCGGCTCGGGAGCCTCTCCCGATCGGGACGAGGACGGAGAGGGCCGAGCGAGCGATGGGTTCGGGCGCTGCGGGTGGAGGGAGAGTTCGGGCGCGGTGGAGAGCTCGGCAGCGGGGCCAGCAGCGGCAGCCGTGGGAGGCCGAGGCCGGCGAAGGTGCGGGCGTCGAGGCAGGGCGACGGGAGGAGAAGGCGAGGCAGAGGAGGGGCGCGGGCGCAGGAGGCTGAGAGGGGCGAGGCGGAGGCACGAGGAGCTGCAGAGGACGAACGGCGGAGGACGAGCTTGCTCCGGTGCTGCGGCGCCCGAGACGGCAGGGGCAACAACCTGGGGCAGCGCGGCGAGGCAAAGCCCACCGGCAGCGAGCGGGCTCTGGTGGCCGGCTGGAGGTGCGGAGGCGGCGTGGCCGCAGGTGAGGGAGGAGGCGGTGGCGGCCGGCTCCGAGGCGGACGGGCGCGGGGTCAGGCGCTGGAGGCGCATGCGTGGCCAAGGCGGCGAGGCGACGGAGGGGAGGAGGCAGCAAGGCGACGCCATGGCCTGAGGGCCGCCGGAGTTGGCCGCGCTGATGGGGTCGCGGAGGCCGGGCGCGGGAGCAGGAGGGAGAGATGAGATGGGGATCGGGATGAGCGAGGGAGATGGCGGCGCTGGAGGAAGGGTTCGAGGAGAAGAGAGGGATCGAGGGACAGAGCTAGGGTTGGTTATCGGTGCGGCTGGGCTTCGGGAGGGTTGGTGGGCCTAGGAGGCCGGCTTAGCCTTGGGTCAAATGGGCTGCGGGGAAGCGGCCCTCTTCTCTCTCTCTCTCTTATATTTTCTTTAACAGAAAAGCAAAAAGAGAGAGGAAAAGAAAAGGAGGGTTAGGGAAAGAAAATGCGCAAGGGGATAATTTTCCCGGACTCGCAAAAATGAGTTTGATCCAAGAAAAAATAGAAAGGCCATGATTGCAAGATTTAAATTCAAACTCATTTGAATTTAATTCAAATGGTTTTGAACTAGGACTTGATAAAAGGAAGGTCCAAAAATGTTGTGATTTTTGGGGAAGCTCCGGAAAATGATGAAATAAATATTGGCAAGGTTGGAGACCAAACTTGAAGCAGAAAAGGAACGAAAAATATTTTGTAAGTGTGTTTTGGTGATTCCAAAATCGTGGAATATTTTATTATAGCTCCCTAATAATATTGAGAGGCTATGTTATAAAGAGAAGTCACCATGTGAGTTCCCTCGATTTAAATGGATCGAAAAATCCATACAATTTATTTAGTTGAGGTTTTAAAAATTAATGATATGATGGCATGATGACATGATGCAATGCACATGATGCAAGGATGAATGCAACAAATAAAACAAATCACACGACGAAACTCGGAATAGCTGGAAGTCTTCTGGAGCGTCGGTCTCGGGGCGTTACAACACTCCACCACTACAAGAGGATCTCGTCCCGAGATCTAGGATGGCACCAGAGAGAAACGGAAGAGGAAGAGAAGAGGTAAAACTAAGTTGCTTCTTCGACAAACGAGTGAAACCATGAACCTTGAGATGTTGAGCAAAATGAAAGGAAGAAAGCAACGAAGATGAGGAAAGTTGAAAACACTCCGGTTAAAACTAGATAGAGAAGGAATAAGATTGATATAATTTGGACAGCACTCCGACTCTAAATGGAAGGAATTGAACATGAACTTGACAAGATGAGAGGATACATGATGAAATCAACAACACACTGCCTCCGGAATTGAAAAAAAATGGCACAAGGGGTAAGAAACATTACAAACCGCACTCCGGTTGAGAAGGGAGGCAAAACTTGATAAGATGAGAGAACTCGAATGAAAACACGACACTCCGGTTAAATGGATAAGCAAGAAAAGAACACGAACCTCACAAATCGAGATGGTAAGTGAAAAGAGCAACGTCACAATGCCTCCGAAAGAAATAATAGAAGATATATCATTGGAATAACAGAATGGAGAAGAAAATGCCAACTTCTGCCACAAATGAGTTTGGCAAGCATCCTTGCAAAGAAGAATTGAACGGAGTTGTTGGAAAATCAACAACGAAAAGCACAATCTTGTAGTGGGCTTATGGAAAACATCTCAAAATTATGAGGTGACAACCGGCCACTAACGGAAACAATTGCTTGCTTGAGATCAACGAAGAGATGAACACTTCTTCCACCAAGATGATAAAGAGATAACTTGGATCATTGGCAAGCACCACAAATAGCAACATTCCCAATGGAAGGCTTTTAGGTGAAATATGACACAAGATAACTCCAACAACGAGGTTGATGGATTTAAAAATAACTCATTCTTAACAACATGTGAATCATGGAACATGAACTCAAATTATCAAGAATGACATAATACCACCTCCAAAATATGGTAGAAAGAATTGCACTCCGGATTACCATATAAAGAAAGCTTTTGCTCCTTAGGAAAGAATCTCGATGAAAACTTTGAGAAGGGAATTAAATCCTTGATGAACCATCATGTAGAACCTCCATGAAGAACTCTGGTAAACAAAAGGAATGAAAAGAAAGAGAAATTGAAAACACAAGGTGAATCCTTGCAATGATTTAGATGGATCTCCGTGATAATTAGAGCTTGGAACTCCGGGAAAAAGAGAAGATGAAACAAATGAAACCGAGAATTTTAAGGGCCTCCGGAATAAAGAATTAATCACTTGGATGAACAAGAATAAGAATTATGTTATGCTTATCCTTCACCAATTAAATTGATGACAATCAACGGATTTGGCATACTACTTATTCTCGTAGAAAGGATTAAAAGAGATATATCAAAACTTGAGAAGGTCTTCAACGAACCACCGGTAGGATTGGAACAACAAATGAATTGATATGATGAA
>NC_041391.1:285426428-285434129 GCF_002162155.2 Triticum dicoccoides
AGAGATAATGCACCGGTTGAAATAAAAGACTTGAATGAGAGAACATCCTCGAAAGATCTTGAACGAATGCATAGTGGAAACACGAATCTTCGAGATATCTTGAGCATTCCAGAATAATTGAATAGCGAGAAGTGGAAGATTAAGAGGTGCACCGATATGAGAAGACATTGAAATGAGGAAAAAGGGTGGGTGGGCGGGAAAAAACAAAGGCAACTTGGAGACGGATGAAACAAACACCGTTGAGAAGAAATGATAATTGGTCTTGCTGATGTTGAAGTGATCGGATCCACTTGAAGAGAAACACGCCGGTTGAAAAGGATTGACATGACAATCTTGATTGTCGAGAAGGATTGGTATTCACATCGGAGTATGAGAACACCATTTGGAAAAGGTATGGAATCAACATTTGACTTCGAAGCAACTCGAATACCACAAATAAAACAAAACAAAGGATTTGGCTTGCAGAATAAGCCGGAACAAACATATGATAGAGATTTCGTCCGAAGTTTTCGTGGTGGGGCCTACAAGGGCTCGAGTGTACAGCACCATCATGTACAAGGTAGTGCACATGACATACGAAGTGTCCCCAAGTCGGCATAGCCAAGGACTCTTTAAGACACAACGAGACCACTGTAAAACCAACTGTGAATAGGCGGACCACTAGACGTCGAACCCCAATTTCATATCATACATCCGTCGGAAAGATATCCTAAGAGCTACTTGAATTCCCACCTATGAAACTCCCGAAATTTTCAGGTTATGCAATCAGGTGTTGGGGATACAGGGGAAGCATAATATCTCACCCAAAACTAACAAATCCTACATCCAGCTGTATCCATCCTTCAACACATAACCAAGAAACCTTCGGAAATCGTCTACCTCAACCTTCGAAAAGCATCCGTTATACGAGTCATGGCAATACTCCCGTACTCACCTCAGTACTGGGTTATCGGGGTTATCTCACCAACGAACTGCATAAAAGAGATTTTCGATGTCGACGTACTAAACTCAGGTATTCCAGAATTGCAACGATAAAATTATGATGACAACACCTCAGAGCTCAACTCCCCGGGACACTTCCACTAAACCCCTGACAGGAGGCACCAAGACAATGTTCTCATCATAAAACCATCAGAACGATTCCAAGATACCCGCGTGATCCTAAATTTTTTTTAGTGAAATTTGAGAAGAGAAGAGTCAAAACTCTACGTCAGGATGCCTTACCAGAGCGATGAAGAGACTGGGGAGTAAAAATAATTCCTAACTCTCCGATATATAATTCCTAAATGACTCAAAACATTTTTCTAGACACAACTCGGCCGCTAAAAACGATCAAGCAATGGGGCTCCTAAGGTCGGGGAAGGCTCTGATTACCAACTTGTAACGCCCACGATGCAGCTATATCTCCTACGTGTCGAAGCACGACTTAGAGGCATAACCGCATTGAAAGCAATGTCGCAAGTGAGGTAATCTTCACACAACCCATGTAAAACATAAGGGAAAGAGATACATAGTTGGCTTACAATCGCCACTTCACACAATTACATGAATAAAGCATTACATCATCCAGATACAATCAAGGTCCGACTACGGAACCAAAATAAAAGAAGAACCCCAAATGCGACAAAGGTCCCCGATCGACCCCAACTGGGCTCCACTACTGATCAACTAAAAACGAAACAACACAAAGGGCAAGATCTTCATCGAGCTCCTCCTTGAGCTTGGTTGCGTCTCCTGCTCGGTAACATAGGCACCTGCAAACTGGTTTTGGAAGTATCTGTGAGCCACGGGGACTCAGCAATCTCGCACCCGCGAGATCAAGACTATTTAAGCTTATAGGAAGGATGGAGCAATGAGGTGGAGCTGCAGCAAGCGACTAGCATATATGGTGGCTAACACACGCAAATGAGAGCGAGAAGAGAAGGCAAAACACGGTCGATAAAAATATGATCAAGAAGTGATCCTATAGCAACCTACGTCAAGCATAACTCCAACACCGTGTTCACTTCCCGGACTCCGCCGGAAAGAGACCATCATGATTACACACACGGTTGATGTATTTTAATTAAGGTCGACTTCGGGTTTTCTACAACCGGACGTTAACAAATTCCCATCTGCCCATAACCGCGGGCACGGCTTTCGAAAGTTCAAATCCCTGCAGGGGTGTCCCAACTTAGCCCATGACAAGCTCTCACGGTCAATGAAGGAATAGACCTCCACCCGAGACACTCCGATCAGACTCGGTATCCCGGTACAACAAGACACTTCGACAGGGTAAAACTAAACCAGCAACACCGCCCGAATGTGCCGACAAATCCCGATAGGAGCTGCACATATCTCTTTCTCAGGGCACACTCAGATAGGTCAAGCTACGAGTAAAACCAACCCTCAAGTTTCCCCGAGGTGGCCCCGCAGGCTGCCCAGTTCGGACCAACACTCAGAGGAGCACTGGCCCGGGGGGGTTAAATAAGATGACCCTTGAGTCTGCAGAACCCAAGGGAAAGAAAAGGCTAGGTGGCAAATGGTAAAACCAAGGTTGGGCATTGCTGGAAGAGCTTTACTTAAGGCGAACTGTCAAGGGGTTCCCATTATAGCCCAACCGTGTAAGGAACGCAAAATCTGGGAACATAACACCGATATGACGGAAACTAGGGCGGCAAGAGTGGAACAAAACACCAGGCATAAGGCCGAGCCTTCCACCCTTTACCAAGTATATAGATGCATTAATTAAATAAGATATATTGTGATATCCCAACCAGTAAACATGTTCCAACAAGGAACAACATCTCCATGTTCCAACAAGGACCAAACTTCAATCTTCACCTGCAACTAACAACGCTATAAGAGGGGCTACGCAAAGCGGTAACATAGCCAATCAACGGTTTGCTAGGACATGGTGGGTTAGAGGTTTGACATGGCAATTTGGGAGGCTGACAAGCAAATGGTAGGCAATGTAGCATTGGCATAGCAAGAGCGAGCAAACTAGCATAGCAAAGATAGTAGTGATTTCGAGGGTATGATCATCTTGCCTGAAATCCCGCAAGGAAGAAGAACGAGTCCATGAAGAAGACAAACGGACGTAGACGAACGAATCCTCACAACTCCGGAACGAAACCGAAGCTAACGTGAGAAGCAACCCGGAAAGGAACAAACAACATAGTAAACACACAAGCATAAACATGGCATGAAGCACAATCAAGTATGATGCATGTCCGGTTTAATGAGGCATGGCATGGCAAAGTGCAACAAACAATACTACAAGTTAAGTGGAGCTCAATATGCAACTGCATATTGACGAAACACCACGATAAGTTATTTAGTTTGATCCCGTTTATGTACCCAACAATATTAAATGTTGTTAAGCATGGCAAGAGGGTGAAGCAAATGAAAACTACCTATCTAGTAAAGGTTAAATGAGGCCGGAAGCAACAAACAACAATTCCGGAGAATCCCCATGTCATTTAGCAGTTTAATGCAAACACAATATTAAACATTTTAATTGTTGTTATCATGATGCGGATGACATATACAAGTTTATGCAATTATTATGAAAATGTTGACATGAGCATGATACGAGGCATTTGTCGCCATGGCGGAAGGAAAAAGGTGCCACGGCGGTGAAACAAAAATGGTGCCACGGCAACATATCCGAAAATGATGCCACGGCAACATATCGGTTCCGGTAGCTCACAGAGATACCGGTGCAAAAGGAGGCGTGACGTGAGCGAGTCATGCAAGATGGTGGGGTGCTCCCGGTTACCGGGTTCCCACAGGTTAGTGGCACGGCAAAAGAGGGGCATCGCAAGGACGATTCGATCACGGTGCAAAACTCGAGCATCTCATTCAACACATGCATTCGGTCCACGGCGGTCGTTCTCGGCGGTTATACCTTTGAAGCGTGCGTTTCGGGGCGGTTCGAGTTCGATGCGGTGTAGATGGGAGTAGACGTTCTTGCAACGGTCGTCGTGGGAAGTAGTTGTTCACGTGGCGACAGTAGTGGTACATCTTGTAGTGGAAGTAGTTGTACTCGTGCCGTAGTGGAAGTAGACGTTCTCGCAACTAAAGTTGTACACGTCGGTGGTAGCCGAACTTGACGGTCTTGGCGACGGTAGTTGTACAACGTTTTCGTAGATGTTCAGGTCGACGGTAGTGGTACACGCGACGTCGGGGTAGTTGTCGGTCCGGTCTTGGCGGTGTAGATGTACACATTGTCGGGGTACTTGTCGCATCATCGGGTGTAGTTCTGCATGAAGGTCTTGATGAATCCGAAGGGGACTTGGCGATCCAAAATTGCTCCTGTTCGGGTAGGCATCGTGACAACAGCTCGAGGCTGAGGCTATGGGGCGCGCTCGGGTCGATGGGGACAACGACAGAAGGCACGAAGCAGGGGGCAGCAGAGGGACTCGGCGCGGGGAGGACCGAAACCAAGGCGGGGGAGGTCTTGGCGCAGGACTCCGGCGACGCAGGGCACCGCGGCGGTCGCGGGGGCGCTGGATCCGGGCGGCGGCCGCGGCTCGGGAGCCTCTCCCGATCGGGACGAGGACGGAGAGGGCCGAGCGAGCGATGGGTTCGGGCGCTGCGGGTGGAGGGAGAGTTCGGGCGCGGTGGAGAGCTCGGCAGCGGGGCCAGCAGCGGCAGCCGTGGGAGGCCGAGGCCGGCGAAGGTGCGGGCGTCGAGGCAGGGCGACGGGAGGAGAAGGCGAGGCAGAGGAGGGGCGCGGGCGCAGGAGGCTGAGAGGGGCGAGGCGGAGGCGCGAGGAGCTGCAGAGGACGAACGGCGGAGGACGAGCTTGCTCCGGTGCTGCGGCGCCCGAGACGGCAGGGGCAACAACCTGGGGCAGCGCGGCGAGGCAAAGCCCACCGGCAGCGAGCGGGCTCTGGTGGCCGGCTGGAGGTGCGGAGGCGGCGTGGCCGCAGGTGAGGGAGGAGGCGGTGGCGGCCGGCTCCGAGGCGGACGGGCGCGGGGTCAGGCGCTGGAGGCGCATGCGTGGCCAAGGCGGCGAGGCGACGGAGGGGAGGAGGCAGCAAGGCGACGCCATGGCCTGAGGGCCGCCGGAGTTGGCCGCGCTGATGGGGTCGCGGAGGCCGGGGGCGGGAGCAGGAGGGAGAGATGAGATGGGGATCGAGATGAGCGAGGGAGATGGCGGCGCTGGAGGAAGGGTTCGAGGGGAAGAGAGGGATCGAGGGACAGAGCTAGGGTTGGTTATCGGTGCGGCTGGGCTTCGGGAGGGTTGGTGGGCCTAGGAGGCCGGCTTAGCCTTGGGTCAAATGGGCTGCGGGGAAGCGGCCCTCTTCTCTCTCTCTCTCTTATATTTTCTTTAACAGAAAAGCAAAAAGAGAGAGGAAAAGAAAAGGAGGGTTAGGGAAAGAAAATGCGCAAGGGGATAATTTTCCCGTACTCGCAAAAATGAGTTTGATTCAAGAAAAAATAGAAAGGCCATGATTGCAAGATTTAAATTCAAACTCATTTGAATTTAATTCAAATGGTTTTGAACTAGGACTTGATAAAAGGAAGGTCCAAAAATGTTGTGATTTTTGGGGAAGCTCCGGAAAATGATGAAATAAATATTGGCAAGGTTGGAGACCAAACTTGAAGCAGAAAAGGAACGAAAAATATTTTGTAAGTGTGTTTTGGTGATTCCAAAATAGTGGAATATTTTATTATAGCTCCCTAATAATATTGAGAGGCTATGTTATAAAGAGAAGTCACCATGTGAGTTCCCTCGATTTAAATGGATCGAAAAATCCATACAATTTATTTAGTTGAGGTTTTAAAAATTAATGATATGATGGCATGATGACATGATGCAATGCACATGATGCAAGGATGAATGCAACAAATAAAACAAATCACACGACGAAACTCGGAATAGCTGGAAGTCTTCTGGAGCGTCGGTCTCGGGGCGTTACACACATGGACCTGATGGCGGGCTGACGAGCCGTGGCAAAGCCGCTGGCCACAACACGATGAAGTATTGGTCGGGAGATAGGATACGGGCACCCCCAAAATCCTATGTTCAGGACGCTTCGGAGGTCCATGTGGTCCTCACAAGTGGCAGCCAATGGCTGATCTGTATCAGACGACAACACCACACCTCGATGCAGACTGCGAAGCATGCCACGCAGGAAATCACCATTGTCACTGGATCAGAAGGTCGAACCAAGAAGATGACGTCGTCCGGCTGCTGCCGCAACCTCTAGCTAGGGCAGTTTCAGCCAGTAGCATATGGTCAGATCAAAGGGCGCCATCGTCCTTGCGTCGAAGTGGAGCGGAGAGCTCCATGGCTGCCACCTCCCGACGGGGCACCTGGGCGATGATCGCAAGCTTTGGCCACCGCCTTATCCCATTGTGCCCTTGCGCCAGAAAGGTACCATAGGAAACTAGAACTTATGGTGGTTGCGGCTCCTGTACCCCAGCCTGTTGATGCGCCAGCGCCATCACGGAAGGGAAGATGTGCACTGTCGCCCAACCACGATCCCATGTCCTCGCTGCTACCTCCACTATCACGACGTCCAGCCGCTGCACGCATGTCGCCAAAACACCGCCACAACGCCACGGGACGGAGCCCCGCCGCCGCCGTGAGTCCGCACAGGCAAACCCGGCGGCGGCGAGGAGACGACACAGAGAGAGGGCCGCCGCGAAAACTGGATCGGATCCGCCCGAGTCGCCCAGCGGACGACGCGGGGGCAGTTTTTCCTTGCGGGTTCAGCCGGCATTCACCTAAGTGATTCATACATTGTACATCTACTTTGAGGCCTAGATGACAGGTAACTCTTATTAAAAAAAGGAAAAGCTATAGAGCTGACGTTCTCTATGAATGTTTTTTTAGGGAACACTCTTTAAGAGCACCTCTAGCAGATTATATAGATGCATGAAATTCACATAAAATAAGCATGCTGCAATAGTTCACATTCAAAATCATACGTAATATAAAGAGGTAGCAAGTTTGTCCCTACGAATGCACAATCAAATAAAAGAAAACATTTTCATTAAAAAATAAAAGAAAACATGATCAAACCACGACCGACCATGATCAAATCAAGCAATGTTGCCAAGATCGTCGCCACCATCACTGGCCATAGCACTACAATCATCATCTTCATCAAAATTGACCAAAGAATGATCACCTTGCTTCCAAGAAGCACCGCCATCTTCATTGGCCGGAGCATCAACATCAACTCCATTGGCTGAAGCACCACCACCTCCAAAAATCCCACCACCACCATCTCCACCTCCAAAACCACCACCACCATTGCAGAAACATCTACCACCTCCAAAAACCCCACCACCTGAGCTCATTGGGCTGCTCAAAGGAGATCTTGAGGGATTCTTTGCGGGCCTGTCGTGGCGGGTAATTCGGGAGGAGTCGCTATATGCTCTTAGGTGTCGTGGATGGATCATCCAACGTGTGGGTGCACCGCTATTGTAAATCCGTCGACTTAGGGAATCTCTTCCCTCCCCTCTATTAATGAATGATACGCACACGTGCGTATTTCAGAAAAAAACCCACCACCATCACCATGGCCGAAACCACCACTACCGTCCATAAGATTTTGAAGCTCCATGCTCCTCAAGTACAAGGTCTCCATTATTTTCATCTCCCAAGATTCTCTTGTCATCGAACCCATGCCCTCCGGTGGAGGGGCAGCACGGAAGGGGTGAAAGTTTCCCTCCCGCCAAATCGCGCGTGGGATAGAGTCA
>NC_041391.1:285434432-285443346 GCF_002162155.2 Triticum dicoccoides
GTGAATATTTGCCGGTTGCGGGCCGAATTTGAGAGCTCACCGCAAAAAAAAATCAGGACGACCCATTTTATGGGACCTGGTCGGGACGAATTTTTGTCCCGGTCCTATAAAGTGGGGTTTACGTGATATAGCGAATCTGCTAGAGTTGCTCTAATGGGTTTGATACTGCGCAGGAATCTTAAAGTGTGATACGTGCCTATCCCCATAGGTGCACTGTTCCCTCTCATGCATCCCTCCATGATATAAGCATGACAATTACTAAAATCATACTATATGACAGCTTCTGCGTAGCAAGGAAACCGTCTTGTATCATGGCAAATTGCATGGAAACTTTCTCTATAGTATCATAGCAATTTATTGTTGTAATATGGCAATCCTCTTTTGCTAACATGACAGTTCTCTTTCCCTCAAAAAAAAACATGACAGTTCTCTTGTGTTGCAGCATGACAATTTTTAAATATGAGGGCAACTTCCTCTTCTTTTTATCCTAACAATTATCACTACAACAACATGTCATACGTTTGAAACACATGGCAATTTTCTCTCCTGTAGTATGACAATTTTTTTCTATAGCATGTCATTTTTATTAGCGTGAAAAATCTATCTGTCATAGGACGATAAATCTCTCTATTTTAGGATGACAACTCTTGAACGTTCCCTACGAGCTATCTTTTGAGCGAACGATGAGGATAATCGTCGTTCGCTCGTGTGAGCCTTGCCGAGGGAACGTTCGTTCGCGGGATCCTTCTATGGGAAACGCAAGCATCCTATTAGCCTAAGAAAAGTTCTAGACTCTTTAGAAAGACTGAACTGCTTCAAGTGTTTTTTTCTTCCTCTTGTTGGCTAGGGCAAACTCTTCCCTTCAGACTTTATCGGCGAGCATGTGGATTCACCTCCCCTCTACCTGCCGCTCCAGTCGTCATTGGTGGGGAGGGGAATCCCAGTGCGTTCACTCCGGCTAGTAGTTTAGGTTAGGTTTTTTTGGCGGATGTCGGCACTTCTTCTTCAAGTTTATTTTCCGGGATCTGATCCTCCTCAAGTTCGTCCATTTGGACATAGCCGATAGAGCTCTGCCTTAGATTCCTGCCATCTCCTTGGGTGGCGAGGTTAGGGGTTGTGCGTGTGCGGCGAGGAGATTTGGTGTCAGTTGCTTCAGATCTATTCAAGGGTTCAATGGCGACGACTGTGGCTCGAGGGCACTGGTCCTTGGAGCACGCATGCAAAGACTTCCCGACTATCACTCACAAGGTCAAGCTGGCTCCGGTAGGGGAGCGACAATAGTGGCACGTTGACGACTCGTTCTGGCGCGGAGGTAGTGGTCGTTCGGTGGTAAATTTTATTATATTTTATACTTCTGATGAATAATAATAGATCTGGATCCTCTTCTTAAAAAAAGACTGAACTGCATTTGACTTCTTAAGGCTGGTCACAGTGGGGAGGAACTTAGGAGTAACATCACACACTTCAATACAACTTTGCTTATGTGGCACGTATTTAGTGAAGAGAGAGGTGCTTGTGGTAACTAGCTAAGTTACCGGAACATCACACACTTCAAAAAACAATGAGTCTATAACCTAATAAATACATTGTTGCATGACACTACATAGATGTTTCTACCCACTATGGAAAGGAGGAGTAACATAGTCTAGGGAAGTGTGTAAGTTACTAGCTTATGTTCTTGCCCATTGTGACCAGTCTAAATGGAAATGCCTTTTCAAACAGAGACATGTTGAGTTAATTCGAGAAAGCATAGCTGTTCCCCGTAAAGAAAAACAAGTTCGGGCTGCATACAATAAGCTTATCCGGCGCATGCCTCAAATTCATTTTTCCTTTGAATTACTTCATTTTTTGGATTTCGCACTGGAAACTTAGAAGTTCCAATCCGTTCCGTTTGGATATTGATCGGTGTACATCTTTTAATCGGCATCTGCTGCATACCTCTCCTGGCAATCCACTAGAATTTGCAAGGCTTGGAACTCTGATCTGATGGTTCAGTTAGGAGCAAGTACTCGTAGAAGTTGAGCCTCGCCGACGCAGAGCTGGCAAACCACTCCCCAAACACCACCGACTCCATGGATCCATGCTAATGCAGCTGTTGATTGCACTCATGTAAACAACTCCACTCCCAAAGAAAAAAAGTCAAACAATCTGCTTCTGCTCAGCCACACCTCTATATATACAAGCACAGAATCCGGCACGCTCCAAGAAGCACTCACTGCACCAGCCCAGCCCAGACAGCTCCGTCTCTCGTCACTCCAGGCAGGAAAGCACCACACTGTCAAGTAAGTACGCAATGCCGCGCCACCTCGGCCTTCACGGCGTGATCACCGCCGGCGCGTCGCGCCACCTCGCCCTGCACCACAGCGGCGTGATCGCGGCTGCGGTGCCGGCGGCGGCGGCGTTCCTGGCCGTGTGCGCGCTGGCGCTGGCGCTGTGCGCGTCGCACTCGGGGGCGGGAGCCGCGGCCACGGAGCGGCTGCGGCGCGCGCTGGCGAGCGTGAGCCGCCGCAGGACGGACCCGGTCATCAGCATCCACCAGGTGCAGCCCGGCGGCGTAGGGGCCGACGCGTCCCCGCCGCCTTGCGTCTGGCAGAAAGGGATCCTCATGGGAGGGAAGTGCCAGCTCCCGGACTTCTCCGGCGTCATCAACTACGACCCCGCCGGCAACATGGTCGCGCCCGGCCGTCCTCGGGCCTTGCCGGCGCTTGGCTGGTGAGCGATCGATCAACGCCACGAACTCGTCCAATCGAGAGTGACGTGTTTGCTGTACGTGTGACGTGGACTCGTAGCAGTAATCTGCTATGCAGAGTGGCATCCCCACATGGTGGGCTGGAGTGGATTTTCTTTCCTTGCGACAGGGAAAATTCTTAGTATTGGGTGTCAATCCCTATTAATATCCTCTTGGGACTTGTGTGTTCCTCTTTTCATTGAGAATCTCCTTATTTACGTGGCTAAGATTTCCGGCTGAAATTTGTGCCTGAGTTTAGGCGTATGTGAACTGTTTTCTAAGAACCACGTCGAAGCAAAGTAATTCGATCAGCGTCGCCGGCCGCCGTACGTCCTGGTCTGCACGACTCAGACACATGCACGCGTGCAGAAAAGACGTGGAATTGCATGTCCAGCTAGTCTCTGGTCTGGTCTCCATCCGATCGAGAAGCATAGGTAGGGCACAATCGATCGAACGATGTCATGGTGACACACGTGCGGACCTTGGGGACCTCTTATTTGACTCCCTTTCCATGGCGTGGCGTACGGGAGCCTGGCTCAGGATAGGAGCATTGGGCCGAACACCCTGCATGTTAGCCGCTGAGCCACACGATGGACAAAGGTTGGCTTACAGACGAGCTCGCTGGAGGTCAGAGACCAGGACCAAACGATGAAGGAGGCATGCCACGATGAGCTGGCACACCGCCCACGAAGGCACACGTCAACGCTGTCATGATGGAAGAGCAGCCGGTGCCATCTGTGCCAGGGTCCCGGCAGGCGTAGGAGGAGCAGCGCAACAACCTCCGGCTCCTCAACAAGCACCGGCTCATCGAGGGAAAAATCGCCGGCGAGCACGAGAACGATGATGCCGTCGCGGCCATGGTCGTGGAAGATCAGAGTCCAGCGTAGTGCTCGCGACATCCATCGCATTCGCCGGCGCATGTGCGTCCTGCAGGCGCTGGCGGCTACGCGTCCTACGGGCGGAGAGAGACACCCTCTCCGCGGAGATATGCACGGAGGCAGGCGAAGAGGAGGCACAGGTGACCACAGACGTTGCCGGCTCCATGTCGACCATGCTCCCACCACGGTTCCATCCCCGCTGCAACAACCACGAGGCCGGCCTATCCACGTCCGACGCCGTCGACACGGCGGACTCTGAGGAGGAAGAGTAGGCCATGGGATGCCACCACGGCTTGGGTCCCAGGACGACCACACCCCATGTCTTATTCTTCCCCTCCCACAACTTCACTTCATGGGGCTCACAATCGGTGAGCTTACCGGACATGGGGAAGACATGACGTGGGGCACAAACACTGCCACAGCTGACGGTCATTTACACTAGGTTAAAAAAGTCGTTCATTTTTTTTAGTTGAAATATGTTGAAAATGTAACGATTTTATTTCGGTTTAAATGAAAATCATCTAGTTTGTTCAAATCTAGTTTGAAATGTATGTGATCATGGTTGGACGACCGGCTCCTATATCACTGTCCACGGACACCGCGTTCGTTTTAGGGGTCCGCATCGGAGATGCCTTAATGGGTGGAACAATTATCAAGTTGGTTACTAGAGCACCACTCTGTATTCAGGATGAAAACCCACATTCTAGTCTTACCTAGTTGGAATCAACAATTGTAGACTTTCATCATCTCCTTATTGAAGATGTTATCTTTGCATTGATACCGACGTGTTGAAATCCTTGCCTTGCTTTTAGGCTGGAGTTGATGACGTCGGTACAAGTATGCATTATACTCATTAAGAAGTTTGTTGTCGAAGAATGGTGACGGAGTTATATGCTGTTTTTTGTTGTCAATTTTTATAGGAAAACGTTTGGGACCGGATGACCGGCGGAACGCTTGGCTGGTCACGCCGATTTCGCTCACTCGCGCAGCTCGCACGCACACAACCACGTGCTCAGTTGGGCCCACCCACCGCTCTACGCCTTCTCCCATGTTTATGTGTTCACCGCATCCATTCATTTCGTTCGCCGCAGCTTCCACGGCTCATTTTCTACCTCACATCTAGCCAGTAAATCCTGTCTTCCTCCACCTCCCTCTCGCATGCGGAGCTGCACCCGGAGGATGGGGACGGCCGTGCTGGAACCTCCAGGTGGCAGAAGCTGCAGCCGTTTTGTTGGTGTATGCTGGAACGGGCGTCTGTCGACGCGACCACCAGCGGAGCCAGGAGCTGCAAGCGGCGACGAGCGGGATGTTTTTTTGTTGTGACCGACTATGTCGTTTGCTGGAACCATGCCGCGGGGTGCTGGAACTAGTGCACAACGATGCTGGAACTGCAATGAGCGAAGCTTAGACAGGCGGAGACAAAAGCTGCAACCCGCTGCCGGAGAGGCTGGAACCGGCCATGGCAAATGCCGGAAGCGGCATTTTGTGGATGCTACAATCACCCATGACTGATGCTGGAACCGGCCATGGCAAATGCTGGAACTGACTTCTGTGTATGCTATAGCCGACCATGGTGTTGCTGGGACCGATTGCGACGGAGATGCTGGAATGGGCGGTGGCGGATGCTACAACCACGGGTCGCTGGAGCTGCAACCGGCATCGCATGATGCTACGTCCGTGGCGTGGCGGTGCTACGAGGTCGACGCAGTCCGCACCGCGATGTTACAACCATAGGCGGCAAAGCTGCAACTGCATCTGCCATAGCTGTAACGTGCTGCGCGGGCAGAGCTTCGAGAGGATGGCGGCGTGGATGGGTGCTACAACCACAGGCAGATGGTGACGCAAGTCCGGCGACGGCGAGCCGCCGATGCTGGGAGAGAAGCGAGTTGGTGATGCACGGGGGCGTGGTGAGCATGGGGCAGTGCACTCGTGGTGCGTGATGCGAGGAGGCGGACACACAAAATCAAACGGCTCCCGTACAGCTCATTGTGCGGCTGGCTAGTGGCCGGCCAAAAGTTTGGTCCGGCTGACCGGAGCCTTGCACTCGCGAATTCACCAATCTTATAATGGGTTGATTTTTGTTGGCACGTTTCATATCTCTACTCCTAATGGAGCAGTTGGTAGTCTCGCTTTCAGGTTTTTTTTCGTCTCACCACTTTCGTTCGATTTTTTTTCGTAGGTTAACTGTCGTAGATTTTTTTCAATGTTGGTTTCTTATTCACCGGTTTATTTACCTCTCAGCTCTTTCCTTGCAAATCAGCACTTTCCAAACGTGCACGCAATCACGGATCTAAATTTACTAACTTATCCAAATCAACCGATACCTTCCATTATTGCAAATTTCTTTAGAAAACAAATAATAGATTTTAAGGAAACAAATAAAAGATTTTAAAGACGCATCATACTTTACTAACAATCACTAAAAATCAAATCTAAATTAATTAACCTTACCTTAAATCACTCAATCACTTTAATTAGAAAACATTTTCTTTCCTAACTGCACCCCGCTTAGTGTGCACATAACAATCTGAAGTAATTAGAGTCACATGATTGAATCCATTTATTTAGAGCGACATGATTGCGTTCCGGGATGGAGGCCATGATTTCGTCGAGGTCGTTGCTGCCTCCTACACTCAGGGTGTGTCGCCGAGATCGAGGCGAGCATGAGGAGCTGTGGCCACCGCAATGGTCACCCCATCGCAGGGGATGGAGCACGCCGTCGGCCTACAGCTTGTGGAGATCACTGTTGCTCTTCAGGTCGCGTGGTGACCGGATCTTGCCGATGTGTCCCTCCCCGACGACCTCCTCTTCGCCCGGTTGGCTGGCATGGATCTCGCCACTACTGCCCTCAACTTCTCTGCCTCGAGCTCGACGGTCAGCCACCATGGATCCCCCAGCTGGAGGGTCACGTGAACCAGCCGTCCTCCCATGCTGCAGCGGCGAGAATGTGACATGGCTCTCCGTACACGAAGAGTGGAGTTCGGTCAAGTACTTATATACTTGGCCTCTACTGCTGATCCATGTACATGGAGAAGAACAGGCAACTGCTCATTCATGCTTCATTCCACTCCTTTGCGCTACATTACTGGAGGTGACATTTTTCTATCTCTTTATGTTGTAACAAGCCTGCTGCCTCCATAGTTAATGGATTTTTTATTTAAATTTATCGCTGCTTAGTGCTTTGTTGCAATTGTTCACCCAAGATTCTTATATATAATCTGAGCGTATGTAGGCATACTTAGCTTTGTTATTCCATTTTTTTCTGGCGCATAGAAATAAGAGTATTGTCCAGGTTAGGTATTCAATTGAGTATGGTATTTGGATTGCTATCAGAATGTCTTTTCTATGCATGTGATTTCTCATATCTGATTATAATATTTGTGAAGTCGTGCATTGCACGTGCACTTGGAAGCGGGCCCGTGGCCCGCGCTGGACGGCGCCGACGCCGCCCCGAACCACCTCGTCCGTGTATTCTTGGAGTTGTGGCTGGTCGATTTACATGAAATTAATTCCCTCAATTCTGGTGGCAAATATAATACACATAATCCATATTGTTATGCACTAGCGTGTATGTGTGAAATAGATGGATTATGGTCCCGTACCCAATAAGATGGATATGTGTGTGTGTTAGAGCGAGAGGGAGACGGGGATAGAGAGTGAGGAAGAGGGGGGGGGGAGAGTGTGGTTCTGTGTGTGTGTGAAGATTTGATGGTAAAAAAAGTCGCCAATGTCGTAATATTGAACTCTTAAAGTTAATGTGGCCCCGTTGCAACGCACGGGCGTTCTTCTAGTACTATTCTATTTTTTTTTAGAACGAAGGCTCGAGAATGAGCCCGGCTTTGAATTAACAAAGCAATCAACCGGCCAGGAATTACAGCCAACAAGAGCAGCCCAACGCCACTTACAAAGAAAATAAAACAAGAGCGGCCCAAAGATACATGGGTGCTGAATATACAGCTTACAACACAATCCCAAACTACAAGCACCTAAACAAGATAGAGATGAAGAACCGCTTGGAGAAAGGACCTCCCTTGAAGCTCGAAACACCGGCGCTTAAGGAAACATCAGCGACAATGGCATTGCCAACTGCCTTGGCCACAAACACGCCAAAAACTCCTGCACTGGACCAGAAAGATACCACACCTTCCTTCTCCCTCACCGAAGAGGGTCCCTACCCCCTCGTCCTGGCTCGAAGGACGCCGCACCGTCGAGCGAGGGATGAGTTCACCCTAGAACAAGGAAAGGCACGATCTTGGGGTAGCAGACACAGAACATTTGCTCGCATCCGTGTCGTAGCAACGGGCATACCTCACTGGGCATTTAAGCACAGACCGCATGTGTCCAAACAAGAAGAGAGTAAGCTGTAGGAAACAGCACATCGGAGCTGAAGAAGCATCGAGCTTGCGGCGAAACAACAGGGAAACAGAACATGCACAGGATGCGAGGGATATGGCCCTGGTGCTCATTGAGCTGCCGAGTCTTTGTTGCCGGGAAGGGGAACCCTTTCCTCTTCCACCCAGGCTCAAGGGAGCCGAGCACCGGCGAACAAGGGACGGCCAGCAAGCACCAAACAGAAAATGGCAAGCCCGACATCTCTGGAAACCACGTTGTCACACGGACCCCCGCTGCAATTGCAAACCTCGGATCTAGCACCGCACACCTACACCCTTCTAACCAGACGCCCCCCCCAGGGAGGATACGACGCCGAGCGCCGCCGCCGCCGAATCCGCAAGGGATTACAGGATTTAACCTTGGAATGGAGGGGAAGGGGTGGGAAGAGGGGATCTCGACAGTGCCTTCAAGAAGGGGAGCCGCGCCCGAGGGCCTGGCCACCGCCGTGGTCGGAGCCACCAACCAGGGATTTCTCCCGGTCCCGACGGACACCACCGCAACCAGCTACCAACAGAACGGCAAAGACCAGCGCTAGCACAGGTTGTGAGCGGGCTAGAGGAAAGAGGAGAAACAACCTTCAGATCTGAGGTCAGAGGGCCGCCGGAGCAGCCCACCGACCACGCACCGCGTCCCCCGTCGTTCGCCGCCCGCGCGGCCGAGGACGAAGACCCACACCCGCGGCCGCGCCTGCCGCCCAGGCGCCGCTGCCTTGCCAGATCCAGGGCCGCCGCCCCGGCTACCTAGGCCCTCCACGCTGGTGAAGCCGCCAGATCCCCGCCGCCACCTTCATCGGTGTCGCGCGCGCGTGCCGGAGGGCACCTCGGGCGACGGCGGAGGGTAGGGAAGGGGGAGGGAGGGGTGGCGGCGGCGGTGGTTAGGGCAACCCCCGAGTCGCCTCAGAGGAGACGACGCGGGG
>NC_041391.1:285443406-285482292 GCF_002162155.2 Triticum dicoccoides
AGGGAGGGGGGGGGGACAAAGTCCACTATTCTATTTATAACATAGAGCTATGAAAGTAGTACACTATAATCCAAATCAAGTACCGTACTCTACTTGATTTGCCAAATCAACATAAGCGTCTGAAACAGCGACCTTCGCCGGGAAGGAAGCACATAGGTTAAATGACTCTACTCATCGGCTAAAATCTTAAAGGTTCAAATAGACTTTCGTTTCATCCTCCTGACAAGGGACCTGCATGTTCATGGCGGTTCTTGCTAATTTATTTGCCACGGTCATGACCATCAGCAAGCCACCACAATAGAATACGGTGACCCAGATACAGCTATAACCACCAGACGAGCCAGAGCCGAGCTCGTAGTATGTTGTTCTTGTACTACTAGGACAAATTAGCATTCGTTAAATACCATATACTATCTCCTACAGTAGTATATACAATCAATACAGAGACATCCTTTGGAGGATTTCCTTTCGAGGTCTGACGAAAACGAACAGAGAACCCAATGCAGACTCAACGCAAGGTGCCAAATGCGCCACTCGGTAGCGAACGAGACAGACCGGGCCTTGACCTCCGGCTGGAAGAAAGGACGGTCTCCCCCTCGACGGTGACGACCACGACCACGGTAAACTCCGTTGAGAGGGCAGACTCGCCATTCCACACGGCCGGCTGGACACTCTAAAAACCAGCACAGGTGCGGTGGCTCCCCTCCGTCCGTCTCGTCGAGTTCTCCGAGGAGAGGAGAGGCGAGGCGACATGGGCTCCAGCAGCCTCCAGCAGACCAACGCGCTCTTCAGGAAGAACCTCGTGATCCAGGTGACGCACCCCATGCCATCTCTCTCTCCTCCTCCTCCTCCTCCGTGGAGTAGTTTTGTGTGGAACTCGAATCCCATCGCGCAGAATTATCTTGCCTTCTTCTTGTGCTCTTTGCGTTGCGTGCGCAATTGGCCGTGGGATGGGACTGTGAGGGTGCCATGCACCAAGAATCTGTGACAGAAATGCATCTTTCGTGATCCAGTGTTCGCAGATTTTTTTGGTGAAAAAGGACCCAAATGTTCAGCGTAGCATCAATCCTAATTGTGTTGCAATTAATTCCGCAAACGGAAAAAAAAAACTGTACTCCAGTAAATACATACTGCATCGTTTTGGTTTCAAGATTCAGTTCCGCTGCAATCAGGGAAATCTTGCTTTCAAACCCCAAATCGCCGATTTAGATGATTAACCCTCTTTCACACGTAGCAGTTTCATATTTTGTTTTATAGAGAATTAGTAGAATTTATGCTATGACCGTCGGTTGGAAACTAGGAACTATGGATCATAGAACTACAGTTCTTAAATTTCTATATATGCCAAGAGCCCAACAATTAAAAAGGACACATGCAGAACATTTTTTCTTCTTTAAACCCCTGTACAATTCTACTAGGAATCTACAGTACTGTAAATTGTACTGTAGAATTTTAGGAATCTATAGTACTGCAGAATTCTAGGAGTATAGTACTGTAGAAATCTACAGTTATTAACCCACAAGTTCATTTTTTCTTTAAACCATTTCTTTCTTTAGAAAGTTGTGTTGTAAACTCCTGTAGAATTCTGTGCTACTGCTCCATGACATGTTATTTGTAGTATGTGTTTTTTTGGGGGGAAATTTGTATGTTTATTTTGATTTTGTGAGGATTATCTCGGTGTTTATTCTACCCCTCCTGTGTTTTCTACTCTACTAGTAATTCTTTGGGATAAAAGAAATATTTTCCTCTGATTACTGAATCGAATCGGCAGAGGCGCGCCTGCAAGACCAACTGCTGCCTCATCCTCTCCCCCCTGATCCTCTGCGCGGGCACCGGAGGCCTGCAGATCGCCATCAACCGCGCGGTCAAACGAGACACCACCCCTCTCAACTGCAACTGCAGCAATGCCGTCGTGCCGGCGAACACCACGGGAGGCCCGGCGTGCCCGGAGGGCTGCCCGCAGCCTCGCGCGCCCAAATGGCCACCCGTGGTGCACATCCCGCCGTCGGCCACGAGCCGGTTCGGCGGCGGCCCCCCCGGCGCATCGTGCGGGGCGCAGGGGTCCTGCGCCGCAACGTTCCTCGTCACCGGCGCCAACCAGTCCTTCGTCGGAAGTATGCCGTAACTCTGTTTCTGTTACTAGGTGAGTGGTTTTTTGACATGATTTTTGCTCATCGCAGGTGCAATGGGTAACATGATCCCGGTTCACGACGCATCGGTGAACGTGTCGGCCGACGACATCTCGGCGTTAGCCGATTTCGTGCTGGTAGCTTCCATTTCCTGAGCCATGCGTTCTTAATGATACTTGATGTTCAGGCAATTCCGTGACGTATCGAAAACTTCAGGCGGGCTATTCGGGGTATTCAGGCAGTCCTCTAGTGGACTCCTTTCTTCAGAACAAATGCACTCCAAACCTGACGCTTTCATACTCATTTGTAGACGGCAATGAAACTGGGACCCAAGGTAAAAAATATATCTTCTAGTCGAAGGTCAAACGTTGTACCAGTTACTGAACAATGAACACATGAAGGCTTAGTAGAAAAACTCGCAGCACCAATGGCTTCAGTTATTCTTGATATTAGCAAACTATGATCGGATTACTAGCGTCCTGTCGTGGCATCTGGCAACTTCACCCATTTGCAGTGCATTCTAGTTATTCCTGATGTTTGCTAAAACCATGCATAGATGTGGATTGCACGGAGGGATTAATGCTCTGGCGCGACAGTTCGTGGCTCATCAATGATGACCTATATAGTGGCTACACGAACAGGAGCAATGAATTTGCTGCAGGTGAAATTTTTCCATCTTAGATTGTGTACATGAATCAGTTCTTCTACTCTACTAGTCGCTGACATTAAGTTACACTGTCTGCAGCATACGACTTCTTAAGCTCTGATCAGGGCAACTTCAACTTGATCATTTCATATAACTCAACGTACGAGTTTGATGCTTATGATGGCCTTCCAATCCCTGTCTTCCAATTTTTTGGAGGGAATAAACCTAGACTGCTTGAAGTTCCACGGTTAACAAATATGGTACAATTTTTCTCAATGTAGAGAAGACTAGTACACACTATCTCTTGCGATAACCTTTTTGATTGCTTAATTGTGTATTGCAACCTTTCACTTCTCTACAAATTATTTTAGTGTCATACTAACATACATGCGTTCTTGGTTCTTCATGTCACAGACTCGGTTCATGTACTATTGTCTTCATTGTTAAATTATTTTCGAGACCACTTCACAGAGTTTCATTTTGCAGGCTTCAAATGCATACCTTCGTTTAATAGGCAATGGTCTGAAGATATCATTCGATTTTGTTAAAGAAATGCCTAGAGCAGGTCGATCATGGAGTACATACGATCTAACTTCAATAATAGGACCGCTGCCTTATGTATTGACTATCCAGCTCCTTTTCCCGGTATGGCAGGTCTTTATGAATTTATTTTCAACGTCAGTCGATTTGAATATTTTGGAATGTTGTTTTCTGATAGTTGTACAAGCAAATAAATACGGTAGCACCTTTTAGCTTATAGAAGAATGAATTGATGCTACAGGTAATTTTGACCAACATTGTATACGAGAAGCAAAAGAAGCTTAGGGTTATGATGAAGATGCATGGTCTTGGTGATTTGCCATATTGGACTATATCCTATTGCTATTTTATTCTTCTGTCCATGCTATACTTGCTGTCCTTCATGGTATTTGGTACTGTGTTTGGTAAGATAATACTTTTATTACTATGGATGTATTCTTTGTGCAATAAAATATAAGAATTACTTCTCTTTGATAATCTGGGAATTGGTATTGAACCAAGTCTTGTTGTTCTTGGTTAGGTTGATCAATGTGCTAATTTTATTTATAAAGGAATGTCGTCGAACAGTTATAAATTACAAGGACATTTCTGATAGTTTCATCTCTAATTTTCAGGTTTTACATTCTTTCGACTGAATAGTTATGGCGTACAGTTTGTGTTCTACTTTGCTTATATGAGCTTGCAAATTTCATTTGCATTTCTTATGGCAACATGGTTCTCAAATGTGAGAACAGCTGCTGGTATGCTTCCATAAAGAGTATTGCTACATCCAGTGCATCAGATGGTATGAATTTATCTACACTGATTAGTTGACATACCACGCTGCAGTGACAGGATATTTCTACGTGTTTGGGTCCGGCCTTATAGCAGATTATTTTTTCAAGCCCTATATCGAAGACATTTTCATCTCAAGTATGCATGCAAATTTATCTTTGTAGAAGTTCATTATGCAGTTGTCATTATGATTCTAGGGCTTCTTTGATGTAAGCTTTTATTCCATCACTCAAATAATTTGTGTTGCAATTTTATATTTGTTCATTTCAAGGAAGCTGGATTATACTTTTGGAACTTTTCCCTCCATTTTCTTTGTACCGCATTGTCTATGAGTTTTCTCAATCTGCATTGCTCGTAAGTCAGATTGACCGCACAGGGATGCAGTGGAGTGACCTGAATGATCCCAAAAATGGAATGGCGAGTGTTTTAACCATAATGATACTCGAATGGATCCTATTCCTTTTATTATCATTCTATCTGGATCACTTTGGTTCCTTTCAAAGTGGAATTAGAAAAGCAGTATTACTTCTTCACTCTCGCCGGGCTGGGAACCGTTCTCAATCTGCTCAACAGCAGACCACACAGATTCAAGAGTTCGAAGCTTCCGTTGAAATGGAGAGAACAGATGTTATCAAAGAGGTGTGCTATCTTTGGTCCTTACAAAAAATAACTCTTGGTTCTCTGATTGATTTTGTTATAAGGTTAACAAAAATATCAACACGAACTAGTAGGACAGTTTGTTAACCTTACAGACACATTGTCGTGTCGATATTTTTTTCTCCTTTTCTACATCGTAACAAACTCCATTGCTGTTAGCCTTATGATCATTGCTGTATACAGTGTTATAACTGCTTAACCTAGAGTGTAATTATATAGGTTGAAATTCTAGTCCTGCTTGAACGTGTCTGTATTTTTTCTTTGCCGAATCGCAATGGCATACTAACGTAGCTTTGCATATTTCCTTACAGAGAGAGATGGTTGGACAGCTCTTACAAGAACCAAATAGTAGTTATTCAGTCATATGTGACAACCTTAAGAAAGTGTACCCTGGAAAAGATGGCAATTCAAAGAAAATTGCTGTCAGAGAGTTGTCCCTTTCAATGGCACGTGGGCAGTGCTTTGGTGTTCTTGGTCCAAATGGTGCTGGAAAAACCACTCTCATCAACATGGTAAGCATGAAGTTTATAGATACCATAATTTACTATAGGGCTACCTTCATCAAAATCTAATTGGGGCAAAGCATAGTCTGATTTATTATATGTCATTATAGATATTGTGCCTCCTAGAAATATGAACTGGACAGATATAGTGAAGCGGATGGAGTAGTACGTAAATCATTCCTAGCACATCCCTTCCAGGAAATATGCCCATTCAAAAGTGCAGCCATACATTTCTTTACAGCAATGAAGAACATGTCTAGGGGTTCATGAACTAGTAGGACTGCACTGAGGAATTTGCTGTCTATCCCAGACGGTACTAAGGACTTCTAACCTGATAACAGCTCACTGGATTTACTAAACCTACGTCTGGCACCGCGTACATCGAAGGAATGGACATAAGGTTGGACATGGACAAAATTTATACAGGAATTGGTGTTTGTCCCCAGCATGAGTATTTTCTTATCTCTCTCACTCAGATTGTTTCGAGTTTGTTCTAGGTTAGTGTAAGACCATGTAGTTTTGAACTTGTGATTGATTGCTTTATCCTCCTTCGAATATTACCATGCAGCTTGCTTTGGGAAAATCTGACTGGCCGAGAGCATTTGATGTTCTACGGCAGGCTCAAGAAACTGAAGGGTGCAAAATTAGCTCAGGTAATGTGTTACAGTATATCTAATATAGTGATATTTTCCATGCATGGATATGATGAACTTGACTTCCGTCACCATTTACCACTTAACATTGAAGCACCATAATGTCATTTCCCTGACCAGCTGATTAAAGCTGAACACATCATTTTCCTATAGGGCTGATATGTTCTGAGCCAACCTGTACACTTGTACAAATTTGCCAATGCAAAATCTAAGATATAAAATCTTTCGTTGGAAAATTTAGAAGTCAGTATATACCTAGGCTCAATATAAAGGTGGAAACCAAAATAACTGATACAGATTTTAGTGCACAGATGCAGCCATGATTTCCAGGCAAGAATTATCATATTCAACTCATGTACTTTTTCCTGGAACTCGATTTATCTTCACATATTGTGCAGAGAACTCGCTGTTTTATCATCACATATTGCCAGTTTTTTTGGATAAAAAACAAATTATCATTCCGTACAGAAAAAACTAATAAAAACCTCACATAAATTCTTTCCAGGCTATCGAACAATCTCTGAAAAGTGTGCGTTTGTTTGCGGTGGTGTTCCCGATAAGCTTGTACAAAAATACAGCGGTGGCATGAAACGTCGTCTCAGCGTCGCCATCTCTCTAATTGGTGACCCTAAGGTACTTGTATTATCAACTGAATTCATTCACGATTCGATAAGCTTCTGAGCGTTCATGCTTGGAGAAATTTGTAGGTTGTTTATATGGATGAACCAAGTTCTGGCTTAGATCCGGCATCAAGGAAAGACCTATGGAAAGCCGTCAAGTCTGCCAAACAGGACAGGGCCATAATTCTCACGAGTACAGTACTTTACCTTCAATTCTCATATAGCAGTATATCAGTTCATCGCTGCATTTTCGTGTGTGTGCATGTTGAGCTTGACATCACATGACCAAAGTTAAAAACATACTTCTATCAATCTCGCAGCACATTCAATGGAAGAAGCTGAAGTTCTGTGCGATCGGATAGGAATAATCGCGGATGGTACCTTGCAGTGCATTGGAAACTCAAGAGAGGTACAATTATCGTACGCCAATAAATTGATCATATCTTCACACATGATCATTGATTTCAGATGCTAACGCAGCCACCCAATCCGCCTTTTCCAGCTGAAAACCAAGTACGGAGGCTCATATGTGCTGACGATAACGACCATGGCGGCTGAGGAGGCGGAGGAGGAGGTGGCAAAGCTAGTCCGGTCCATCTCGCCGGCGGTGAGCAGGGTGTACCGCATCTCTGGGACGCAGAGGTTTGAGATGCCGAAGCAGGAGGTGAGTATATCAGCGGTGTTCCATGTCATGGAGGACGCGAAGAGCAGGATGACCATTCTTGCGTGGGGCCTATCTGATACGACTCTGGAGGATGTGTTCATCAGAGTTGCCAAGGAGAGCGAGGCATCCTCTGTCATCTGATTGGCAAGATAATCCGGCCCAGAAGAGTCACTGTTTGTAGTTCATCACAGTTGCAGCTTCAGAGATATCGTTGTGTGGCAAATTGGCAGTGCACGTAGCTTTAAGTTTTCAAATGAGTTTGGACTTTGGACTATGGAAGGTGTAGCTTCAGATTATTAGATATATATGGCAGAAGAACTCAGGGATAAGGAAATGCATTATAAACGACAAGAAATATATTTAAAGTTATGTAACGTGGAAACAAAATCAGAAATTTGACACAGAAAACTTATTTGAGAATCCTAAAAATGTTTTGAAAATGAAATAGTTTATGGACATTCATGAAAAATCAAGAAAGATGGTGATTTTAAGTTTCATGCATGTTTGTAAATATCTGTGAGTTTTCATTAATCCCTTGCTTTTCAGTAAAACTTTTAATGTTCTCATTTTTTTACTTGTTCATTTTAAACATTCCCAAATTTGTTTACTGCCTTTTCTGGATTGCTTGTCAATTATTATTATTATTATTATTATTATTATTATTATTATTATTATCTGATTTTAACTAGTTTTGTTTTTTCTAATTATCATAATGCGGCACTTCTTTTCAGATGTTTCATTTATTTTTTATGAATCTTTAGATTATTGAGAATAATTTGTTCTACATTTTCTTGTTCAATGATTTTTTGGTCTTTTTTGTGGTTGGCGTAGGTTGCCCTTTGTGCAAAGCCATTACCATGCATTGTTTTTGAAAGATCCAACGTTCGCTGGCTTATCATTGATTTAGCAAAGAGCATATGGGAAGCAGGGTTCAATCAAGTGATCAATAATGAGTTATGAAATGTGAATGTGCCGACGCGTTATATTAATTTGTATAAATCTCTTCCGAAAAACAGAATAGCATTTATTGCACTGCGCAAAAAAAAAACATCACTATTTTTTGGAGCACGAGCTATATGTTACATGTTCTAAGAAAAGACCCTTCACATAATTTTGTAAAATAAGTGACGATTCCTGCAGTATCGCCGATTATAGATGGTTGCTAAGGTAAGTGACAGGCTTGTTTGAAGCATTCGACCATAGCTGATGCACTAAGCATAACTGACACACACTCATGTCCTATATTTCATTAGACAAAACTCACAGTGGGAGTAATATAGATGGTAACATCACACATCTCTAAACAAAACATATGATGTGTAAGTACGCAAACTAATTGGAATAGCTAATGTAAAAAAATATATGATGTGGCGAGTAATTAATGAGGAAAGAGAGGTACGTGGTAACATAGCTATTTACTGTAACATCACACATATCAAGACAAGATGAGTCTACAACCAAATAAATGAAGTGTTGCATGACACCACATATATATTACTCCCCACTATAGAGGTAGTAACATAGACTAGTAACATATGCATGTTACTAGTCTAAGTTACTATGCATTGTGACTAGTCTAAGTGACGGACCCTTCGTAATTACCCGTCACTTAACTGGCAACCATGAGTGAGGGCCCTTCGCCCATCAGTGATGCCCTGAAGCATGGCTGACGTAGCCCAGCCCTCATGTCTTATACTTCACTAGCAGAACGCCCGTGCGTTGCTACGGGCTGTCCGCAATGTTACCTATAACACTCGGGTTCAACACAAAAAACCTCATCCAATGACGTACCTTCCCCTTTTTTGTCGGAACCTCCCATTCCTGATCGGCTTACTGCCGTAGCGGGACATTTCTCGCCGGTGCCACCTCTTTTAAAACTAGATGACGACGACCTCATCTTCGCCGTGCATTGCAATAAAGATGAAATTTTTTCATGTTCACAATAAAATAGAGTGGGTTAAACTAACAACATGATATTGACACAAAGCAACAAATAACTACAGATAGCATTCTCAATCAACTTTGCAAATGCACATTGACATTGGAGGAGAGTGGCAATATGAGTATTCCTTGTCGCCAATAAGCTCCACCTGCATCCCACATATGCTAGAAGGGATAATTGTGGTTCTTCTCTTCTTCGTCTTTCCCTACACTTTCTACTCCTCGCGTCTTCGCTAACCCGTTTCATTGGCGCCAACCAGCACCACGTCAACATTAGTGTGTTCGTCATCGATGCCTCATCTTCTTATCTCTCATTTCTCGTCAGCTTTAGATCTCGTTCCTACTTATTTTCAAGAATACTCTTTATTTTTTCTCTCTCTTATTATCTGGAACACTCTTTTCTTTCTCCAACACCATGGACCGTTTGGTGGCTTTAGTTCTTTTTCCTTCTTGTTCTTGGAACACGCTTTCTTCTTATTATCGCATGAACCACCTGGCCAATGTTGTGCCGTGTTGTCCTCACCCGTGAATATTTCGGCAAACGTCAGCGTGTGGACATCCTGCAGAGCATAGTCTTCATCCATCTAGGTGAACGCTAGGTCGCCCATGTCGCAAGCGCATGGTGGCCGTTGTCCATGTCGGCAAGCGGTGCTCGGTGATTGGCCATGCAGCTGAGAGGGCGTTGATCGTCCTTGCCCATGAGCGCTTTCAAAATGATTCGTCGTGATTAACTGCTTGCTTAATTTATTAAGTACATGAATAATTAGTGACCTACCTAATTCTCTGCATGCCTAATTAACTGTCAATTAATTATCTGACTAATTGGAAAATATCCCTACTTCTAATTATCTGTAGGCATAAATAATTGTCTAAAAAATTAATTAATTGCATTAATCACTCAACCTCCAAATTGATTCTGTGCAAAAAAATCCTATTTAAATGGACCTAACTAATTGCATATGTAATTAACTGTCTAGCTAATTAATTGCATCAATGGTTTGATTTTGAAATTGATTTAGTGCTCGATTTTTACAAACACCAATGATGACAACTACCAAGTAATGTTGGACATATTTCCTTAATGAATTTCTTGACATTTAAATGGACACACTTGATTTGAGAATGTAGCTTGTCTGGCTCTACAAGAAATATAATATGACCGAGTCCACGTGGCGGTCTGATGACCTGCCTCCCCCATGGCCGTCCTTGACCCCGTGATCCGTGCCCTGGCATTCTCAAGCACCGTGCCAGCGTTAGCCCCGGCCACGACATCTTCCATGGTGTCATGCACGACGTCCCATCGCAGGGGCGTGCGGTTGCGTGCGCCCATATGAAACTTGTAGTTCTCAATTGATAGTGGAGATAATGATAATAATAAATGACATAGCGCTGGATTAATGATTTCTTATGAAGAAATATCTCATTTTATTATGGAAGATTATTGAGAATAATCTTATGTCTGTCTTTTAGGAAGGTGATCTCACATATATGGTGCAATTTTTGAATTCTTAATTACTTATTGTTTACGTAATTGAATTGAATCAACACCTATCAAAGGAAGCATGAAACAAGATCCCCCTCATGAGATTTGGTTTTTTAATGGGACGGAGAAAAACCAGTGGGAAGAGGTGGTGGGAGGTGGGACGAAGAAAAACCAGACGAAAATAAAACCATACCAGGCTACCAACTGCTCCATTAGGAGTAGACATTAATGATTTCTTATGAAGAAATATCTCATTTTATTATGGAAGATTATCGAGAATAATCTTATGTCTGTCTTTTAGGAAGGTGATCTCACATATATGGTGCAATTTCTGAATTCTGAATTATTTATTGTTTATGTAATTGAATTGAATCAACACCTACGAAAGGAAGCATGAAACAAGATCCCCCTAATGGGATTTGGTTTTTTAATGGGATGGAGAAAAGCCAGTGAGAGGAGGTGATGGGAGGTGGGACGAAAAAAAACCGGACGAAAATAAAACCGTACCAGGCTACCAACTGCTCCATTAGGAGTAGAAATAAGTGACGGGTCCTCCGTAATTACCCGCCACTTAAAGGGCAACCATGAGTGAGGGCCCTTCGCCCATCAGTGATGCCTTGAGGCATGATTGACATAGCCCATGTGACGGGTAGGAAATCCATCACTTATGTGTGTTTCTACCTGATGGTCTTTTTCGTTGCAGTGGACATTTTTAGTTTTTAAAAAATAATGCAAAAATGTCATACTATCTTGAAAAATCTATTATATATATTTAAATATTTGTGCTAGCCATCGGACAAGTTTTTGTAATAAAAACAACTACAACACCTAGATATTAGGTATCCTGGAAAATCAAATGCTCCTTTCTTTTTAGAAGGGATCTTGGTTTATCCTAAGTGAAACAGTTGTAAGTTTTACCAAATAGATAGAAGAAACCATTAACATTTAAGACACAAAGTACATATGGTATGAAACTATATTTCATTGGGAAGCTAATGGTACGATTTTGGTGTTCTAAATGATGATATATTATCCTACAAGTTCAGTCAAACATACAACAGTTTGACTTAAGAAAAACTAAAATCCCCTGTAAAAAGAAAAAGAAAGTAGTTCAAATGCATTAGTAGTATAGGATCGCATAGTGACATATACTCCATCTGTAAAAAATATAAGAGCATTTAGATCACTAAAATAGTGATCTAAATGCTCTTATATTTCTTCACGGAGGGAGTACTCTACTAAACTACACAGGAATGCGTAGTAAAGACTCCACCACAAACCAAAAGAACTCTCATAAGAGCAAGTACAACAATGCCTAGTCAGCTGGCTATAACAGTTGCCAAGGAATGAGGATCCTACGTGGAAGAGAGAGTAAAGAAGAGAAAGAGGAGCCGTCACTTGGGCTATCGCCCGGCTGTAGCACAGCACACTAGAAAAAGAGCTTTGCATGCAGCCTTAACCCAATAGCATGCATGCTTTAAATAAGTAAATACTAATTGAAGTCACCGGACAGCCGGTCTAAGGCTGGTCATAGTGGGGAGTAACTTAGACTAGTAACATACATATGTTACTAGTCTATGTTACTACCTTCATAGTGGGTAGTGTCATAGGTGTGGTAACATAGTTGCCTTTATTTATTACTTTGTAGACTCATTATGCATTGGAAACCGCTATGTGATGGTAACATATTATGTTACTCTATTTGCCTCTCTCCTCATTAACTACTTGCCAGATCATCATTTTTTGCTTATGTGGCATCTATGTTACTACCTATATTACTCCCACTATGACCAGCCTAATAGCCTGTCTATTGTACTAGTGAGCTTTTATGATGGTTTTAAGTGACATGGCGCATCTATATAGCCAGCAGCAGGCTCTATTATTAACCATGCTCTAAGATCAATGAACTAACAAGGAAATTTGAATTCAATAGCCAACACGCATAACCGGTACATATATATGCCCGAATAGTCTGATTAGCTGGTCCAGCAAGAATCATAAAGACGGGAAACAAAACAACACGTGGAAACAAAACTTAAGAACACGTTGGAAATCAAATAATGATTCAACAAGGGAAGCAAGGACAGCTAGAAGAGTAGCAGTAATATTTTTCTTGGAGAACCAATTATCTGGTGCGCATCCTGAGACGTCGACCTCTCGCCGAATGTGTGGTGTATCTCCCAAGGTTATACATTCACTCACTCACGGGCCCACGGCGGCCTGCATATATATAAGGTACGTAGGTTAATATAGTGGAAATACATCAAAGGTCGTTGGGTGCAAATGCAAACACAACTACTAGTAAGTAGTAGTAGTGCACGTACCAGGTATATGTCTTGCTTCATTGCTTTGTCGATGGCGACCATCATCTCATCTCGGAGGCGGATGAGGTCTTTGTCCTGCGGCTGCCCTAGTACGGCTTGGGCCTGTAGCTTCAGGTTGCTCCAATCCTGCTTCTTTTGGGCGACCAAGCCAAGGGGCGGGGTGGTTGCGGAGTTCTCTTCGGGATCCCCGGCTTGCTTTCCGGTTTGTGCTTGTACTCCATGACCATCACCACCAATATACTCTGGCCACCGAGAGCTTCATTGTACGTCATATTTACTTGTGCATAAACCCTGGTGCCTGATGCGTCAGGTTCAACATGAAAATCCACGATGAAGTTCTTCACCTCACCTGCGTAGAGCGAGCCAATCCTGATGTAACCGGTGATATTACTATTGGTCGGGCCTGAAGGTTGGGTTATCTCGCTGCTCTCAAAGCCACAACCGATGCTCTTTAGCTCACTCTTCCAACCGGTGGGGGGGCTATAAAGTGTGTTCAACACATTAACGGCGACGATGGAGCTGAGCCCGCCTAAAAAGACAGCGAAGGCGTCCGTGATCTTGCCGAGCTCTTTGTCGTCGATGAAGGAGTAGGTGCCACCTGATTGTTGGGCGATGGAGAGCAGCACAGTGGGTTCATGCGTGCAAATGCCGAAGGTGTGGACGGGGTACTTCTTGAGGAGGTCAGGGCGGATAGGGTACATGGCGATTTTTCTGTTGTCCAGTCCATCTGTCAGGAGCATGATTACCCCCAAACGGTTCTTCTCCGTGCGCTCATCCAGGATCTGTAAACCCACAAAAATAGTCGCGCATATTTAGTTCTCACGAGTCAAGAATCAGTACTCCATTTACTCCTACAATAAGTCCATTTCTACATTTGTGTTAATTCAAACTATTTTAAGTTTGACAAAATTTCTACAGAATTGTATCTACAAGTACAACATTATATATGTAAATTGTGAAAATATATCTCACTATGCATTTAATGGTACTAATCTAATGTCACAAGTATTAATACTTTTAAAAAATATAGTCCAACTTAGGCCCTGTTTAGTTCATAAGTCCTAGGACTTTTTTTAGTCCCAACTAAAAAGTCCCTAGTCCCTAAAAAGTCCATCCATGTTTGTTTCCAGAGACTAAAAAGTCTCTAGTCCTTTCCTAAAGGTTATTAAATGACCATGTTGCCTCTACTATATAAAAAAATAACAATCAAACAACATCATGGGGTGGCGGGCCAATGAATGCATGGAGGGCATTGTTGGAAAAGTCCCAAAAAGTCCCAAAAAAGACTCTCCTTGAGAGTCTTCTTCATTTAGTCCCAAATGCCTAGTTTAGTCCCTAAAAAGTCCCCCCCGTTTGGTAAAAAAGTCTCTAAAAGGGACTTTTTCTAGTCCCTACACAAAAAAGTCCCTAGAAACAAACACCCCCTTAAGATAGTTTAACTTTGCGCAAACCCAGAAATAAACTTATTATGGAATTGAAGGGGTATTGAGAAATGCAACAAATCATCATAAATTATGTTGGAGAAATGATGACATATAATTGCATTGCATGTTGCCTGCTTGTGAGCGTGTATCAAGGAAGAGGCCAGCGATAATCTAAGAGCATCTCTAGCAGACCCCTTAAACCGCCGAACTGACAACCCGGTTTTCGGTTTGCGGAAAACGCATTTTAAGGATCAGTTTGAGCCGCGGACGTACAAACCCCTTAAACGTAAACTGTAAAATTGAATATTCGTTTATATTCTTCCCACGTCTTCTAGTTCCTCTCGCCCGTGTCCACGGTTAGCTAGCTCGCTCCTACGAAGCCGGCGGACAGCGCATAAAACGACCAAATACGGAGCCGCCGGCATCCAGAACGACTCACACGAAGCTAGCTAGCTCGAATCAACCCAAATGACCAAATACGGAGCTGCCCTCGCCGTAGCTAGCTGAATCAATCCAGTAGCTAGCTAGCTAGCTAGATTCGAGCGGACATAGCGGCCGGGGCGAGCGCAGAGGCCGGATCGATTCGAGCGGATGCAGCGGCCGGGGCGGCCGGGGACGGGTGGGGCGGCGCAGACGGCGGACGCAGATATTTTCATGGCAGTTGGGCTCCCGCCAACTGCTTTTTCCCTATACAGGGTACCGTAGAAGCGGACACGAAAACTATGTTTTGACAGATCGGGAGAAGCCTTTTTACCGCGCCCCTTAAAATTCTTTATAGGTCGAGGGTTCTATTCAGGTCATTTCTTTCATCTAAAACTGTAAACTGGCGGTTATTTTACAGTATTATGCGTTTTAAGGGGTCCGCTAAAGATGCTCTAACTATGAAAAGGTTTGAGTGGTTTCTAGTGAAGGGCTTATATTACATACTTTCTCAGGATCGAAACATATTGTACTTTAGAGTTGTTTCAAGGAAAAATAATAATTAAGTTTGACAAAGTTTATGTAGAATATGTACCACTAGCATCGACTAAATTAGCATTACATCCACCATGAAATAAATTTGTATAGTATATTTAATTAGTGCCAAATTTGTTGGTATTTTCGTATTAATTTGCTCAAACTTGATGTTTTGTTTTACTTCTGACAACTCTAAAATACAATATATTCTAACCCAGAGGGTAATAGTTTTTTCTTCTCACAATATGTTGCATTTGTAGTTTCTGTGATCAATTAGTGGGGGCAATTAATAGATCTAATAACAGATTAGTGATACTGGCAAGTAGTAGGGCCAATAAATTAGCAAAAAAAAATTATATGGTTAAGAAGAAAGGATTACCGACTCCATTTTGGCACTACATGAATGTCACAGAGGAAACCAATGTACTTTGGAAAAGGAGAGGGTACATGATTTTTATTGTTGTCAGCTAAACTTATATAGTTTAGGCGCTACATGAATGTTAAAGTAACCCAAGAGTTTTGGTGATCAATAATTTGTGGGAACCTACCCCTACCGGAGTATCTACATTTACAGATCATCAAGATACTATATACTCCCTCCGTTCCGATTTACTCGTCGTGGTTTTAGTTCAAATTTGAACTAAAACCATGACAAGTAAATCGGAACGGAGGGAGTAGTATTTGTTCATAAAGAGTTGAGTTCTAAACTTTTCTTTATAAGTTAATACAAAACCTCTTATATAATTTCTATTTTTTCATAGTAGTTTTTTCTAAGGTTACATGTGAGGTGCTATTACTTTCTTCTTTCATCCAATCACAGACAGTATTACCCGGCCTAACAGGATGGTCAGTCTCAGACTCTCAGTCTATATGTTTTCTAGTTTTTGAGATTGTCGTGGGATTTCTAAAAATACTTTTGTTAGCATAGCAAGAGAGGAATCAAACTATATACTGCTTGTATTTTTGATCAAATTGCTTATACTAGTATAACGCCCGTGCGTTGCCACGGGCTCTTCAAAATTTATAATCAGTATCTTTCATTTATCATCCCCTCATATTGGGTGATTATGGGATGCTCTAATTAGAAACACAACAATCAAATATTAGGAAATTTCACCGAACGAACAACAACGAATAATACGATATCTATCAAACGAATAAAATGAGGTCATATTTTTGGTCCGTCATGCACTTCCGTTGAAAAGTGCCTATCCCTTTTAGAATCAACCCACTGTTTGCTCGCACGCAAAAAAATACATCTCTAAAGTGGGGAACCGATCGGTGCCAAAAAGAACTCAAACTCCTATCCAATCTCGACTTCGTGCTCTTCCACTTCCATTGATAAAGATGGGACGTCAAGGGTTTCATCATGATGACCTCGAGCAGCCGCCGACATCCCTCCCCACATTTACCCCTACCCCCTGCTGCCGCTTGCACTGTCCTTGCTCCTCGAGGGAGCTAGGGACACAATGTTCTCTAGGATGGACATGACCAGATCCACGAGGAGGCCACATTCTTCCATGGGAACCCAACCAAGCACACCACCCTCCGCAACCATCCAATCCCAGCCTAACAAAGTCAAGACCCGCCATCGATCCACAAATCAGGCTCGCCGCATCCAGGTTCACTGCAAGTCTGCGACGAGTCTGTAGTCGACATCTTGACTTTGGCTATCCCCACGGAAGAATCATCGGATCCTGCTTACTTTTACCATCATTTCGTCTCTTCCCAAGGCAGCGACACCACCCAGCCAATCACCACCACCGCTTGCGGCTTGCCTACATAAAATCATGAGAAATCCCCACGGCGGTGCTGTAAGATCACCTTGGCGACCTCGACAGTGACCGACTGGTCTAAGATCTAAGCTAGCCGCTCTTTGTAGAAACCAATAGAAGTAGGCATGTGACTCAGATTTGTTCTTTGGTGTGCATGCGTTTCTTGCTGCCCACAAGCTCTTGTCTACAACTCGCCTATCTCTGTACCAGCTCTTGGTCTACAACTCGCCTATCTCCATGCTCGAGACGACCAAGCTCGATGCGCAAGCCGCATACGTCTGCTAGAGCTATATCCAGGCCCTATGATTTTTGGATCACTGGCACTATGGGTGCCAGGACCGGAGTCGCCCTCATCCACCAAGTGGATCAAGGAGGCCCACCACCTAGACTCTACATCGCAACATTTTGTGTTTTCCTATAAAAAGTAAAGAACCTTCTCTAATAAACGTAAATATAACCTTTTGATTTTATAGTCTCAACTTTCCTACACTCCAATACCAGAAGGATTTCTTGGTTTTATTTAATGACCTTCTTGAATGTCATTCACTTAGAAAGGTAGTAATCCAATCTGTGATATTAAGGCAAATTATTAGTCATATTAAAGTGCAAAAGGCCCTATAGGAGTCGAAGCATGACTTTTATGGTTATACTGTAATTTGCAAGATCTAAGATTTATGCAAGTGTACAATTAGAGAAGAGCCAATTAAATAGATTTTCACATTCAGAATAGTACGATTAGCAGTAGCACTTCAATTTTTTCATGTTTGATTAGCTTGCTAGGTGGTTATCACTAAGCATGTTGGAACGATGAGCATAACCTAACTTAGTTCAGTACGTGTTGCTGCAAATTAGTTCAGTACGTACGAAGCTGTTGCTAATTTCAATGCCTGGCTGTTGCAAGTTTCTAATGAAAAAGTACTTCGGGTCAAAGGTCAGGGAATATACACTTTTGTTATCATGGTTGTTTCCTTATAGTGAACAACTTTGATCACCACTTCAGTAGCTACTATCTATAAGAAGACATTAGCTAAGTAGATACAGGCAAAGAAAGCATGTAGGCAAAACCAGAATTAAAAACATCCTTCTCAATGGAGCTCGTGCAGTTTGGAAGACCCTAATCATCGATGAGGGACCCCTCCGATGGTAGCATGGCGTGACAATTGCCGTCAATGACAACACCCAAAGTACCTTGCACAATCCATCGATCCAGTTCGGAACAATCAAGCACATACCTTGCAAAATGATGTGGATCTGAAGCAGAGGTGGGAAGGTAAAGGCTCAGGTGAGGTGGAATGAGACGTTGATATAAACGTGCACGCATGAGAATAAGGTGGTGCCCAGGATGGATCTCCATCGGAGGAGGCCGGATCCGCTGGGGAGGAGGTCGCTGTAGTACCTGCCATCTGTGCGATGGATCACGGGGCTGGCAGGCAGGGGGAGGGGATAGAAGGGAGCGGGTGGGCTAGAGCGCAGATGGCGGGTGCCCCCGACGACGGCTGGGAAGGATGGTGGAGGAGGTGGATGAGGATGGCGGCGGCGACGTCTGCGGTTGCGCCTCGTCCGCAGCCGTGCTGGTGGTGGTCAATGCGAGAGCCGGATGGCGTCGGCCAGAATCAGGCAGGGGCGACAAAGATTTAGAGGAGAGAGAATGGAGGCGATGAGTGATGGGAGGAAGGGCCACCGGCGATTGGGGTGGCCTCAGATCCGCCCTCCGTGGCCGCCTATTTCATGGGACGAACACCCGTGCTCACCGTCGGGCTCGCCTTCGGCCGCTGCCTCGCCGACATTCACGACGTAGAGCCCCTTCCTCCGATCCCATTTGCCAGGGAGGCAGCGCCATCCTTCATCACAGAGAACGAGTCCACACTGAGATCCCAACCAGATCGTGATTCGCCTCCCCAAACCGCATCGGCACATCCCACTCCATCAACGACCAACCTATATGAGGCGGAGGGTCAGTGTAGGACGCGAGCGCCGTCACCATGGACGTGGGACGCCATAGGTGGGAAGGAGGCGGCGACGGCGTCTGTGTTAGGAAGATCGCACGACGGCGGCGGCGTTTACTTGAGGGGATCGAGAGGAGCTGCGTTTGGTGCCGGGTGGGTTCTTTGGTGCGTGCGTGGGGCTGGAGATTGTGATAGGTAATCAGGTGAGGTCGTGCCATACCTGGATCGATAGCCTTACCATACCTGGTGGTAATTTAAATTTATTACCATATTCGATATTTCCCGAGTTATGGCCTTACCATACTTGGATTGATAGCCTTTGGGGTAATTTAAATTTATTACCATATAATTACCATATTCAAAATATCCTGAGTTATGACCTTACCATACCTGGATTGATTTATTACTATACGTGGATTAATTATGATTTATTACTATATGATTTATTACTATACGTGGATAGCCTTACCATACCTGGTGGTAATTTAAATTTATTACCATATTCGATATTTCCCGAGTTATGGCCTTACCATACCTGGATTGATAGCCTTTGGGGTAATTTAAATTTATTACCATATAATTACCATATTCAAAATTTCCTGAGTTATGACCTTACCATACCTGGATTGATTTATTACTATACGTGGATTAATTATGATTGATTACCATAAATACGTTGGGTATTGCCCGTCAGACGAGAAAAGAGAAAAACCGGTGGGAGGGGCTGGTGGGAGGTGGGACGAAGAAAAACCGGTTAAAAATAAACCGGTTGAAAATAAACCGGTTGAAAATAAACCGGTTGAAAGTGGGGGGGGACTATTCAACCAATTCGTCCATTAGGAGTAGAGATAATGCTTGGTGGTAGTGGTGTAGGAGAAGTCTCAATCTTTATATTGCTTGTATTATTGAGAACCCATTGCATTTGTAAATAAACATCTTAATTTGAAGTTAAATACAGTAGTTTTCTTATCCTCATAAACTTCAGTTAATTTTAACTTAAATATACCTTCACGGCCTGCTCTAATGCTGGGCTGAATGAAGTGTCGCCCTTAGCCATGAGCTTGTCCACCTTGTTTTTAGCAACTACCCTTTGGCCAGAGATTCTGAACATGTCGGTGCATTGCGCGATGACGACCTTTTCGTTGAATGGCACGATGGCGAGTCCATCATCTTCATGTAGATGTTTGATGACAAACTTCATCGCCCTCTTCAGTAGATCCATCCTCGAGGGCGTGTCTGCGCCAGGAGCCGCCCCCATGTTCATGGTACCACTGACATTCAGCAAAGCGACAACTTCAATCGGGACATGTTGCTTCACTGCTGGCGGCGCCTCAACCCGCACCAACATTGAAAGGAATTTGCCTTTCCTCCCAGTTGGAATCCTGGGGTATCTCGAGGTGAGCGTCACTTTAACCTTCTCCCCAGCGTTATTTATGACTTGCAAGCATGGAAATAAAACGGCTTAAAATCCAACCTGAAACTAAATCCTGAAGAATATTACTCCCTCAGTCCCATAATGTAAGATATTTTTTAACACTAGCGTGGTGTCAAAAAACGTGTTACATTATAGGACGGAGGGAGTAGATGTGAATTGGCAATCTTGCAAATCTGTCCCTCTATAGCACAAATGAAACATGAAACTAGAATCAACTTTTATGGACGGGGATGTCACTTGTGAGGGCGCTACACGCCTACAACCCTAATTATGAGTCCTATTTTTTGGTAAAGGACATTTCATTGAATAGATATATCGAGGTGATACAATCGCATCGAAAGAAAGCCCGACCTCTGCATAGCTAGATGCACACAGCCAAAAAAGTCCAGAGTACCCTAAAAGCAAAAAATAATTCGATACAATGCCAATAAAAAAACATGTCCAGCCTAAGGAGTGGCAGATCCTATCCGTAGGTTACACCGCCATCCATGGGGGTAGAAAACCTCCCTGGCCGTACGCTCCAGCCGTGTAGACGCCATCATAAAAAGGTCTCTGTCCTCCGGCCTCTGCAGGATAGACCAAGTACGGAGCCATCGTGTACACACATGAATAACCTGCATAGGAGATGAGGCACATTTGTTATTAAAAATCGCATCATTCCTGGTAAGACACAGTGCCCAGCATAAGGCCGCCGCTCCCACAAGAATATGTGCAGAAAATTGTTTATGAATACCCCGCAACCAGTTGCCGAACATGTTCCGTGCACTACGTGGTGGGTATAGATTCGAAGCTACTTGAACTATGGCCCAAACTGCCCGAGCGAACTTGCACTCAAAAAATAAGTGTTTAATAGACTCGTCATGTTGGCAAAAGACACATGTCTTGGAACCATGCCAGTTTCGTCGTGCCAGATTGTCTCTAGTTAGGATGACTCCTCTGTTAAGAAACCAGAGGAAAATCTTCACTCTTAGAGGGATTTTGAGCTTCCACAATTTCCTGTTATCAACTGGAACATCATAATGAACCATTGCATCATACATGGATTTGACTGAAAATTTACCATTCTGATGCAAGTTCCATCGAAAAATGTCCGGCTCACCTGACAGTTGAATGTCCTCCAGGCGAGTGAGTAATTCATTCCATGCTGCCAGGCGAGGGCCAAAAAGGTCCCTACGGAAAGAAATATCAGCATTTTTTTGTCCTAAAACTTGTTTGATTGTGACGAATTTATGTCTAACAATCCTATACAAGCTCGGATATTGCACCATTAGTGGGTTATTCCCTAGCCAGATATCTTCTCAGAATCGAATCTGAGAACCGTCCCTAACTAAGAAGGTCCTAAATTGGAAAAAGAATTCATTGGCCTTCATCACACCACTCCAGAAATGCGAATCCCCAGGTTTCCAATGAACTTGAGAAATGGCATTGGATCCCATATATTTGTTGCGAATGATTTCCTGCCATACTCCATTCTCAGTGAGTAGTTTGTAAACTCACTTGCTGAGAAGAGCAATGTTTTTAATCTCAAGGTCTTGGATTCCCAGCCCCCCTTGACTTTTAGGTGTGCATAATACGCTCCACCTAGCCAGTCGATATTTCTTGGATTCGTTATCGCATTGCCAAAAAAATCTGGATCTAAAGTAGTCTAGTCGCCGGAGAACCCCTTTCGATAGGTGGAAGAATGACGACATATATAAAACCATGTTGCTTAGAACTGAATTGATCAAGATCAACCGTCCCCCGTAAGACAAGAGCTTGGCCTTTCAACTGGCTAAGCGTTTCTCAAGTCTCTCTTCCACATGCTTCCACTCAGCGATAGTTAAGCGCCGATACTGTATGGGAATACCCAGATATCGAATCGGAAACTGCCCGAGCTGGCATCCAAAAATCTCAGCGTACTCGGGTGCTGATTCTGCAGCATCGCCAAAGCAAAAAAGTTCGCTCTTATGAAAATTAATTTTGAGACCAGAAAGTTCCTCAAAAGCACATAAGAGCAACTTGAGATTTCTTGCCTTATCTAGATCATGATCCATGAATAGAATAGTGTCATCCGCATATTGTAGAATAGATAGGCCATCTTCTACCAAGTGTGGAATGACACCACTAATTTGACCGTCCAGCTTAGCCCGCTCAATAAGGGTAGCTAGCATGTCGGTCACAATATTAAACAAAATAGGAGAAGCGGGGTCCCCTTGGCGAAGCCCCTTCCTTGTCTGAAAATAGTTGCCAACGTCATCATTAACTTTTATGGCCACACTGCCTCCAAAGACAAAGCTCTCTACCCAACGACACCATTTATGTGAAAACCCCTTCATGCGCAAAGTTTGAAACAGAAAGGGCCACTTAACCTTATCGTAGGCTTTTTCAAAATCTATTTTAAGAATGACACCATTCAACTTTTTCCGGTGAAGCTCATGTACAGTTTCGTGCAAGACGACCACTCCATCTAATATGTTGCGGCCTTGCATAAATGTTGTTTGAGTGGGTTTTACGACATGGTCAACCACCCCGTTCAACCGATTAGTTGCGACCTTCGTAAAAATTTTAAAACTTACATTCAGAAGGCAAATCGGACGATATTGTTGAATACGACTAGCCTCATTCATCTTAGGCAATAGGATAATTTCCCCAAAGTTTAAACGAGAAATGTCAAGGTCTTTAACATGCAGTTGGTTAAACAACTGAACCAAATCTGCCTTAATGAGTCCTATAAGTATTACAAATGATATATAGCAACATAAAAACGTAAAGTTTAGTTTTAATTTATTAAGCATGCAGAAAAAGAAATATTCGCCATCTGCACATATTACCAATATCAATGCGCTCTAAGTACTGCTACAAGAACTTTACCTGTTTCCCCATCTTTCGTTGCCTTCGTCTGATGGAGCAGGCCTTCGCGTGGAGCGTATATGAAGAAGTAGCTAGAGGTGCTGTGCTCCATCTCCATGATCAAGGGCTATTTATAGGGTACGAATTTGATACAACACATGCATTTGGATCGAAAGTCGCCATGTTCACCAGGATAGGCACGGCATTATTGTGAGGCCTAACGTATTCTCAGCATCGTCCTGAATGAGTTATTCAGCGTCTGAAGGCCTGAAAGGGCATTTTATGACGTTGGCATATACTCCCTCTGTTTCAAAATATATGACCCAACTTTGTACTAACTTTGGCATCTATTTTGGAACGGAGGGAGTACAACGTTGGTTCGAAGATACACATCAGGATGGCAATATAATTTGTCATACCTGATTAGTCATTCCAGCTTCTTTTGTTTTCCACACCATATTGTCGTGGGTATAAAAAAATTAGCACCTTGAAATGCATTGCCGTACTTAGACAATTTAATTTGGCCGTCCAGAGAAATCCAGAAGTAATATATTTTTCAGAAACATCTTTTACTGAAAAAGGTTTTCGTCCCGCTTTATAAATAAAGCAACCACCGAACACAAAGTTATCAAGGTATCAACCGAACAACACACACACACAACGCCACCGCAGGCAAGGTCCAGCACACACTCAAACGCACATTACACGGGTTCAGCTGTGGGCACAACACAACAAGCCCAACACAGACGCATGCCACACACAACATATAAATGACCGTGGCGAGTTAGAGAAGATCTAATCCGGCTCCGGTGGTGGTGAGGGAAGCGGTGGAGCCATCCGGAGAGCCATCACACGAAGCTGGGTGATGATGGAGGTGATGACGTCTCTGTCTCTCTCCCTGGGGTGGCTAAGCGACCACCAAAGCTGCAAGTAACCAGACCATTTGAACAAAGCATCAGTAGCGCGACGAAGAGGGATACACTGAATCACAAGCTTATTCCTAGCGGTCCACAGCGTCCAGGCAAGCACCCCAATGGTCAGCCACCTAATGTGGCGAGCCGAAGGTGCTAACGCCTGGAGTTCGGCGAAGAGAGCGGGGAAGTTGTTGTCGTCCCAGCTTCCACCCACTATTTCACGGTAACAAATCTAGAGGAACTGCGCGGACACGCAGGTGAAGAAGATATGGTTCGAATCCTCTCCAGGCCCGCAGAGCGGGCAACGCCCGTCACCAGGGCCGTCGCGTTTCAGGACCTCCATGCCGGACGGAAGGCGGCCGCGAATCCATTGCCACAAGAAGATCCTAATCTTCAAGGGGAGCCGGATCTCCCAGACGGTGGTGAACGCCTCATGGCCCAGCGAAGGGGTTATGGCCTGGTAGAGAGATTTAGTGGAGAATTGCCCAAAGGGCTCTAGACGCCACCTGGAGCAGTCATCTCCTATCTCAAGATCAGGCTCGTGCAAAGCGACGCAGTCTAGCAAATCATGCCAATCAGCGTTCTCAGCCGGGCCAAATGGTCTCCGGAACGTGAGTTGCCCTAAGTCAATAAGGGTCATCGCGACAGAAATCCGCGGATCAACCGCGATGGAGAACAGGTCAGGAAAGCGAGCCGCAAGGGGCATGTCCCCGGCCCATCTATCGAACCAGAACAGCATGGCGGTGCCAGATCCAACCACGATCGAGGTCCCGATGCGGAGGACTGGGAGGAGCTGAATGATGGATTGCCAGAACTGGAAGCCTCCAGACCGCTGGCAGAAGGCGAGAGGCTGGCCAAGGAGGTATTTCTGCTGAATGAGGCGAAGCCACAGGCCGCCCTCTCCGTGCGTAATCCGCCACAGCCACCTATTCACGAGGGCAATGTTCATGCGTTTGGAGGACATGATCCCGAGACCGCCCTGGTCACGCAGCTTACAAATCTCCGACCACCGAACCATGTGGTACTTCTGCTTATCTCCCTCGCCGGCCCAGAAGAAACGCCCTGAACTGTGGCAATCTCATGATGTAGAGTCTCAGGAAGGCTGTAGAAGCTCATGATGAATAAGAGCAGACTGGAGAGGGATGAGTTAATGAGCACCGTCCGGGCTACCTTCGAGAGCCACCGGCCCTGCCAGGGCTCGATGCGGTGCTGTAGCTTCCCCACCATGGGGTGCAGCTCTGCCACCGTGAGCCTCGAGTCACTAATGGGGATCCCCAGATAAGTCGCGGGGAAACACCCGAGCTGGAAATTAAGCCGATCCCAAGACCACCACCACACTCTTGTCGAAGTTGATCCTGAGGCCAGACATCTGCTGGAAGGATAGCAGAAGGAACTTCAGGTTCGTGATGTCGCTCACAGAGCCTTCCACCATGATAATGGTGTCATCCACATATTGGAGGAGGGAGATCCCATTCCCCCCAGCAAGATGCGGGACTATGCCCTTAATGTGGCCCGCAGCCTTGGCTTTATCTAAAATGGTTGCCAGAGCATCGACAACCATGTTGAAGAGGAACGGTGAGAAGGGATCGCCCTGGCGCACCCCACAGAATGTGGGGAAGTACGGGCCAACCTCACAATTAATGTTTACCGCGGTCCGGCCCGAGGAGACCATTTGCATCACCCGGGTTACCCATATGTCGTTGAAGCCCTTCCGGAGCAAGCAATCCCGAAGGAAGGACCAACTGACCGTGTCATAAGCCTTGTGGAAATCCAGTTTCAGGAAGACTGCCTTGAGGTGTTTGGTGCGTACCTCATGGAGTGCTTCGTGAAACACCAGGACTTCGTCAAGGATATATCGGCCCTGGATAAATGCCGACTAATTGGGGTGAGTGATCCGGTCGGCGATGGGGGCCATCCTAATGGTGTACCCCTTCGCGAGGATGCAGAAGATGACATTAATCACCGTAATCGGCCGGAATTGGCGGACATCCAAAGCCCTAGTTACTTTGGGGATGAGGGTGATTATCCCAAAGTTCAGCCCGGTGAGGTCGATGGACCTGACAAAGAACTCCTCAAACAGGGCCATCACCTCTGGCTTAATTACCTCCCAGAAGGTCTGGAAGAACTTCACCGGGAGGCCATCGGGACAGGGGCCGAAGAAGGGTTCATGCTCTTAATAGCCGCCCACACTTCAGCCTCGAAGAACGGGGCCGTAAGGGCCACGTTTTCGCAGGCGAGACACAACTGTGGGCCGGCCAAATGTCTTGCGCGAGGGCAAGCCCTCCCCGAGGGGAGTCAGAGAATAGGTCTCTGTAAAAGTCGTTGACATGGGCCCGGATGTCCTTCGGCCGCTGCAGGAGGGTCTCTCCGTCCCAAAAAGAGGGATGGAGTTACGGAGACGCCGGCCGCTAGCGATGGCCTGGAAGTAGGCGGTATTGGCATCCCCCTTGAGGAGCCAATTCTGCATACCCTGCAAGCGCCAATAAGCCTTCTCGTCCATGTAGATGACCGTGAGCTGGTCTTCCAGGTCGTACCTAAGCATCCACTCCTCGGTTGAGAGGCCTGCGACATCGACATGCAAATCGAGGGACTGGATTGCCTCAAGGAGGGCTTTCTTCCGCTCTCGGATGTCCCGGCCCACGTTTGCACCCCATCCTTTCATGAATTGCCATGACCGCTTAGCACAAAAGTGCCAGGAGTCAACGGTCGGAAGGGATCGATGGGGGGTATCGCGCGCTTCGCGCCATCGGGCGACCACTGCTGTGGCAAACCCAGGCTGGCGCAACCAGAAGGTTTCAAAGCAGAAGCGGGGCGGAAGGGGTGGACTATCGTTCTCTGAAGAAAGGAGGAGGGGAACGCGATCGGAACCAATCTGCCTAATCGCCCGGAGCGATGCTAAGGGGCAACGAATGTCCCACTCAGGCGAAGCAAAGACCCTGTCTAAGATTGATCGGGTCAGTTCCACTTGGCGGTTGGTCCAAGTGAACTTGGTCCCGACTCTATCTAGCTCGCGAAGCCCCATGTGTGCAATGCAGTCATCGAACATCTGCATCCAGGGGAAGTTGACCAAATTATTGCTCTTCTCGTCCTCCGTCCGGATGAGAATAAAGTCGCCGCCCACCACCACCGGTAGCTGGGCGGCCGCCACTTTCCTATGGAGTTCAGCGAGGAAGGCCTCAGATCGGCGGTGATTGGCCGGGCCATAAACCGCAATGATCTCCCATTTGAAGTTTAGGCCCACTCGAAGATCTCCATGCTAACGAAGAACTTGCCACAGTCCATGTTGTTGGGGAACGTAGTAATTTCAAAAAAAAAATCCTACGCACACGCAAGATCATGGTGATGCATAGCAACGAGAGGGAAGAGTGTTGTCCACGTACCCTCATAGACCGAAAGCGGAAGCGTTAGCACAACGCAGTTGTTGGAGTCATACGTCTTCACGGCCCGACCGATCAAGCACCGAAAGCACGACACCTCTGAGTTCTTGCACATGTTCAGCTGGATGACGTCCCTCGAACACCGATCCAACCGAGTGTCGAGGGAGAGTTCCATCAGCACGACGGCATGGTGACGATGATGATATTCTACCGACACAGGGCTTCGCCTAAGCACCACTACTATATTATCGAGGTGGAATATAGAGGATGGGGGCACCGCACACGGCTAATAGATCTGAAGGATCAATTGTTGTTGTGTCTAGGGTGCCCTCCTGCCCCCGTAGATAAAGGAGCAAGGGGGGAGGTGCGGCCGGCCAGGAGGAGGCACGCCAGGAGGAGTCCTACTCCCACCGGGAGTAGGACTCCCTCCCTTCCTTGTTGGATTAGGAGAAGGGGGGAAAGAGGAGGGAGAGAGGAAGGAAAGGGGGGGCGCCGCTCCCTTCTCCTTGTCCTATTCGGACTAGAGGGGGAGGGGCGTGTGACCCTGCCCTAGCCGCCTCTCTTCTTCTCCACTAAGGCCCACTATGGCCCATTAAGCCCCCGGGGGGTTCCGGTAACCCCTCGGTACTCCGATAAAATCCCGATTTCACCCGGAACACTTCTGATATCCAAATTGTTGGGGAACGTAGTAATTTCAAAAAAAAAAAATCCTATGCACACGCAAGATCATGGTGATGCATAGCAATGAGAGGGGAGAGTATTGTCCACGTACCCTCGTAGATCGAAAGCGGAAGCGTTAGCACAACACGGTTGATGTAGTCGTACGTCTTCACGATCCGACCGATCAAGTACCGAACGTACGACACCTCCTACTTCAGCACACGTTCAGCTCGATGACGTTCCACGAACTCTGATCCAGCAGAGCTATTCCGTCAGCACGACGGCGTGATGACGGTGTTGATGATGCTACCGACGCAGGGCTTCGCCTAAGCACCGCTACAATATTACCGAGGTGGAATATGGTGGAGGGGGGCACCGCACACGACTAGGAGATCAATGATCAATTGTTGTGTCTAGAGGTGCCCCCTACCCCCGTATATAAAGGAGCAAGGGGGGAGGCGGCCGACCAAGGAGGAGGGCGCGCCAAGGGGGGAGTCCTACTCCCACCGGGAGTAGGACTCCTCCTTTCCTTGTGGGAGTAGGAGAAGGGAAGAAAAAAGGAGAAGGAAGGAAGGGGGCGCCCCCCTCCCTAGTCCAATCCGGACCAGTCCATGGGGAGGGGTGTGGCCACCCTTTGAGGCCTTTCTCTTCTTTCCTGTATGGCCCATTAAGGCCCAATACGAATTCCCGTAACTCTGTGGTACTCCGATAAATACCCGAATCACTCGGAACCTTTCCGATGTCCGAATATAGTCGTCCAATATATCGATCTTTACATCACAACCATTTCGAGACTCCTCGTCATGTCCCCGATCTCATCCGGGACTCCGAACTACATTCGGTACATCAAAACACATAAACTCACATTACTGATCGTCACCGAACTTTAAGCGTGCGGACCCTACGTGTTCGATAACTATGTAGACATGACCGAGACACGTCTCTGGTCAATAACCAATAGCGGAACCTGGATGCTCATATTGGCTCCCACATATTCTACAAAGATCTTTATCGGTCAAACCGCATAACAACATACGTTGTTCCCTTTGTCATCGGTATGTTACTTGCCCGAGATTCGATCGTCGGTATCTCAATACCTAGTTCAATCTCGTTACCGGCAAGTCTCTTTACTCATTATGTAATGCATCATCCCGCAACTAACTCATTAGTCACATTGCTTGCAAGGCTTATAGTGATGTGCATTACCGAGAGGGCCCAGAGATACCTCTCCGACAATCAGAGTGACAAATCCTAATCTCGAAATACGCCAACTCAACATGTACCTTCGGAGACACCTGTAGAGCTCCTTTATAATCACCCAGTTACGTTGTGACATTTGGTAGCACACAAAGTGTTCCTCCGGTAAATAGGAGTTGCATAATCTCATAGTCGTAGGAACATGTATAAGTCATAAAGAAAGCAATAGCAACATACTAAACGATCAAGTGCTAAGCTAACGGAATGAGTCAAGTCAATCACATCATTCTCCTAATGATGTGATCCCATTAATCAAATGACAACTCATGTCTATGGTTAGAAAACTTAACCATCTTCGATTTAACGAGCTAGTCAAGTAGAGGCATACTAGTGACACTATGTTTGTCTATGTATTCACACATGTATTATGTTTCCGGTTAATACAATTCTAGCATGAATAATAAACATTTATCATGAAATAAGGAAATAAATAGTAACTTTATTATTGCCTCTAGGGCATATTTCCTTCAGTCTCCCATTTGCACTAGAGTCAATAATCTAGTTCACATAACCATGTGATTTAACACTAATATTCACATCTGCATGTAATGAACACCCATAGTTCACATCGTCATGTGACCAACACCCAAAGGATTTTTTAGAGTCAATAATCTAGTTCACATCGATATGTGATTAACACCCAAAGAGTACTAAGGTGTGATCATGTTTTGTTTGTGAGAGAAGTTTAGTCAACGGGTCTGTCACATTCAGAACCATATGTATTTTGCAAATATTCTATGTCTACAATGCTCTGCACGGAGCTACTCTAGCTAATTTCTCCCACTTTCAATATGTATCCAGATTGAGACTTAGAGTCATCTAGATCGGTGTAAAAGCTTGCACCGATGTAACTCTTTACGACGGGCTCTTTTATCACCTCCATAATCGAGAAATATTTCTTTAGTCCGCAATAAGGATATTCTTGACCGCTGTCTAGTGATCTACTCTTAGATCAAAATTGTACTCCCTTCCCAAACTCAGAACAAGGTATACAATAGGTCTGGTACTCAGCATACCATACTTTATAGAACCTATGACTGAGGCATAGGGAATGACTTTTCATTCTCTTTCTATTTTCTGCCATGGTCGGGTTTTTGAGTCTTACTCAACTTCACACCTTGCAACACAGACAAGAACTCCTTCTTTGAGTGTTCCATTTTGAAAATCTTATCAAGGTATGTACTCATTGAAAAATCTTATCAAGCGTCTTGATCTATCTCTATAGATCTTGATGCTTAATGTGTAAGCAGCTTCACCGAGGTCTTTCATTGAAAAACTTTTATTCAAGTATCCTTTTATGCTATCCAAAAATTCTATATCATTTCCAATCAACAATATGTCATCCACATATAATATCAGAAATGTTACAGAGCTCCCACTCACTTTCTTGTAAATACAGGCTTCTCCAAAACTCTGTATAAAACCATATGCTTTGATCAACTCAGCAAAGCGTATATTCCAACTCCGAGATGCTTGCACTAGTCCATAGATGGATCGCTGGAGCTTGCACATTTTGTTAGCACCTTTAGGATTGACAAAACCTTCTGGTTGCATCATATACAACTCTTCATTAATAAATCCATTATGGAATGCAGTTTTGACATCCATTTGCCAGATTTCCTAAAATATGGCAATTGCTAACATGATTCGGACAAACTTAAGCATCAATATGAGTGAGAAAATCTCATCGTATTCAACACCTTGAACTTGTCGAAAAACTTTTTGCGACAAGTCGAGCTTTGTAGATAGTAATACTACTTATCAGTGTCTGTCTTCCTCTTGAAGATCCATTTATACAATATGGCTTGCCGATCATAGGGCAACTCCACCAAATTCCACACTTTGTTCTCATACATGGATCCTATCTCAGATTTCATGGCCTCAAGCCATTTCGCGGAATCTGGGCTCATCATCGCTTCCTCATAGTTCGTAGGTTCATCATGGTCTAGTAACATGACTTCCAGAACAGGATTACCGTACCACTCTGGTGCGGACTGTACTTTGGAAGACCTACGAGGTTCTGTAGTAACTCAATCTAAAGTTTCATGATCATCATCATTATCTTCCTCACTAATTGGTGTAGGAATCACTCGAACTGATTTCTGTGATGAACTACTTTCCAATTCGGAAGAAGGTATAATTACCTTATCAAGCTCTACTTTCCTCCCACTCACTTCTTTCGAGAAAAACTCCTTCTCTAGAGAGGATCCACTCTTAGCAACGAATATCTTGCCTTCGGATCTGTGATAGAAGGTGTACCCAACAGTTTCCTTGGGTATTCTATGAAGACGCACTTCTCCGATTTGGGTTCGAGCTTATCAGGTTGAAGCTTTTTCACATAAGCATCTGTAACGCCCCGGATTTGATGCGCCAGATGTCTTCCAGTTATTCGTCATTGTTGCCATGTCATTTCCTTGAGTGTTGCATTTTGCCATGTCATCATCTGCATTTCATCTGCATGTTTTTCAAAACTTGCATCCTTTCGGGTTCCCTCGGTTCTCTCCATTATCCGTTCTGAGCCCGACCACACTCGCACGTGCCCGTCGCACCTCTCAGACCTGGTTTCGTGAGCGGGTTAAAAACATTCTCGGAATGGGCCGAGACTTGCTGAGTGGTCTTGGTATATCACCGGTAGACTACCCGTCAAATTTCGTTCCATTTGGAGGTCGTTTGATGCCCCAACGGTTAACCATGTAACCCCGAAAGCCCCTTCTCTTTGCAGCCCAGCACCTCTTCACACAGCCCACCTAGCCCATCTAAACCCCCTCCATGCTCTCCGCCGTTCGATCACTATCGTGTGGGCGAAAACCGGTCCTCATTTGGAGTCCCCTAGCTCCCTCTACCTATAAATATGTGCATCCCCCCGAAATTTCGCGCAGTCCAAACCCTAGCCCCGCTCCTCTGCGCCACCGGACGAAATTGCCGCCGCCGGACGTGTCCGCCGAACACGTCGCACCGGCCAATCGGCGTGTGACACATCACCCCGCCGTGCGCCTCCTCCAACCGCACGCTGCCACATCACCCTCGCCCGCGCCCCACTTCGCCGCCTCCATCGCGGGCCCGCGAAGCCCGACCGCGGCCCTCTAGGCCCATCGCCGCCGCCCGCGCTGGGCCGCGCCCCCGCGCCGCCGCGCGCATGCGAGAGGGGCCCCGAACCCCTTTGTCCAGCGCCTCGGTTACTGTCGTGGACCTCGCCGGACCCCGCCGCCTCGCCTCCACCTTGCCACCGCCAGCAAGCACCACGCCAGCCGCCACCTCCGGTAAGACGCCGACCTCGCCGCCCTTCTTCTCCCCTTCCTCACCCGGTCCCTCTCTCTCTCTCTCTCTCTCGCAGGACCCCGCCGCCGAATGTTGCGCCGCGCGCCACCTCGCGTCCTCCGCTGCCCCTCATCAACACCGGCCAGATCCAGTCGAGGAGCGACCGGATCCAGCTCCCCCGCGCTCCGGCGAGCCCCCCATCGACGCCGGCCACCTCTCCTCCAAGTCCGGTGACGAATCGGCAAAACCCCGGCCATCCTCGTAATCCGCGCCTAGATCTGAATCCCGCAGGTTGACCCCGTTTTTTTCCCTAAGTCCCTAAACATTTGCATTCTGGTGCTATGTTCTGCATGCCGTAGCTTCATGCTATATATAAAAATGTTCACTGAGAGATACTCCTCATTTGATTCCATTGTGCCATGCTTGTTTGAGTCCATCTTGATTCCATTATCATCGTTACAAGAGTGCTATATGATGTTAACTGCTGCCTGTTAACAGAACTTGCTGTTTTGTCTTTTTCATTGCATTTTGTGTGTGCATCCTATGAGCTTGATGTATACATGAGTTTTGAGCTACATCATGCCATCTTTACAGTGGTGCAATCCCTGTAATTTTGTGTGTCTTGTGGTGAGAGAGTAAAGCTTGTAAAGTGGGCTACTTGCTGTTACTGTTTTGATAGGCTGAATCTGTTATATTATGATGCTATGTAAACCTGCTGCTACAAGTCATTCCATGCATAATCTGGAGATGTTAACTAAGGATGTTTTGTTATACATGTCATGTTATATCCATCCATGCCCCTGGTTGCATTTATAGCCTGCTGTAGCTTGTTGCAATCTTGCTCTAAAATTGCTAAATAATGTTGCTGTCAGCTTGTTAACATTAAGTTTAGTTTTGCCATGTGTTTTGCTAGTGATCCATGCACCCTATGAACTTGCTCTTGCCATGATTAGCTTCATAAACATGTCATATTACTGTTGGTCATCTTTTCATGCCATGTATTGCTCTGTGGTGAGTTTTACAAGCTCACCAACATGCCTACTTATCATTGCTCCTTCCATGTCTGAATCTGTCATATCATTTTCCATGTTTGCATGGATCTTACCATCTTTTCTGTTGATATTTGGAATTAGTTCAGTAAGGGAGTTTTGTTCTTTGTCTTTAGTATTAGCATGCCATGATCTATTTTGCCATGATAGCTTGATGTAACATGTTGTTTGATAGCTCTAAACATTGCAACCTGATGTTATTTCTGCCATGTCCAGTGATTTCTGCTAAGTCTGTGAACTGTTATTATTTGCAATCTTGCCATGTCCTTTTGAGCATGTTATAGTGTTTTTTGGAGATAACTAAGTGTTCATGTTTTGTCATGCTTTACCTCTACATCATGTCCATGCCTTTTGTTTTCATGTTGAGGTGCTTTAGCATATTGTTTTCATGCTCGCTAGATGCCTAGTTGCTGTTTTGGACAGCTTGTCCTTTAAACTTGTTTTATGTGTATGTGTTGCACCGTTGCTCCGTTTTGAGTGTACTCTATATGAAACTTGCTTAGTTTTGCATCTATATACTTGGTAAAGGGTGGAAGGCTCGACCTTATACCTGGTGTTTTGTTCCACACTTGCCGCCCTAGTTTCCGTCATACTGGTGTTATGTTCCTTGATTTTGCGTTCCTTACGCGGTTGGGTGATTTATGGGACCCCCTTGACAATTCGCCTTGAATAAAACTCCTCCAGCAAGGCCCACCCTTGGTTTTACCATTTGCCACCTATACCTTTCCCTTGGGTTTTTGCGAGCCCGAGGGTCATCTTTATTTTAGCCCCCCTCCCCCCCCCCCGGGCCAGTGCTCCTCTGAGTGTTGGTCCGAAATGGGTAGACTGCGGGGCCACCACGAGGCAACTCGAGGTCTGGTTTTACTCCTAGGCTGACCTATCCATTGTGCCCTGAGAACGAGATATGTGCAGCTCCTATCGGGATTTGTCAGCACAGTCGGGCGGCTTTGCTGGTCTTGTTTTACCATTGTCGAAATGTCTTGTAAACCAGGATTCCGAGACTGACCGGGTCTTTCTGGGAGAAGGAATATTCTTCGTTGACCATGAGAGCTTGTGATGGGCTAAGTTGGGACACCCCTACAGAGTATTATCTTTCGAAAGCCGTGCCCGCGGTTATGTGGCAGACGGGAATTTGTTAATGTCCGGTTGTAGATAACTTGACACTTGACTTAAGTAAAACGCATCAACCGCATGTGTAGCCGTGATGGCCTCTTTTCGGCGGAGTCCGGGAAGTGAACACGGTTTGGGTTATGTTTGAACGTAAGTAGTTTCAGGATCACTTCTTGATCATTGCTAGCTTCACGACCGTTCCGTTTGCTTCTCTTCTCGCTCTTATTTGCGTATGTTAGCCACCATATCATGCTTAGGCGCTGCTGCACCTCACCACTTTACCCCTTCCTTAACCATTAAGCTTTGCTAGTCTTGATACCCATGGTAATGGGATTGCTGAGTCCTCGTGTCTCACAGATTACTACAACAATAGTTGCAAGTACAGGTATTGCGATGATCATGACGCGAGAGCGATGTTACTTGTTTTGGAGTTCTTCTTCTGCTTCTTCTTCGATCAGGGGATAGGTTCCAGGTCGGCAGCCTAGGGTAGCAGGGTGGATGTCGTTTGAGTTTCTGTTTGTGGTTCATCCATAGTCGGATATTGCTCTCTTGTATGATGTTGTATTCATGTGGCATTGTATGCCTCTTGTATGTATCCCCAACTATTATGTAATGGTACGATGTAATGATATCCACCTTGCAAAAACGTCTCCAATATGCGCTTCTACCCTTAGTGGGACCTTCAAGTTCCTTTAGGATAGGATCGCATATTGGGCGTGACAAGTTGGTATCAGAGCCTCGACCGACCATAGGATCCCCTTGATTGATCGTATAGTTTGGCCGATGTCGAGTCTAGAAGAAAAGTTTTTTAGAGTCTAGTTATATCGGAGAGTAGGAATTCTTTTTACTCCTCAGCCCCTTCATCGCTATTTTGACTTACTCCTCTTCCCCTTCAAATTTTTCTTTAGGTTTACGCAGTTAGTTTTCCGATCGTGGGTTCTCAGCTCTTTTCATCCGGTGCATTTCTCGTCAATTTGACTCGAGGCTCTTCATCTTTGCCAAGTTCAATCCTCAGTTGTTTTCTTTTCCCATCCGCCCACCCTTTTCTTCTCGGAGCCGGAGTTCGTAACCGAGTATCCATCCTACTCGTGCGAAGCCTTTGCTTTCCTTCAACCGGTGTTTTCTCTTCAAGATATTCGTCGGTTCTCCCTTCCAGGTGCCTTTGTTTTTCCCGCTCTCCCACCCTCTTCTTCCCGGAGTTTGAGTCTCTTTAGAGCATCAATTTCATTCGTGTGGAGTCTCTTCAGTCTTCCCTCAATTGTTTCAACCGGTGAATTTTCATCTCATTCGTTATTCTTCATCTCTTTTCCGGTGGATTCAATTCAAGGTTTTTCGGTTTGATCATATTCTTTTCCTTGGATCAAGTGTTTCCCTTGCTCGTTCGCCTCTCGCCAGTTTATCCTTCTAGAGTGCTCAAGACATCTCAGGAGATTCGTCTGTGTTTGAATTAATTCGAGGTTGTCACCTCATTCAAATATTTCAATTGTTCTGGTGCATCATCTATCTGTTCAACATCCCTTTCCAACAGTGTTTTTCTCTTTAGTGGGCCCTAACCCACAGGTCTTTTCCCAGGATCTTACCTGACTCTTCTAATTATTCCGGAGCTATTCCCAAATTCTTTTCAAAGTGTGACGTAAGAATGGATTCCATCAGTCACATGCCTTCTCCAAGATCGTTTTCAAATTCTTTTCATTGTTGGTTCAACCCTTCCTCTTTTTCATTCTCCCGGAGTATCTCAGTACTTTTGGTGGTGTTTCTCGTCGTTAGTTGAAGATTGAAGAAGAGTTTCTCTTAAATCTTGTCTGTTCTCCCGAAGATTCATGTCGCTAGCTTGATGCTATCCGCTCAAATTGTTTCCACTCGTGCCATTCTTTTTCATCCATCCGGAGTATTTCAGGAGTTGCTTTCCCTCTCGATCATCCGGAGGTCATCTTTTCAGAATATTTCTTTGTTCTAAGTTTTTAGCTTCATTCTCTCAATTATTCTATATCTGTGCCCCTCCGGTCGTCTCAATATTCTTCCGATGCTTCGTTCAAGTATTCTTCAATCAGTTCGCGATCTCTTCGTTCTCTTGTCTCTAAATTCCCCCAAGTATCTTCGTGCTTGCTCTAATTCTTCCCGGCGATTCTTTCTCTTTTCTTTGTTCATTTTCATTTCTAACAGTGGTTCGTTCAACATTCCTATTCCTTGTCGGCATATTAATTAATTCGTTCTTTCCAAATCCTACCGGTGGTTCATGAAGACCTTCTCAAGTTTGCGATATGTCACTTCTCAATCCTTTTCAAGAATAATAAGTACTATGCAAAATCCATTGCTTGTCATCAATTTAATTTGATGAAGGGTAAGCATACAATAAATCTTATTCTTATTTCTTCCAAGTGAGTAATCCCTTCCTTCAGAGTTTGTTCTTGATGAATAAATTCTAGTTCCAAGTCTTTTCATCTTTTCTTTTCCGAAGTTCAAATTTCCACGGCCATTTCGTCAGAACATCCATCTAAATCACCGCTAGGCTCATCTTATTCTTTCGTCCTTCATTCTATCTCATCATCCTTGTGTCACCGTAGTTCTTCATGGTGGTTCTTCATGATTTAATTCATTCTTCAAGAGTTCATGAAGATTCTTGTTGGAGGAGTTCAAGTATCTCTTCTTCTCGCGTCTCGAAGTGCAATTAATTCTCCATATTTATTTTGAAGTGGAGTTTTGCATTTCTTCGTTCTTCTCAGCTATTCAGACATTGGTTGTGATATAATTTCACCTCAAGTTTTGAGTTGTTTTTGATAAGTCCACAACAAGCTTATTCTTTCGTTGTTGATTTTCTCAACAACTCCATTCAACCCTTCCTTGTAAGTTCTTTTCATTCCATTCTTTCAATTCTTACGGAGGCATTGCGTTGTTCATCTCATCAAGTGCCATCCCATCTTGTGGAGTTCATGTTCTATTCCTTCCATTTTCAGCCGGAGTGCTGCATAAATTCTTCAATTCTTATACCTTTTCTATCTTGTTCTAACCAGAGTGCTTTCAGAGTCTATCTTGTTTCCATGAGCTTTTGATTCTTGTCATACTCGTCATTCCTCTTTTCTACTCGAGTTCTCTCGACTTTGTTATTCTTCTTTCTTCTGGTCTTGCTTCACCTCTTCCTCTTTCTCTTCCGTCTCGTCCCTAAGATCTCGGGACGAGATATCTTGTTAGTGGAGGAGAGTTGTAACGGCCCGGATTCGATGCGCCAGGTGTCTTCCAGTTATTCGTCATTGCTGCCATGTCATTTGCTTGAGTGTTGCATTTTTCCATGTCATCATCTGCATTTCATCTGCATGTTTTTCAAAACTTGCATCCGTTCGGGTTCCCCTGGTTCTCTCCGTTGTCCGTTCTGAGCCCGACCACACTCACACCCGCCCGTCGCACCTCTCAGACCTTGTTTGGTGAGCGGGTTAAAAACGTTCTCGGAATGGGCCGAGATTTGCCGAGTGGTCTTGATATATCACCGGTAGACTGCCCGTCAAATTTCATTCCATTTGGAGGTCGTTTGATGCCCCAATGGTTAACCGTGTAACCCCGAAAGCCCCTTCTCTTTGCAGCCCAGCACCTCTTCACACAGCCCACCTAGCCCATCTAAACTCCCTCTATGCTCTCCGCCGTTCGATCATGATCGTGTGGACAAAAACTGCTCCTCATTTGGAGTCTCCTAGCTCCGTCTACCTATAAATATGTGCATCCCCCCGAAATTTCACGCAGTCCAAACCCTAGCCCCGCTCCTCTGCGCCACCGGACGAAATCGCCGCCGCCAGACGTGTCCGCCGGACACGTCGCTCCGGCCAATCGGCGCGTGACACGTCACCCCGCTGCGCGCCTCCTCCAACCGCACGCCGCCACGTCGCGCTCGCCCGTGCCCCACTTTGCCGCCTCCATCGCGGGCCCGCGAAGCCCAACCGCGGCCCTCCCGGCCCATCGCCGCCGCCCGCGC
>NC_041391.1:285482985-285540161 GCF_002162155.2 Triticum dicoccoides
GCGCCGCCGCGCGCCCGCACCAGGGGCCCCGAGACCCCTTCGTCCAGCGCCTCGGTCGCTGCCGCGGACCTCACCGGACCCCGCCGCCTCGCCTCCACCTCGCCACCACCGGCAAGCACCGCGCCCGCCGCCACCTTCGGTGAGCCGCCCGACCTCGCCGCCCTTCTTCTCCCCTGCCTCACCCGGTCCCTCTCTCTCTCTCTCTCGCGCAGGACCCTGCCGCCGGCGTCCTCCACCGTCAGACCTCACACCGTGCACCGCCTCGCGTCCTCTGCCACCGGACCTCGTGCCGTGCGCCGCCTCGCGTCCTCTGCCGCGCCTCGTCAACACCGGCCAGATCCGGTCGAGGAGCGACCGGATCCAGCTCCCCCGCGCTCCGGCGAGCCCCCCATCGACGCCGACCACCTCTCCTCCAAGTCCGGTGACGAATCCGGCAAAACCCCGGCCAGCCTCGTAATCCACGCCCAGATCTAAATCCCGCAGGTTGACCTTGTTTTTCCCCAAGTCCCTAAACATTTGCATTCTGGTGCTATGTTCTGCATGCCATAACCTCTTGTGTGTAGCTCTGTTTTGTGCGTGTAATATATCAAAATGTTCACTGAGAGATGCTCTTCAATACATTCCATTGTGTCGTGCTTGTTTGAGTCCATCTTCATGCCATTATCATCGTTACAAGTGTGCTATATGATGTTAACTGCTGCCTGTTAATAGAACTTACTGTTTTATCTTTTTCATTGCATTTTGTGTGTGCATCTTATGAGCTTGATGTCTACATGAGTTTTGAGCTACATCATGCCTTATTTACAGTGGTGCAATCCCTGTATTTTTGTGTGCCTTGTGGTGAGTGCATCAAGCTTGTGAAGTGGGCTACTTGCTGTTACTGTTTTGATAGGCTGAATCTGTTATATTATGATGCTATGTAAACCTACTGCGACAAGTCATTCCATGCATAATCTGGAGATATTCACTAAGGATGTTTTGTTACACATGTCATGCTCTATCCATACATGCCCCTGATTGGATTTATAGCCTGCTGTAGCTTGTTGCAATCTTGCTCTAAAATTGCTAAATAATGTTGTTGTCAGCCTGTTAACATTAAGTTCAGTTTTGCCATGTGTTTTGCTAGTGATCCATGCACCCTATGAACATGATCTTGCCATGATTAGCTTCATAAACATGTCATATTACTGTTGGTCACCTTTTCATGCCATGTATTGCTCTGTGGTGAGATTTACAAGCTCACCAATATGCCTACCTATCATTGCTCCTGCCATATCTGAATCTGTCATATCATTTGCCATGTTTGCATGGATCCTACCATCTTTTCTTTTGATCTTTGGAATTAGTTTAGTAAGGTTGTTTTGTTCTTTGTCTTTAGTATTAGCATTCCATGCTCTTATTTTCCTAGATATCTTGCTGTAACATGTTGTTTGATAGCTCTAAACATTGCAACCTGATGTTATTTCTACCATGTCCAGTGATTTCTGCTAAGTCTGTGAACTGTTATTATTTGCAATCTTGACATGTCCTTTTGAGCATGTTATATTGTTTTCTATAGATAACTCAGTGTTCACGTTTTGTCATGCTTTACCTGTACATCATGTCCATGGCTTTTGTTTTCATGTTGAGGTGCTGTAGCGTATTGTTTTGATGCCTGCTAGATGCCTAGTTGCTATTTTGGACAGCTTGTCCTTTAAACTTGTTTTATGTGTATGTGTTGCACTGTTGCTCCGTTTTGAGTGTGCTCTATATGGAACTTGCTTAGTTTTGCATGTAGTTTCATATTATCTTGTTGCATCCTTGTTTTGAATGTTTTGCTTGATGTTTGTATGCCTTCTGTATCAATGCCATGGTTAACTTGTTTTGCTCATATCTTCTAGGCCGTAGCTCCGAACTAAATGAACTTTATATGTAACTTGACTAGAATTTCGTGTAGATCATCTTGGTGCATCTTAACTTGCTGTTTAACAACTTGAATATAAGGTTTATTCAGATCTGGACCAATTTCGAAATTTTCATATGAGGACTTACCGGAATTGTTATATGTTGTTTCCGGCCTCATTTAAACTTGATTTGATGTGTTGCTCTTGTATGCATCATCTCTTGCCATGAGTACCTTCATGTAGCCGTTGTCATGCATCATACTTGGTTGAGCATCATGCCATGTCTATGTGTTGTGTATTTTCCTTGTTGTTTGCTTCTTTCTGGTTGTGCTCCTTCTTGTTAGTTCCTGTTTCGTTGCGATCGTGAGGATTCGTTCGACTACGCTTGGTTCGTCTTCGTGGCTTCATCTTCTTCATGGACTCGTTCTTCTTCCTTGCGGGATTTCAGGCAAGATGACCGTTACTCTGGATGTCACTACTGTCATTGCTATGCTAGTTGCTTCGTTCTATCGCTATGCTGCACTACCTATCACTTGTTCATCAAGCCTCCCGAACTGCCATGTTAGCCTCTAACCTTTTCACCCTTCCTAGCAAACCGTTGCTTGGCTATGTTACCGCTTTGCTCAGCCCCTCTTATAGCGTTGTTACTTGCAGGTGAAGATGAAGATTGCTCCATGTTGGAACATGTCTATGTTGGGATATCACAATATATCTTATTTTAATTAATGCATCTATATACTTGGTAAAGGGTGGAAGGCTCGGCCTTATGCATGGTGTTTTGTTCCACTCTTGCCGCCCTAGTTTCCGTCATACCGGTGTTATGTTCCTTGATTTTGCGTTCCTTACGCGGTTGGGTGACTTATGGGACCCACTTGACATTTGGCCTTGAATAAAACTCCTCCAGCAAGGCCCAACCTTGGTTTTACCATTTGCCACCTATACCTTTCCCTTAGGTTTTCGCGAGCCCGAGGGTCATCTTTATTTTAGCCCCCCCCCGGGCCAGTGCTCCTCTGAGTGTTGGTCCGAAATGGGCAGACTGCGGGGCCACCACGGGGCAACTCGAGGTCTAGTTTTACTCGTAGGCTGACCTATCCATTGTGCCCTAAGAACAAGATATGTGCAGCTCCTATCGGGATTTGTCGGCACAGTCGGGCGGCTTTGCTGGTCTTGTTTTACCATTGTCGAAATGTCTTGTAAACCGGGATTCCGAGACTGATCGGGTCTTTCTGGGAGAAGGAATATCCTTCGTTGACCGTGAGAGCTTGTGATGGGCAAAGTTGGGACACCCCTGCAGGGTATTATCTTTCAAAAGCCGTGCCCGCGGTTATGTGGCAGACGGGAATTTATTAATGTCCGGTTGTAGATAACTTGACACTTGACTTAAGTAAAACGCATCAACCGCGTGTGTAGCCGTGATGGTCTCTTTTCGGCGGAGTCCAAGAAGTGAACACGGTTTGGGTTATGTTTGAACGTAAGTAGTTTTAGGATCACTTCACGACCGTTCCGTTTGCTTCTCTTCTCGCTCTTATTTGCGTATGTTAGCCACCATATCATGCTTAGTCGCTGCTGCAACCTCACCACTTTACCCCTTCCTTACCCATTAAGCTTTGCTAGTCTTGATACCCATGGTAATGGGATTGCTGAGTCCTCATGTCTCACAGATTACTACAACAACAGTTGCAGGTACAGGTATTGCGATGATCATGACGCAAGAGCGATGTTACTTGTTTTGGAGTTCTTCTTCTGCTTCTTCTTTGATCAGGGGATAGGTTCCAGGTCGGCAGCCTGGGCTAGCAGGGTGGATGTCGTTTGAGTTTCTGTTTGTGGTTCATCCGTAGTCGGATGTTGCTCTCTTGTATGATGTTGTATTCATGTGGCATTGTATGCCTCTTGTATGTATCCCCAACTATTATGTAATGGTACGATGTAATGATATCCACCTTGCAAAAGCGTCTCCAATATGCGCTTCTATCCTTAGTGGGACCTTCGAGTTCCTTTAAGATAGGGTCGCATATTGGGCGTGACAGCATTGCAGCCCCAAACTTTAAGAAACGACAACTTTGGTTTCTTGCCAAACCACGGTTCATAAGGCGTCGTCTCAACGGATTTTGATGGTGCCCTATTTAAAGTGAATGCAGCTGTCTCTAATGCATAACCCCAAAACGATAGTGGTAAATCGGTAAGATACATCATAGATCGCACCATATATCCAATAAAGTGTGGTTATGACGTTCGGACACACCATTACGCTATGGTGTTCCGTGTGGCGTGAGCTGTGAAACTATTCCACATTGTTTTTAAATGAAGGCCAAACTCATAACTCAAATTTTCTCCTCTACGATCAGATTGTGGAAACTTTATTTTCTTATTATGATGATTCTCCACTTCACTTCTGAAATTCTTTGAACTTTTCAAATGTTTCAGACTTGTGCTTCATTAAGTAGATATACTCATATATGCTCAAATCATTTGTGAAGGTCAGAAAATAACGATACTCGCCACGAGCATCAACACTCATTGGACCGCAGACATCGGTATGTATTATTTCCAACAAGTCAGTAGCTCGTTCCATTGTTCCAGAGAACGGAGTTTTTAGTCATCTTGCCCAAAAGGCACGGTTCGCAAGCATCAAATGATTCATAACCAAGTGATTCCGAAAATCCATCTTTATGGAGTTTCTTCATGCGTATGTGTATCACTATCATTATTAGCTTTGCACTATCATTATTAGCTTTGCATCTTTTGGCATCAATATTATGAATATGTGTATCACTACGATCGAGATCCAACAAACTATTTTCATTGGGTGTATGACCATTGAAGGTTTTATTCATGTAAACAGAACAACAATTATTCTCTGACTTTAAATGAATAACTGTATTGCAAAAACATGATCAAATCATATTCATGCTCAACGCAAACGCCAAATAACATTTATTTAGGTTTAACACTAATCCCGAAAGTATAGGGAGTGTGCGATGATGATCATATCAATCTTGGAACCACTTCCAACACACATCGTCACTTCACCCTCAACTAGTCTCTGTTTATTCTGTATCTCCTGTTTCGAGTTACTAATTTTTTTAGCAACCGAACAAGTATCAAATACCCAGGGGCTACTATAAACACTAGTAAGGTACACATCAATAACCTGTATATCAAATATACCCTTGTTCACTTTGCCATCCTTCTTATCCACCAAATATTCATGGTATTTCCGCTTCCAGTGACCATTTCCTTTTGCAGTAGAAGCACTCAGTTTCAGGCTTTAGTCTAGCTTTGGGCTTCTTCACGGAAGTGACAACTTTCTTGCCATTCTACTTGAAGTTCCCTTTCTTTCCCTTTGCCATTTTCTTGAAACTAGTGGTCTTGTCAATCATCAACACTTGATGCTCTTTTCTTGATTTCTACCTTCATCGATTTCAACATCATGAAGAGCTCGGGAATCGTTTTCGTCATCCCTTGCATACTATAGTTCATCACGAAGTTCTAGTAACTTGGTGATGGTGACTACAGAACTCTGTCAATCACTATCTTATCTGGAAGATTAACTCCCACTTGATTCAAGCAATTGTAGTACCCAGACAATCTGAGCACATGCTCACTAGTTGAGCAATTCTCCTCCATATTTTAGCTATAGAACTTGTTGGGGACTTCATATCTCTCAACTCAGGTATTTGCTTGAAATATTAACTTCAACTCCTGGAACATCTCATATGGTCATGACGTTCAAAACGTCTTTGAAGTCCTGATTCTAAGCCGTAAAGCATGATGCACTAAACTATCAAGTAATCATCAAATTGAGCTTAACCAAACGCTCATAACGTTTGCATCTGCTCCTACAATAGGTCCATCACCTAGTGACATCAAGGACATAATTATTTTGTGCAGCAATGAGGATAAACCTCAGATCACGGACCCAGTCCGCATCATTGCTACTAACATCTTTCAACATAGTTTTTCTCTAGGAACATATCAAAATAAACATAGGGAAGCAACAACGCGAGCTATTGATCTACAACATAATTTGCAAAATACTATCAGGACTAAGTTCATGATAAATTAAAGTTCAATTAATCATATTACTTAAGAACTCCCACTTGGATAGACATCTCTGTAATCATCTAAGTGATCACGTGATCCAAATCAACTAAACCATGTCCGATCATCACGTGAGATGGAGTAGTTTTCAATGGTGAACATCACTATGTTGATCATATCTACTATATGATTCACGTTCGACCTTTCGGTCTCCGTGTTCCGAGGCCATATCTGTATATGCTAGGCTCGTCAAGTTTAACCTGAGTATTCTGCGTGTGCAACTGTTTTGCACCCGTTGTATTTGAACGTAGAGCCTATCACACCCGATCATCACGTGGTGTCTCAGCACGAAGAACTTTCGCAATGGTGCATACTCAGGGAGAACACTCATACCTTGAAATTTAGTGAGCGATCATCTTATAAAGCTACCGTCGCACTAAGCAAAATAAGATGCATAAAAGATAAACATCATATGCAATCAAAATATGTGACATGATATGGCCATGATCATCTTGTGCCTTTGATCTCCATCTCCAAAGTACTGTCATGATCTCTATCGTCACCGGCACGACACCATGATCTCCATCATCTTGATCTATATCAATATGTCGTCACATGGTCGTCTCGCCAACTATTGCTCTTGCAACTATTACTATTGCATAGCGATAAAGTAAAGCAATTATTTGGCGCTTGCATCTTATGCAATAAAGAGACAACCATAAGGCTTCTGCCAGTTGCTGATAACTTCAACAAAACATGATCATCTCATACAACAACTTATATCTCATCACGTCTTGACCATATCACATCACAACATGCCCTGCAAAAACAAGTTAGACGTCCTCTACTTTGCTGTTGCAAGTTTTACGTGGCTGCTACGGGCTGAGCAAGAACCGTTCTTACCTACGCATCAAAACCACAACGATATTTTGTCAAGTTAGTGATGTTTTAACCTTCTCAATGACCGGGCGTAGCCACACTCGGTTCTACTAAAGTTGGAGAAACAGACACCCGCCAGCCACCTATGTTCAAAGCACGTCGGTAGAACCAGTCTCGCATAAGCGTACGTGTAATGTCGGTCCGGGCCGCTTCATCCAACAATACCGCCGAACCAAAGTATGACACGCTGGTAAGCAGTATGACTTGTATCGCCCACAACTCACTTGTGTTCTACTCGTGCATATAACATCTATGCATAAAACCTGGCTCGGATGCCACTGTTGGGGAACGTAGTAATTTCAAAAAAATTCCTACGCACATGCAAGATCATGGTGATGCATAGCAACGAGAGGGGAGAGTATTGTCCACGTACCCTCGTAGACCGAAAGCGGAAGCGTTAGCACAACGCGGTTGATGTAGTCGTACGTCTTCACGATCCGACTGATCAAGTACCGAACGTACGGCACCTCCGAGTTCAGCACACGTTCAGCTCGATGACGTTCCACGAACTCCAATCCAGCAGAGCTTTGCGAGAGAGTTCCGTCAGCACAACGGCGTGATGACGGTGTTGATGATGCTGCCGACGGATGGCTTCGCCTAAGCACCGCTACGATATTACCGAGGTGGAATATGGTGGAGGGGGGCACCGCACACGACTAAGAGATCAATGGTCAATTTTTGTGTCTAGAGGTGCCCCCTGCCCCCGTATATAAAGGAGCAAGGGGGGAGGCGGCCAGCCAAGGAGGAGGGCGCGCCAAGGGGGGAGTCCTACTCCTGCCGGGAGTAGGACTCCTCCTTTCCTTGTGGGAGTAGGAGAAGGGAAGAAAAAAGGAGAAGGAAGGAAGGGGGCGCCCCCCTCCCTAGTCCAATTCGGACCAGTCCATGGGGAGGGGTGCGGCCACCCTTTGAGGTCTTTCTCTTCTTTCCCGTATGGCCCATTAAGGCCCAATACGAATTCCCGTAACTCTCCGGTACTCCGATAAATACCCGAATCACTCAGAATCTTTCCGATCTCCGAATATAGTCGTCCAATATATCGATCTTTAGGTCTCAACCATTTCGAGACTCCTCGTCATGTCCCCGATCTCATCTGGGACTCCGAACTACATTCGGTACATCAAAACACATAAACTCATATTACCGATCATCACTGAACTTTAAGCGTGCGGACCCTATGGGTTCGAGAACTATGTAGACATGACCGAGACACGTCTCCGGTCAATAACCAATAGCGGAACCTGGATGCTCATATTGGCTCCCACATATTCTATGAAGATCTTTATCGGTCAAACCGCATAACAATATACGTTGTTCCCTTTGTCATCGGTATGTTACTTGCCCGAGATTCGATCGTCGGTATCTCAATACCTAGTTCAATCTTGTTACCGGCAAGTCTCATTACTCGTTATGTAATGCATCATCCTGCAACTAACTCATTAGTCACATTGCTTGCAAGGCTTATAGTGATGTGCATTACCGAGAGGGCCCAGAGGTACCTCTTCGACAATCAGAGTGACAAATCCTAATCTCGAAATACACCAACTCAACATGTACCTTCGGAGACACCTGTAGAGCTCCTTTATAATCATCCAGTTACGTTGTGATGTTTGGTAGCACACAAAGTTTCCTCCAGTAAACGGGGGTTGCATAATCTCATAGTCGTAGGAACATGTATAAGTCATGAAGAAAGCAATAGTGTTGGGGTTTGGGTGCGACATATGCCAAAGGATGGCTTATCATGGTGGGGGCGAGTAGAACGTCGTCGGTGCCTGGAAACGGGATGAGGCGAAGACATGCACGCCGGCGGATCTTACCCAGCTTCAGGGCTCTCCGAGGAGATAACACCCCTACTGCTGCTCTGCGGGGTCTCCGCATGGTCACTATGGCAAAGTGAATACAAGGTTGCTCCTAGAGCTGTTTCTAGAGGTAAGAGAAGGCAAGGCTAGCTTCCTCCTCCCGGTATGATCTGGTCTAGTGCTACTGGATTCGAACCCTTTGCATGGGTGCCCTGGGGGGTTTATATAGGCCTACCCCCCAGGGGCACAATGGTAAAACCGGCTGGGTGCGGGTCCCAGCCATCTGTCTCTCAGGCCGCCGTCTTCTCCGCCAACTCCTGGGGCCCGCCGACTGGTGGGTCCCGCCGACTGTCATGGTACGAGGGCATCGGCCCGCGTCCGCCCCGGGCGGGTCTTGCTTCTAATGACGCGGGCTTGGTCATGGGGTCATGGCAACAGTGCCGCCGCCTGACGGGCGATCACTGTTGCCATTCCCCCATCTCGTCTGGTTAATGGCGTGTGGGGCCCGTGGGAGGGGCCGGCCGACTCCTGGGGGCCGACTCCCAACGGGTCCGACTCTTAGCACTCTCGCCGTCTTCAGCACTCCCGCTGACTGGTAGGCCCCGCCATCTCCGGGCCGTACAGACAGGCCGTCGTGGGTACAGGGCTCCGCCCCCAAGAGCTGATGTCAGGGCTGGCATGGCAACAGTGCCGTGCCGGGCGGAGATCTCCATGGGTACGGCACACTATGGCCGTGCTAGCCTTTAATTATCGGGGTGGTTGGAGTCGCAGGCCGACTCCCCATAGTCGGCTTCTTTGGAGTCGCCTCTGGGACTCGGCTTATCTTGGAGTCGCCTCTAGGACTCGGCTTATCTTGGAGTCGCCTCTGGGACTCGGCTTATCTTGGAGTCGCCTCTGGGACTCGGCTTAACTAAGAGTCGCCTCTGGGGACTCGGCTCATCTTAGAGTCGCCTCTGGACTCGCGGGGCGCAGCCTGCCCCGAGGTCTTGAAAGGTTCTGGGACTCGGGTTAGCCTACCCGTGGCCCATTACTCCGACAGCAGTCCCCGAAGCTGGTGAGGCTCCGAGGGACACGTCGCGGGCCTCAACAGTTTCATTCTTCCGGTGGTGGGATTTAGGCCTTGCTTGCCGTCTTCCATCAAGCCGACTGGCTGGAGTAGGATTCACAGAGGGCCGTCTTGCTTCAAACCGACTAGCTGGAGTCGGATTCACTAAGGGCCGTCTTGCCCCCTAAGGAGTTTGAAAGCCGCGGCCGGAACCAGGTGGCGTGCCTGATACGCTTCCCGCGGTCGCCCGCCACGGCCCCGTCGCGCGGTGCCACGTGGCAGGGGCAGTCTGCCTACCCACGCGCGTGACGGGACAGGCCGTCAGGCGGGGCCCGCCACTATCGCGCCTCGGCACGTGAACAGATCTGTTGCGGCCGTGCGGACGGTTGGGTTCCCCACGTCGTTACTGCACGCAGTAACTTCGTGGGGTAAATCGTGGGAGGCGTGGGGTCTCGCGTGCAGTTAATCCCACGCCGCCCCATCGGCTTCTCAGCCTACGGGCTTATAAGTAGGTGGGGGGAGCGGGACAGCGAAGCACGCGCGCTCATTCCCTCCTACTCCCCCGCTTCCTCCTGTCTCTTCTTCTTCTTGCCTTCGCCGCACCAAGCCGTGCCGCACCCGCAGCGATGAGCTCCTCCGCCGCCGCCGCGGCTCCTGCCGTGCGCTCCGGTGTGTGGGACGGCTCTACGATGGACGGCGACATCATCGAGCACCTCTGCAAGACGCGCCGGCTCCCCGGCGCGATCCTGGTGCAAGCCCGCGCCGCACCGGCGGGGGAAATAAGGCCGGCGTCGGAGGAGGGCGAGCGGGTCATATTCCGCTCGCACCTCATGCGCGGCCTGGGCCTGCCGGCGAGCGACTTCCTCCGCTCCTTCTTGGAGTTCAACGGACTCCAGCGGCACCACCTCACTCCGAACACGGTGGTGCTACTGGCCGCCTTCGCCACCCTGTGCGAGGGTTTTCTTGGCGTTCTCCCTACCATCGAGCTATGGGGAGAGTTCTTTCAATCCAAGCTCGGCACGCACGTCGCTGGCGTGCCGGCTTAGTGCGGCGCCTTCATCGTGATGCGCAGGTCGACCGCCGACAACCCATTCCCCTCCATCGCGCTAATCAAGTCGGTGAAGATGTGGCAGCGGTCGTACTTCTACATGAAGAACGTCACCACGGAAGGCGACTGGGTCAACCTGCTGCCCTACGAGGCCGGCGCGCCGGCTGGAAGGCTTCCCAGCTGGTCCCACCGGGCCAAGACGCTGACTCCCGCAGGTGCCGCCACCGTCGCGCGACTGCGAGTGCTGACGCAGTCGGAAGGCCTGGTCGGGGCCGACTTGCTGGCCGCCTTCGTGGCGCGCCGAGTCCTCCCTCTCCAAGGCCGACCTCATCTGATTAGTCAGATGAGCGACCGCCGAGACCCAACTCGGATGTGCACCTGGGACATGCCCCACGCGAAGGTGGCAAATATGGTGAATCACATCGTGAACTGCGAGCTCGTGGAAGACTGGCAGTTCGGCAAGGAGCCGTACTCACGTGCCAACCCCCCGCCTGTGGTAAGTCATATCCCTTGTTCCTCTGTTTTTCTTCTGCAGCCGAATCCGACTTCTGATCCTCTTGGTTTCTTTGAGTCAGAACCCCCTCATGCAGCCTGCAGCCGGCGCCAGGGACCGCCCCGCGAGTTTGCTCCCGATTGGGCGGAGAGCGATGTTGATGATCCCGACTTGGGGGCGGCGGCAATGGAGGCCGACGCCGAAGGCGGAGGAGGAGGAGCGGAAGGCGGCTTCAGGCCCTCGGTGACCTTCGCCGACTGGCCAGACGACGACGCCGAAGGGGAAGTCGCTCCGCGCCGCCAATCGAAAGCCGGCCATCCCGGCGCGAGTTCCTTCGCCGGCTTGGCCGGTCAAGTCGGCGCGAAGAAGCGCCGGGCCGCATCGAGTTCGCTCGGCGGCCGGTCGAAGAAGTTCAAGGGGGCGGCCGCCGCGACCAAGCGGGAGGAGGCGGTCGCGAAGGCCAACCGCTTCCGCAAGGAAGTGAAGAAGCTGCCACTAGTCTCTGCGTAAGCGCTCTCTGCCTTCATCTTGTTTTCTTTGATGAATCTTTTCCGAGTCTTTTTCATTCCTTCTTTGCTTCAGGGCCCCTCTTTCTCTTGAGAGGGTCACCATCCCCTCTGTCATGGGGTCGGCCGAGACGTCCGCCAATACTCGGTGGATTGACCCCGCCGCCGACCTCCGAGAGGCGATGGAGTGCAACGCGCGGGAGAAGCGCGACAAGGAGGAGGCCGACCGTCTGGAGAAGGCGGAGGCCGAGAAAGCAGCGGCCTCCGCCCAGAAGAAACTGGAGGAAGCCAAAACCGCCGCCGCCGCAAGACAGCGGGCTGAGGAGACCGCGTGCCGTCAATCGGCGTTGCTTGTCATCCCGCTGAACTCCGCGCCGCCGCCCCCGGAGTTCACGGGGCAGACTGGAGAAGTCGGCGGGGAGCATGCCATCGTGGAGAAGGACGGTGGCGAGGCCTCCGCGTCGGGCATGGCCACGCCACCACCGCCGCCTCCACCGCCGTCTGGGAGCGCGCATGGCAAGCAGCCGGCAGGCCCGCCAGCGCCGCCGACTAAAGACAAGGCGGTGGCGAGGCTGCTCCTTCAAGTCGCCTCACCAGCGCGCCGCCGCCTTGAGAAGGCGGTTTCGGTGCCACGCCCCTTGGAAGCCGACGCCGCCAGCTCGGCCATCCCAGATGCCGAGGCGACAAGCGCCGCGCCTACTAGGTGGGTGCGAGGAGGCGGCGATGGTCCGCTGAACCAGGCGCTCCTGGACGTGCAGGCGAAACTATGAGCTGAGGGCGAAGCCATCCAGAGCTGGACCAAGGCGCATCTGACGTCGCGAGCATCTATCCGGGTACGCTTTCTTTTTTGACATAGTTTTTTCTCGTTCTTCTCTGTGGGGGCGCGCCAGCGCACCCACTGGGTGTAGTCCCCGAGTTTCGGGCCGGCTGCTGAGCAGGCAGCCCGGAACTCCATCTGGCGAGTCCGAATATTCACCTTTGTTTGATTGTTTATCATAGGGGTATCACAACCTCCACGTCACTGCCTTCAACCGCAATGTTGAGCAGCTGGGGAAGCGGACTGCCGACTTGTCAGAGAGTCGGAGTAAGTTCTTCTTCTTTTTCGCGAGGGCGCACTGGCGCACCCGCGGGCTGTAGTCCCCGAGATTTGGGCCGATTGCTGAGCAGTCGGGCCAGATCTTCCCGGCGACCTTCTTTGTTGATGACTCAACGTCCTTTATCTTTTTGTTCTTCAGAGGTCAATGCCACTCTTCAGGAACGGTTGGGCGAAGTCAGCACCGCCCTACGCGCCAAGGAGGAGGAGTGCGGCAAGCTTGCCACGGAGCGCGACCTGCTGGCCGCGCAGCTGGCGGAGCAGAAGGAGCTACTTAAGGCGGCACAGGACGAGGCAGAGAAGAGAGAGACCGCTCTCCTGGCCGAGTTCGAGATCGAGCGCTCCTCCTGGACTGACAAGGAGGCGATGCTGACCTCCGGCTTCCACGAGATCGAAGACATTGTCGACGGTGAGCTTCTTTGCTTTCTTTCTTCGAGCGGCCGACTGTAAGTCAGGCCGACTCCCGATTCTTTCTTTTGCTTCTTTTTGTTTTGGCAGACTTCTTCCCTGGCCACTCGCAGGCGGTCACCCGAGCCATCGAGGCTGATCGCGAGGCACGGAGGGCAAATGGCAAGGAGATCGCCGCCAACGCCCCCCTGACCGTCGACGAGCAGCTCCTGAGCATCGAGACCAGTCTGCGGCCGGCCCATCAGCTGTTGCGCCGGCTTCAACGTGTCGGGGCTCAGGCGATTGCCGCCCTGTGGCCGGGCATGCCGGTTTTGCGCACTCCCAGTCGGACTGCCGACTAGCTGGAGGTCGCAGCTGGCCGTCTTGAGGCTTGGAAGGGTTCCTCGGCCCGGGCTGGAGTGCGTCGGGCCTTAGAATTCGTTAAGGCTTGGTATCCAGGGCTGGACCTGGACCGGTTGGTCGCGTTCCGGTCAGAGGCCCAGGCGGAGCTAGTGGCTATGGAAGGCGCCCTCGTCGAGCGTGCGGCGGCGATTGCCGACTACACCGACACCAGCGTCTTCGTTCCTGAGCGGGCAGCGAACGGCGAGGAGGTGCCGCCGGAGTGGTTCGGGATGAACCCGGACTACGACGAGGACTCGGCGGAGGTGATCGGCTCCAGTGCCGAGGAGGAAGACAAGGGGGAGGACGGGGGCGAGATGGAGGCGCCAGAAGATGGAGCGGACGACCAGCCTCAGCTCGACCGCGCCTCCAGCAATGAGCCGCATCCGACTGAACCGGCCGCCACCGGAGACGATCAGACCGAGACTGCCCAGCCAGCCGCTCCGGCACCTGACACCGCCATCTCCACCGACCCTCCGAACCTGTCTGCCGCTTCTTAGGCTGCCGCCTTGCCTTTATTTTATCTGCTTTCGTAGTCTTTAAAGAACTTGTTAATTTGCACAATTCCACCCACGGTGTGTATTTTGAACTTGGCCAGAGGCCTATGCTATGTAAATATCTATCCGACTTCTATCTTGCCTTGCTCATTGCTCTTTTGGCTTTTTCCTTTGCCGCCTTTCCACAGTCGCCGCTTTGCCAGACGAACAACCGCTCTGCAGACTGCCGCTGGTTCAAATGCTCGGCTACCTTAGGGAAGGCAAGTACTTGGCCTCTTCTAGGGCAGTTGGCCAGAAGAAACCGTGCCGAAAGGCTTTGGCGACGAGTGCTCTTGAAGCCGCATGGTGGCCGCACTCGCCTTGATGGATGTCTCTGAGAATTGCTTGGCCTTGCTCCGGCTCAACACAGCGCTGGTAGACACCAGTGACGCTGTGCCTGACTAACTCTCTGTTGACTATGATGTAGGCTGCCGCTCGGCGTTGTACTTTCTGAGCCAAGATTTCATCAGTTGGCAGCTCTTTGTTTACCAGAAACTTGAGGATGGGCTGTGCCCATGAGGGTGCAGCTATTTCTTCAACTGCCACTACTGCGACTTGGACAACGGCGGTAGGGCTGGAAGGCGGCGGGCTGGAGTCTGCGGCCGCTTGCTGGATTGATGAAGTCCCCGGGCCGACTGGCACAGTCCCTGGGCCGAGTTCTGAAGTCTTTGGGCTGGTTGCCGCAGTCCCCGGGCCGGCTTCGACTTCGATTTTCTTGGAGCCGTCTGCTGGGGCTCTTGAGTCAGATCCGACTTCTTCAGGGGGAGCCGGCACAAAGATGGAGTCTGATTCTGGTGAAGGCTTGATAGACGGCTTAAGGAGGCGCTGAAGAGCGACGCCGGATGGTATCGCTTGGCGGGTGGAGCCGACTCGTGCCAAGGCATCTGCTTGGTCGTTGTCATTTCTTGGCACGTGAAGGAACTCGCACCCCTCGAATTATCTGCTGAGTTGCTGCACCAGGAAGCGGTAGCTCGCCATGTTTGCATCTTTGGCGTCCCAGTCGCCAGATGACTGCTGGACCACCAAATCGGAGTCGCCATAGCATAGGATCCGTCGAATGCCGAGTTCTTTGGCAAGCCGGAGCCCGTGAATGAGCGCCTCGTATTCGGCGACGTTGTTGGAGGCGGCGAAGTGGATCAGCAGCGCATACTTGAGCTTGTCGCCTTTAGGGGAGGTGAGGACGACGCCGGCTCCCAAGCCAGTGCGCATTTTGGAGCCGTCGAAATGCATCCGCCAATGGGTGGAGTCGGGCGCTGGCGGTAGATACTGGGTCTCAGCCCAGTCGACGAGGAAGTCGGCCAGTGCTTGCGACTTGATGGCAGTGCGGGGCTGGTAGTAGATGGTGTAGGGAGCCAACTCTATGGCCCATTTGGCTACTCGGCCAGAAGCATCTCGGCTCCCGATGATCTCGGCCAGCGGGGCTGTGCAAACCACCGTAATTGGATGCTCTTGAAAGTAAGGCTTCAGCTTCTTGGCGGCAAAATGTACGCCGTAGCACATCTTCTGGTAGTGGGGGTAGTTCTGCTTGGAGGTCGACAGTACCTCGCTCAGGTAATATACCGGTCTCTGGACAGGGAGCGCCTTGCCTTCCTCTTTGCGTTCGACTACAATGACTGTGCTGACTACTCGGCTGGTGGCGGCGATGTATAGGAGCATGGGCTCTTTAGGAGTCGGAGCCTCCAGCACAGGGGGAGTAGTCAACATCTTCTTCAGCTGGAGAAATGCTTCGTCCGCCTTGTGGTTCCACTCAAAAAAGGTGGTCTTCTTCATCAGTTGGTACAAAGGGAGAGCCTTCTCGCCCAGCCGACTGATGAATCGGCTGATGGATGCCAAGCAACCGGTGAACTTCTGCACATCTAACAGTCGGCTGGGTACCTCCATCCTCTCGATGGCCTTGATCTTCATAGGGTTGCACTCTATGCCGCGTTCAGAGACCAGGAAGCCAAGGAGCTGGCCGGCTGGTACTCCAAAGACGCACTTTTCAGGGTTGAGCTTGATCTGGAATTGGCGCAGGTTTTCAAAGGTTTCTTTGAGGTCTTCCATCAGCGTCCCACGCTTCTCCGTCTTCACCACTACATCATCCACGTAGACATGGGTGTTTCTGCCGAGTTGCTTGAGGAGGCACTTCTGCATGCAACGCTGAAAGGTGGCGTCGGCATTCCTCAAGCCGAACGTCATGGTTAGGTAGTAGAAGGCTCCGAATGGCGTGATGAAGGCGGTCTTCAGTCTGTCTGTCGGGCTCAACTTGATCTGGTGATACCCTGAGTATGCATCCAAGAAGCTCAACAGCTCGCATCCGGCTGTGGAGTCTATCACCTGATCAATTCTCGGCAGGGCAAATGGGTCCTTCGGGCATGCTTTGTTGAGGCTTGTGTAGTCAATACGCATCTGCCACTACTTGTTCTTCTTCAACACCAGGACCGGGTTTCCAACCATTCTGGAAAAAAATACTTCCATAATGAAGCCGACGGCTAGGAGCCGGGCTATCTCTTCTCCTACGACTCTTCTCTTCTCTTCTGATAGTCGGCGCAAAGGCTACCTGACGGGCTTCACATTAGGTCGAACGTGTAACTTGTGCTCGGCGAATTCCGTCGGTACACCTGGCATATCTTTAGGGGACCATGCAAAGATGTCCCGATTCTCACGGAGGAAATCGACGAGCTCGCCTTCCTATTTGCTGTCAAGGTTCGCACCTATGACAGGTACCTCTCTGGGTGCTCCGGGTCCAGGGGTATCTTCTTGGTCTCTTTGGCCGGCTTGAACGAGCCCTCAGCTTCCGACTCCTTGGGGTCGGGCGACATCTCTGGCTGCTTGCCGGCCATCGCCACAACCCGATCAAGAAGCCGCTTCTCAGCCGCGATCACCAGGGACTTGGCCAGCCGACTGCTCTCAGCTTCATAGGCGGACGACTTCCTGTAGTCGCCGGCTACGGTCAGAATTCCCTTGGAACTCGACATCTTCATCTTGAGGTAGGCGTAGTGGGGGACTGCCATGAACTTGGCCAAAGCAGGTCGACCAAGTAACGCATGGTAGGGGCTTTCGAGGTCCACCACTTCAAACCAGACTGGCTCTCGGCGGAAATGATCTTTGTCTCTGAAGAGGACGTCTATTAGGATCTTGCCGATTGGTGAGCAGGAAAGGCCGGGTACGATGCCGTGGAACACAGTCCGGCTGCTCTGCAGCTATCTTTGCTTGATTCCTAGCTTCTCCATGGTGTCCTTGTATAGGATGTTGATGCTACTGCCTCCGTCTATCAGCACTCGCGAGAAGCGAGCGGCCCGCCTATCAGTGGCCAAGGTGGCACTCACGACCAGGGCATAGGAGCCTGGATTCGGCATCACCTCTGGGTGATCTGCCCTACTCCAACTGATAGGCTTCTCGGACCAATGCATGAACTCTAGAGTATCTGATGCTACCGCATTCACCTCTTGCTGCTGTAGCCGCCTGCTGCGTTGATCGTCAGCCACACTGGTGAACACCACATAGGCTCCATGCTCTTCTGGGTACTCATCCCGTACTACGCCGACTGGCCTGGCAACCGGCTTCGGTGGAGGCGGCGGCCCAGCAGGCGGGGGAGGAAGGAGGCCGTCTCCCTTGGCGATTCTGGTGAGCCTGCGGCACTTTCGAGTGGTATGGTTTGACGGCTTCGTGCCGCTATGGAACTTGCAGGGACCGTCTAGAGTCTGCTCATAAGAGAAGGCCGGCAACCAGTTGGACTTGCCGCCTTTCTGTCGCTTGGTCAGAGGCTGCCCCTCCGGCTGTTGATCTTTGACTGTTGCAACCTGCCGACTGCTGGAAGTCGGCTATGGGGCCTTGCGCTTGTTGTCGTTCTGTTGCTGTCGCCGACTGGCGTCTCCAGCTGGGGTTCTGGGAGCCTGAGGGGCCACTTTGCCAGCCGCGTTAACTTGAATTTCCATCTTCATGGAGGAGTCGGCTGTGGCGTACTTGTCTGCTATGATCAGCAGCTCGTCTAGGGTCTCCGGCTCGTCGCACAGGAGCCTGTGCTTGAGGAGGGTGCCCTCTCGGCACTCGGCGGTGAAGTATTCGATAGCCTGCACCTCGTGCACGCCCTCGCAGGAGTTCCGGAGCTCGCCCCAGCGCGTGAGGTAGTCGCGCGTCAACTCGTCGGGGCCTTGCACGCACAAGGAAAGCTGGCGCGGCTTGGGAGGTTGCTTGTACATGCTCGTGAAGTTGCGGATGAAAGCCTCGGTGAAGTCAACCCAGCTGTTGATGCTGCGGGGCTTCAGACTGTTCAACCATGTCCGGGCCGTGCCCTGGAGCATGAGCGGAACATACTTCACGGCAACTCGCTTGTTGCCGTTCGCTATGTTGACGGCCGTGGAGTAGTCAACCAGCCAGTCTTCCAGCTTCATGGAGCCGGTATACTTGGGCGTGTCTCGGGGGAGCGTGAACCCTTTGGGAAAAGGCTTGTCTCGGATGCGGGGTCCGAAGCAAGGCGTACCCAACTCGTCTTCTTCTTCCAGCGCCAGGGATCCGTGGAGTCGGTCGATCCGGTGGCGGGCGTCATTCTCTCCGACTCCTTCTCGGCGGCCAAGGCGGCCACCGAGAGTCGGATGCTCAACAGGCGGTGGGTAAACTCGCCGTTCTCTTCTTGGTGGGGGAGGCAGATAGTCGCCCTGCCGCTCCACCGCTCTCGGGCGGCTGTCTTGGTCGCGCTCGATGGTGATGCGAGTCTGACTGTGACTGACAGCCGGCTCTTTGTCTTTTCTTCCATGGACCCTACCAGTCGGCGTCCGAGACGTCGCGCCTTGATCTCGGCGGGGCGGCAAGTCGTCGTCTGGCCGTCGCGGCGCCTCTGTGTGGCCACCGGCTGCATTCTGCGCAGCGACCGCGTCGAGGAGCTGTTGGACTCGCTCCGTCATCATGCGACGCTCTTCGCCTTCAAAGTACTTCAGCTTGTCAGTCGCCGCCTGGGCGGCGCGGATATTCTCTGCAGGCGTGGCGTATATGGGGCGATTGGCCCCAAACAGGTTGGCGATAGTCGCGCCACGTTGCCGGACCGCGCCTAGGCGGCTAGGCCCAGTCAGAGCCAGCGAGCCGCCCACAGCGCGATCCATCTCATGCTGATAGGCTTCTGACAAGTGCCTCATGCTTGTCAGCTTCTTGGCGCCTTCGATGATCTGAAGGCGGCGTGTCTCCAGCGTCTCGGTGTCTGCGTCTTCTGGAATAGGCGCAGTCAGGTTTTGCAGAGCCGCGTCGAGTGGGTCATGAGCCCCCTCACCGGAACGCTCGTCATGACTGATGACGAGCACCTCCGTGATGGCGCTTCCGCCGCTCTCCTCGTGAGGGAGCGGCTCGTCGTAGACCACCACATTGGTGGGGAACGCATTGAGCGACACGGCGTCGGAGTCGACCAGCATCGGGTCGGTGGAGCCTACGGACTCCAAGTCCACGGCAGGCTCGCCGGTGACGTGGAGTTGGTCGAGAAGGCCTGTGAGGAGGCTCTCGGGGCCGCCCGTGCCTGCGTTGGATGCGGGCTCGTCGGAGAGGCGAACCTCACCGACAAGTTCGGCAAGGCAGCTAGCTGCGCAGGCAGCCTCAGCGCCGCATAGCGCGTCGATGCAGACTCCGTCTGGTGAGCCTGGCTGGCTGCGCTCGCTACGAAGGAAAAGGGTTCCCGTCCAGAACAGATCTCCGAACAACGGTGCACCTCGCCCCATGGTGGGCGCCAAATGTCGGGGGTTGGGTGCGACATATGCCAAAGGATGGCTTATCATGGTGGGGGCGAGTAGAACGTCGCCGGAGCCTGGAAACGGGATGAGGCGAAGACATGCACGCCGGCGGATCTTACCCAGCTTCAGGGCTCTCCGAGGAGATAACACCCCTACTGCTGCTCTGCAGGGTCTTCGCATGGTCACTAAGGCAAAGTGAATACAAGGTTGCTCCTAGAGCTGTTTCTAGAGGTAAGAGAAGGCAAGGCTAGCTTCCTCCTCCCGGTATGATCTGGTCTAGTGCTACTGGATTCGAACCCTTTCCATGGGTGCCCTGGGGGGTTTATATAGGCCTACCCCCCAGGGGCACAATGGTAAAACCGGCTGGGTGCGGGTCCTAGCCGTCTATCTCTCAGGCCGCCGTCTTCTCCGCCGACTCTTGGAGCCCGCCGACTAGTGGGTCCCGCCGACTAGCTTGGTACGAGGGCATCAGCCCGCGTCCGCCGCGGGCGGGTCTTACCGGCTGCAGATTACTGTAGCCGTGCTTCTAATGATGCGGGCTTGGTCATGGGGTCATGGCAACAGTGCCGCCGCCTGACCTACGATCACTGTTGCCATTCCCTCGTCGCGTCTGGTTAATGGCGTGTGGGGCCTGTGGGAGGGGCCGGCCGACTCTGAACGGGTCCGACTCTTGGCACTCTCGCCGTCTTCAGCACTCCTGCTGATTGGTAGGCCCCGCCGTCTCCAGGCCGTACAGACAGGCCGTCGTGGGTACAGGGCTCCGCCCCCAAGGGCTGATGTCAGGGCTGGCATGGCAACAGTGCCGCGCCGGGCGGAGATCTCCGTGGGTACGGCGCACTGTGGCCGTGCTAGCCTTTAATTATCGGGGTGGTTGGAGTCGCAGGCCGACTCCCCATAGTCGGCTTCTTTGGAGTCGCCTCTAGGACTCGGCTTATCTTGGAGTCGCCTCTGGGACTCGACTTATCTTGGAGTCGCCTCTGGGACTCGGCTTATATTGGAGTCGCCTCTGGGACTCGGCTTAACTGAGAGTCGCCTCTGGGGACTCGGCTCATCTTGGAGTCGCCTCTGGACTCACGGGGCGTAGCCTGCCCCGAGGTCTTGAAAGGTTCTAGGACTCGGGTTAGCCTACCCGTGGCCCATTACTCCGACAAATAGCAACATACTAAACGGTCAAGTGCTAAGCTAATGGAATGGGTCAAGTCAATCACATCATTCTCCTAATGATGTGATCCCGTTAATCAAATGACACCTCATATCTATGGTAGGAAACTTAACCATCTTTGATTAACGAGCTAGTCAAGTAGAGGCATACTAGTGACACTATGTTTGTCTATGTATTCACACATGTATTATGTTTCCGGTTAATACAACTCTAGCATGAATAATAAACATTTATCATGAAATAAGGAAATAAATAATAACTTTAGTATTGCCTCTAGGGCATATTTCCTTCACGAATATAGGCTTCCAATATATCAATCTTCATGTCTCGACCATTTCGAGACTCCTCGTCATGTCCGTGATCACATCCGGGACTCTGAACAACCTTCGGTACATCAAAACTCATAAACTCATAATATAACCGTCATCGAAACTTTAAGCGTGCGGACCCTACAGGTTCGAGAACTATGTAGACATGACCGAGACACGTCTCCGGTCAATAACCAATAGCGGAACCTGGATGCTCATATTGGCTCCTACATATTCTACGAAAATATTTATCGGTCAAACCGCATAACAACATACGTTGTTCCCTTTGTCATCGGTATGTTACTTGCTCGAGATTCGATCCTTGGTATCTCAATGCCTAGTTCAATCTCATTACCGGTCAAGTCTCTTTACTCGTTATTTAATGCATCATTCCGTAACTAACTCATCAGCTACATTGCTTGCAAGGCTTATAGTGATGTGCATTACCGAGAGGGCCCAGAGATACCTCTCCGACAATCAGAGTGACAAAACCTAATCTCTAAATACGCCAACTCAACATGTACTTTCGGAGACACCTGTAGAGCTCCTTTATAATCACCCAGTTACGTTGTGAAGTTTGGTAGCACACAAAGTGTTCCTCCGGTAAACGGGAGTTGCATAATCTCATAGTTGTAGGAACATGTATAAGTCATGAAGAAAGCAATAGCAACATACTAAACGATCAAGTGCTAAGCTAACGGAATGGGTCAAGTCAATCACATTATTCTCCTAATGATGTGATCCCATTAATCAAATAACAACTCATGTTTATGGTCAGGAAACATAACCATCTTTGATTAACGAGCTAGTCAAGTAGAGGCATACTAGTGACACTATGTTTGTCTATGTATTCACACATGTATTATGTTTCCGGTTAATACAATTCTAGCATGAATAATAAACATTTATCATGATATAAGGAAATAAATAATAACTTTATTATTGCCTCTAGGGCATATTTCCTTCAGTCTCCCACTTGCACTAGAGTCAATAATCTAGATTACACAGTAATGATTCTAACACCCATGGAGCCTTGGTGTTGATCATGTTTTGCTCATGGAAGAGGCTTAGTCAACGGGTCTGCAACATTCAGATCTGTATGTATCTTGCAAATCTCTATGTCTCCCACCTGGACTTGGTCCCGGATGGAATTGAAGCGTCTCTTGATGTGCTTGGTCCTCTTGTGAAATCTGGATTCCTTTGCCAAGGCAATTGCACCAGTATTATCACAGAAGATCTTCATTGGTCCCGATGCACTAGGTATGACACCTAGATAGGATATGAACTCCTTCATCCAGACTCCTTCATTTGCTGCTTCCGAAGCAGCTATGTACTCCGCTTCACATGTAGATCCCGCCACGACGCTTTGTTTAGAACTGCACCAACTGACAGCTCCACCGTTCAGTATAAACACGTATCCGGTTTGTGATTTAGAATCGTCCAGATCAGTGTCAAAGCTTGCATCGACGTAACCATTTATGACTAGCTCTTTGTCACCTCCATAAACGAGAAACATATCCTTAGTCCTTTTCAGGTATTTCAGGATATTCTTGACCGCTGTCCAGTGATCCACTCCTGGATTACTTTGCTACCTCCCTGCTAAACTTATTGCTAAGCATACATCAGGTGTGGTACACAGCATTGCATACATGATAGAGCCTATGGCTGAAGCATAGGGAACATCTTTCATTTTCTCTCTATCTTCTGCTGTGGTCGGGCATTGAGTCTGACTCAACTTCACACCTTGTAATACAGGCAAGAACCCTTTCTTTGCTTGATCCATTTTGAACTTTTTCAAAACTTTATCAAGGTATGTGCTTTGTGAAAGTCCAATTAAGCGTCTTGATCTATCTCTATAGATCTTGATGCCTAATATGTAAGCAGCTTCACCGAGGTCTTTCATTGAAAAACTTTTATTCAAGTATCCTTTTATGTTATCCAAAAATTCTATATCATTTCCAATTAAAAATATGTCGTCTACATATAATAGAAATGCTACAGAGCTCCCACTCACTTTCTTGTAAATACAGACTTCTCCAAAAGTCTGTATAAAACCATATGCTTTGATCACACTATCAAAGCATTTATTCCAACTCTGAGAGGCTTGCACCAGTCCATAAATGGATCGCTGGAGCTTGCACACTTTGTTAGCACCTTTTAGATCGACAAAACTTTCTGGTTGCATCATATACAACTCTTCTTCCAGAAATCCATTCAGGAATGCAGTTTTGACATCCATTTGCCATATTTCATAATCGTAAAATGCGGCAATCGCTAACATGATTCGGACAGACTTAAGCATCGCTACGGGTGAGAAAGTCTCATCGTAGTCAACTCCTTGAACTTGTCGAAAACCTTTCGCAACAAGTCGAGCTTTGTAGACAGTTACATTACCATCAGCGTCAGTCTTCTTCTTGAAGATCCATTTATTCTCGATGGCTTGCCGATCATTGGGCAAGTCAACCAAAGTCCATACTTTGTTCTCATACATGGATCCCATCTCAGATTTCATGGCCTCAAGCCATTTTGCGGAATCTGGCTCATCATCGCTTCCTCATACTTCGTAGGTTCGCCATGGTCAAGTAACATGACCTCCAGAATAGGATTACCGTACCACTCTGGTGCGGATCTTACTCTGGTTAACCTACGAGGTTTGGTAGTTACTTGATCTGAAGTTTCATGATCAATATCATTAGCTTCCTCACTGATTGGTGTAGTTGTCACATGAACCGGTTTCTGTGATGAACTACTTTCCAATAAGGGAGCAGGTAGAGTTACCTCATCAAGTTCTACTTTCCTCCCACTCACTTCTTTTGAGAGAAATTCCTTCTCTAGAAAGGATCCGAATTTAGCAACAAAAGTCTTGCCTTCAGATCTGTGATAGAAGGTGTACCCAATAGTCTCCTTTGGGTATCCTATGAAGACACATTTCCTCCGATTTGGGTTCGAGCTTATCTGGTTGAAGTTTCTTCACATAAGCATCGCATCCCCAAACTTTAAGAAACAACAACTTTGGTTTCTTGCCAAACCACAGTTCATAAGGCGTCGTCTCAACGGATTTTGATGGTGCCCTATTTAACGTGAATGCGTCCGTCTCTAAAGCATAACCCCAAAATGATAGCGGTAAATTAGTAAGAGACATCATAGATCGCACCATATCTAGTAAAGTACGATTACGACGTTCGGACACACCATTATGTTGTGGTGTTCCAGGTGGCGTGAGTTGCGAAACTATTCTGCATTGTTTCAAATGTAAACCAAACTCGTAACTCAAATATTCTCCTCCATGATCGGATCGTAGAAACTTTATTTTCTTGTTACGATGATTTTCCACTTCACTCTGAAATTCTTTGAACTTTTCAAATGTTTCAGACTTGTGTTTCATCAAGTAGATATACCCATATCTGCTTAAATCATCTGTGAAGGTGAGAAAATAACGATATGCGCCGCGAGCCTCAATGTTCATTGGACCACATACATCAGTATGTATGATTTCCAACAAATCTGTTGCTCGCTCCATAGTTCCAGAGAACGGCGTTTTAGTCATCTTGCCCATGAGGCACGGTTCGCAAGTACCAAGTGATTCATAATCAAGTGATTCCAGAAGTCCATCAGTATGGAGTTTCTTCATGCGTTTTACACCAATATGACCCAAACGGCAGTGCCACAAATAAGTTGCACTATCATTATCAACTCTGCATCTTTTGGCTTTATGAATATGTGTGTCACTACTATCGAGATTTAATAAAAATAGACCACTCTTCAAGGGTGAAAGATCGTGGATGTCGCCTAGAGGGAGGGTGAATAGGCGTTTTTAAAATAATTACGGTTTAGGCTTGAATAAATGCGGAATAAACCTAGCGGTTAATTTGTCAAGCACAAAACCTAAAACAACTAGGCTCACCTATGTGCACCAAAACCTTATGCTAAGCAATATAAGCAACTATGTGATAGCAAGATATATGACAAGAACAATATGGCTATCACAAAGTAAAGGGCATAAGTAAAGGGCTCGGGTAAGAGATAACCGAGGCACGCGGAGACGACAATGTATCCCGAAGTTCACACCCTTGCGGATGCTAATCTCCGTTTGGAGCGGTGTGGAGGCACAATGCTCCCCAATAAGCCACTAGGGCCACCGTAATCTCCTCACGCCCTCGCACAATGCAAGATGCCGTGATTCCACTAAGGGACCCTTGAGGGCGGTCACCGAACCCGTACAAATGGCAACCCTTGGGGGCGGTCACCGAACCCGTACACTTGGCAACCCTTGGGGGCGGTCACCGGTACCCGTCAAATTGCTCGGGGCGATCTCCACAACCTAATTGGAGACCCCGACGCTTGCCCGGAGCTTTACACCACAATGATTGAGCCCCGAACACCACCAACCATCTAGGGCACCCAAGCACCCAAGAGGAACAAGCTCAAGCGTACCAAGCACCCAAGAGTAATAAGCTTCTCAACTTGTAACTTCCACGTATCACCGTGGAGAACTCAAACCAATGCACAAATGCAATGGCAAGGGCACTTGGAGTGCCCAAGTCCTTCTCTCCCAAATCCCACCAAAGCAACTAATGCTAGGGAGGAAAATGAGAGGAAGAACAAGAAGGAGAACACCAAGAACTCCAAGATCTAGATCCAAGGGGTTCCCCTCACATAGAGGAGAAAGTGATTGGTGGAAGTGTGGATCTAGATCTCCTCTCTCTTTTCACTCAAAAACTAGAAATAATCCATGGAGGGATTGAGAGTTAGCAAGCTCAAAAAGGTCAACAATGGGGGGCAAAAACGAGCTCAAGAGTTGGGGAACCATTGGGGAAGAAGACCCCCTTAAATAGGTCCCCACGAATCTGCCCGTTATGTGCAGAAACCTGTAGGACCGGTACAACCGGTTCACGAACTGGTACAACTGGCCAAAGCAGAGGAAAAACCAACCTGGGAAAAGCTCTAAGCGGTACAACAGCCTGGGGAGCCGGTAGTACCGGTTAAACCGGTCAACAACCGCCCAAGAACCGCTCCAAAACAGAAACTAGTCCGGTGGTAGAGCGGTACATGGCCGGTACAACCTCTGGACCAATTCTGGAACGGTACAACCGCTCCAAACACCGGTTGTATCGGTCAACCGGTACAACCTCTCTACGAGGCGGTACAACCTCTCTATGTAAAACAGGCAATATCAAAACAGCCACAACTTTCGCATACGAGCTCCGAATTCGATGAAACCAAGTTTGTTGGAAAGCTAGCAACAAGGGCTCACAATCTTGATAGAAATATCAATAAGAAGCAAATGAGAAAAGGCCCATAATAAAATGGTGAGAACCCTTCCTTGGATAAGACCGGTAAAACCTCCAACACCGGAAACATCATAGAAGACGCATGCGAACTCCGTTTTTGATGAACTCGAGCTTGTCATAAAAATGACCATAAGCTCCAAATCTCACAAGGAGAAGAACCAAACAAGAACCAAAAAGATGATGCAAGGATGCAATGGTTTGAGCTCTCTACGAACGATATGATCAAGCAACTCATCGAGAGCCCCCCTTGATAGTACGGCAATCAATCCTATAACCCGGTCTCCCACAACTACCGTGAGACCGGTAAAATAGAAAACCTATCAAGGGCAAACCTTTGCCTTGTACATGGTCCACTTGAGCTAGATGATGACGATCTTGACTCCCTCAAGTTGGACCACCTTTCTTGATTGCATTGGCTCGAAGAAGACTAGTTGATTGCTCCCCCATACTCCACTATGGGTGAGCCACTCTTCTGCACATCTTCACAAGTCCATTGTCGCCACAATGGACAGCAAGCTTCAAGCATACGATCTCTTCGTGATGATTCTACTTGAGCTTGCACACCGCAACCTAACCCCACAAAGAACTCGCACGAAGACCATGGGTTAGTACACAAAGCGTAATTGATCATGCTTACCATACCATGGGATCGCTTGATCCCTCTCGGTACATCTTCTATGCTTTGTGTGTTGATCAACTTGATTCATTCTTTGACTTAGTCTTGATCAACCTTGAATCTTTCCAACTCTCTTCATTTGGATGATGTCTTGAAGGTAAACATGAATGATCACACAATCTTCTTCTTCAAGACATGCTTGCAATAAGCTCAACACTCATCAGACCAATCTTTGGACAATTCCTTAATAGCAACTTGGTCATCACAAACTCTCCTTGAAACCAACAAATGGACTCCAAGAAAAGCCTATGGACAAACCCTTCAAATATAACTCAAGGCAACTATTAGTCCATAGAGATTGTCATCAATTGCCAAAACCAAACATGGGGGCACCGCATGTTCTTTCAATCTCCCCCATTTTGGTAATTGATGACAATCACTTTCAAGAGAGTTTATATAAGAATTATGCATCACCATGCAATGCAATAATAGTGCAATGAAAGAGATGCAAAAGCTAAGGAACAAAACCAAAGCAAGAGGAGATAGCTCTCTAAACTTCTCCACAAAACTCTCTGAAACTTCTCCCCCATTGGCATTGATTGCCAAAATGGGCGAAAAGTTTGGAAGGCCAATATAAATTGTGGTCCTCCATAAATTGTGTATTTCTCAACAAGAGAGTGGAATGCAATACACATATCCAACTGACAATACTTGGAGGAAGACAAACTATATTGAGGCACAAAGATTGCAAAAAAAATGATATGCCACAAAGACATAACAAAGAGAGAAACAAGCAATCAAAAGATACCAATTGAAGCAAGCAATCAACGGATATCAATTGAACCAACTAGACCAATGATCCTACATGCCACAAGAATAAATACATTATGATAAGCGCAAAGGAGTGTTCTAAACAAACTAGAGAAGCTCCCCATGATTTGTGCACACATAAGAATTTTTGTATTCGAATACAAAGTACACAAAATAGGATCATAGCTCCCCCAAAATCAATAGAAACTCACATCCAGTGCAAGTGAGCATATAGGAAACAAAGCCTAGCGCTTGCAACAAGCACATGGTTGAGTAACATGTAAAAGAGGCAACTTAAGAATAGGCTCAACCAAAATGATGTGTGTGAGTCATGGTGAAGCACTTGAGAAGACTAAGATTAGGATGAGCATTAAGCATCAACATAGTCTTGAAAGAATGAGGCACATGGTGCAAGGCCTATCATTCCCACACACAACTGGCAAATGGGTTCACAAGCTTACTAATAAGCAAAAGAGAACCTATGCTTGTGACAACCCGTGGTGAAGATAGACGAGGGGAGGCTCATCAAGACGAGGGTACCAATTAAGATGGCAAAAACCTCGTAAAGATAAGCAAGAGGAAAATAATCTTCACCACACAAGAGTGCAACAAGATGCAACGATAGAGGACACGCACTCAAGGCAAAAGCTTTCACGGAGCCACCAAAGAAATAACAAAAGAGAGACAAGGTGGACGTGAAAGAAAGGATATCATCTAGAGATGTAATTTCTCTCAAGTGTATAATGTTCTAGGTAGACGAAATCATGATGATATATATCTACAAAGAAGGATGTACACCCAAAATAGTTACAACATGAAGGAACGAGATATCCACAAGGAAGTCATAAATATACCAATAAGATATTTGCTTGAAAGCATAGCACTTGGCTAGATATGGTCTTATTGTATATAAATGAAGTCCAAACACACATCCATCAAGGGCATCAAAACTAACAACAAGAGATCATCGTTGGGATGCTTTGAGAAAGGAAACAAGTATCACAAGATATGAAATGAAAATCATGCCAAGATGCAACCTACAAAAGGTTGAATGCAAGAGGAGAAAGCATGAATAGATACTTGTTACCGAGATATCATTGGAAGGATGTAGTAGATACCAATTGAAGGAGATAGTAGTTCATTGATCATCCTAGCTTAACTCCAATATGCACATGGTGACAACACCTTCCTTGTGAGTGAGCCGAGCATCCAATGCATCTCCAAATGTTCCTAGAAGAACAACACAAACTAAACGGTACCCAAACTCATCGGGACCAAATAGTTAGAAACACCAATACATAGGACAAACTCCACATAAATATGTGCATATAGATATGAAAATGAATTTCATGCACATCTCATCCAAATTGAGACTAGGTGGAGTTTCCCTTATATATGAGTCAAGGAAAGAAAGCATGCCAAATGAAATACATGAAGTAAACATGCATGCTCAAGACTTTCAAAACCCGAAACCTAAATAGAAAGAAATGCCAAGTGAAAAGGATACCAAATGGAGAAATCATCACTTGGAAGATATCATTAAAGATACATCAAGGAATGAGATATCCATTGATACACACTAAACTAAAGATGTCAAACTCCCAAAGAGAGGATGGTTCCAAACAAACCAAGCTCTCAACAAAGTTTCATGATGGCACAAAGTACGAAAAAGAAATGGCTTGCCTTCCACCAAAACACACTTGATAAGGATCACAGGAAGAGTGTTCTAAAGAAAATAGGATAGCTCCCCCACGAGTTGTGCATTATATGGGATTTGCATTTGAATACAAAATGCACAAGGTGGGATCACTACTTTCACTATATCTAGAAAATACTAGACAAGAACAAGAAATAAACAAGATCCACAAGTGGTAGGGAAGACACCAGGAGTTGACACAAACCTTGGCAAGAGAAAAAGAAAAACAAAAGCCAAAGTAAAGATGATCAACAAATTCTACCACACATAAGTGACTACCAATTGTCAAAAGACAAGAAGTATTTGGAAATAATTCCCGGTGGTAGATAGCAAGGATGTCCAACATCATCTTCACAACAAACACAAGCAAATTGCAACTTGTAGAGCTAACATGCCACCTAGGAACAAGATAATCTACAATATCAATTCTAGGTGATAATATCTCAAATGTACACATTTTCTAGGCTTGTAATATGCACTTAGCATATTACTCCCCCATAATGTGATACCAATAAGAACTTAACAAGAGGCAATAAGAGGAACAAACAAGAGATAATTAATGGACTATCTAGAATTTGAATTTCTCATGAGAGATATACCACCTAGCGACTAGATAATCTTGTAATATCAATACTAGATGGTATTCTTCATGTACACACATTTATAGGATTGTGAGGTGCACAAAGCACATCACTCCCCCGAAATGGGATGTTCCATTAATCTCTCACACAAGCCAACTAGGATACAAACAAGAAGCATAAAGGCTCAACGCACGACACACACGTACATGGTGTGCAAACCAACACCCACATACTTGATTGCTCAAGATAAGCAAGTTGGAATCACAACATATACCAACACATTCAAGGAACAAAACCAAAAACATGCAAGGGAGCAAGTAACTTTCAATGTAAGCAATTTTAAGTACAAGTTACCGCAAGGAGGCACATTGGATATAAGATATAAACTTGATGATTCAATTGACTTGGCTTGAGACAATAAGAGTGATGAAGTCCCCTTAATTCTTCATAAAGTAGCCAAGTCTCCAATTCCCTCCAACAACACCTATTGATCAAGTTTGAGCTAGTTGGTCCCCAACCAAGTTGGGTCCTAAGAGGTTAGTCACAATAGGCTTGGCTACCCAAATGGTTCTTTGCTTCAAACCACTTTGAGTACCAACAAACTTGGAAACCACATTGCCAACCTTATCCTTCCCAAGAGAATAGACATCAACAATAATAATTGGGTTGGATAAGTTACCACTAGTGCATGAAGAAGCGAGGTGACCTTTCTCACGGCATAGGTAGCAACGTCTACTCTTCACTTTCTTCTCACTTGATTTCTCAACTTGAGAAGCATTAACTTGAGTCTTCTTGGGAAGAGGCCTTTCTTCAACTTGAGGTTGAGCATGTGATTGAACTTGTGCCCTCTTCCCTTGTTGCTTGACACTAATGGCCTTCTTCTTCAATGGGCAAGATCTAACATGATGCCCTTCTACTTTGCACTTGAAGCAAACAATCTTGGCCGAATTCTTGACTTGTTCTTGGCCCTTCTTTTTGTTCATCTTGGACTTCTTCTTCTTATTGGAGTTGAATCCAAGTCCACCTTTGTCATTGGGGGATTTTTGCATACTCAAGATATTGTTGAGTGTGGATTTCCCTTCATGACACTTTTCCAAGTCTTTCTTCAAAGAAGTGACTTGGGCCTTGAGCTCTTTGATTTCCTCTACACGGTTAGTCTCAACACAAGTACTAGAGGAAGTATAAGCTTCATCACTAGAGCAACAAGGCAAGGAAAGCAATTCATCACAAGATGTACCAACATTGTGAGTAGATGAATTACAAGGACTAGCACATGGCAATATACTATTTTGACTAGAAGTAGTGCTAGTACCCACATGAGGCTCACTAGATGTTACCTCAGCAATCATGGCCTCATGAGCTATCTTTAGCACACTATGGGATACTAGAAGATCATCATGAGAGCTTGAGAGCTTTTTATGACTTTCTTCCAATTTCCCATAATTGCTAGATAGCACCTCAAGTTGAGCCCGTAGCTCAACATTCTCCTTCAAAATGGATGCTTCACAAGTAATAGAATTAGTAGCACAAGCATCATCATTAACAACAAGAGGAGAAGGCAACTTGGCAAGCTCTTTTAAATAAGAAGCTTCAAGTTGGGCATGAGACTCGGTGAGTTTGATGAGCTCACCCTTGATGACCCTTGAGCCATTTTCGAGGTGCTCAAAATCCTCATGGAGTCTAGCATGAGAAACTTCAAGCTTAGCATTTTTAGTTTTGAAATTGTTGGCCACCTCAAGATCTCTATCATGAGATTCCCTCACTCTAGATAATTCTAGAGCAAAAGTCTCCTCAAGAGATTCGGAGGTGGTTTGTTCATGTTCAAGAGCTTGAGATAGCTCCGCGATCTCATTTGCATAATCACGCCCATGAGCTTCCATTTTCTCAATGGTGGCCTCATGCTCCTCTAGATGAGATTCCAACTCCTCAATGTATTTCTTGCCATCAATGGCAATGGACATTATTTCCATGAAGTTGGAACGAGCAATTTTATTTTTATGAAGAGCTTTAAAAATGATTTCCCCCTTAGTTTTTAAGGAGGCAATATTATCATTCTCTTCATCATTATCCTCATCATCATTAGTATCAACATCATCATCAAGAGACATATTGGGGTACAAAGTAGGAGATACCTTTGACGCCTTAGCCATAAGGCAAAAAGCAATAGATGATGGTGTAGGATCCCTTGAGGCACCATTAAACACCACATCTTGTTCCATGGAGTGTTGGGTTTCCTCTACATTGTTAGCACAACAATTCGAGGAAATAGATGTATTTTTATCATGGCAACAAGACATAGCAAGCATATCATCATGATATTTGGTCAAGCAATTTCTACATGATATGCAAGGACTATCAACACAAGCATGTGAAACATTTGGAGTGCTCGAAGTGTTAAAGCCCAAAGAGGGAGCATTGCAATAATATAGTGATGAAGGATCATCCACAATAAGCATACTATCATCATTGCAATGACCAACACTACTCACCATATCATTACCTTGTGGCAAACCACATGTAGGTGAAGTAGAAGAAGTTGAGAAGACTATATGACCGGGGGTGGAGGGAGAACAACCATCCCCACAAATCTTGGACACACCATATTTATCTTGAAGCTTTGTCCATAACTCATGAGCATCCCAGAATGGCATGAGTTGAAAAATAACTACATTGCTCAAAGCATCAAAAAGCACATTAGAAGCTTGAGCATTGAGATAAGAGTTTTTCTCATCCTCTAAAGATAATCTTTGGGGATCCTTTGGAGGAGAAAAACCCATATCTACAACTCGCTCTAAATTTGGGTCCATGACCCTAAAGAGACTAAGCATGCGAATTACCCAAACATCAAAATTTGTGCCATCGAAACTAAGAGTGTCAGAGAATCCTAATACCCTAGTTGACATCTTTACTCTCTAGGCGGTTAAGGCTAACAAAGAGAGACGAGGCTCTGATACCAATTGAGAGACCGTGGATGTCGCCTAGAGCGGGGGTGAATAGGCGTTTTTAAAATAATTACGGTTTAGGCTTGAACAAATGCGGAATAAACCTAGCGGTTAATTTGTCAAGCACAAAACCTAAAACAACTAGGCTCACCTATGTGCACCAACAACTTATGCTAAGCAATATAAGCAACTATGTGATAGCAAGATATATGACAAAGAACAATATGGCTATCACAAAGTAAAGGGCATAAGTAAAGGGCTCGGGTAAGAGATAACCGAGGCACGCAGAGACGACGATGTATCCCGAAGTTCACACCCTTGCGGATGCTAATCTCCGTTTGGAGCGGTGTGGAGGCACAATGCTCCCCAAGAAGCCACTAGGGCCACCGTAATCTCCTCACGCCCTCGCACAATGCAAGATGCCGTGATTCCACTAAGGGACCCTTGAGGGCGGTCACCGAACCCGTACAAATGGCAACCCTTGGGGGCGGTCACCGAACCCGTACACTTGGCAACCCTTGGGGGCGGTCACCGGTACCCGTCAAATTGCTCGGGGCGATCTCCACAACCTAATTGGAGACCCCGACGCTTGCCCGGAGCTTTACACCACAATGATTGAGCTCCGAACACCACCAACCGTCTAGGGCACCCAAGCACCCAAGAGGAACAAGCTCAAGGGTACCAAGCACCCAAGAGTAATAAGCTTCTCAACTTGTAACTTCCACGTATCACCATGGAGAACTCAAACCGATGCACAAATGCAATGGCAAGGGCACTTGGAGTGCCCAAGTCCTTCTCTCCCAAATCCCACCAAAGCAACTAATGCTAGGGAGGAAAATGAGAGGAAGAACAAGAAGGAGAACACCAAGAACTCCAAGATCTAGATCCAAGGGGTTCCCCTCACATAGAGGAGAAAGTGATTGGTGGAACTGTGGATCTAGATCTCCTCTCTCTTTTCCCTCAAAAACTAGCAATAATCCATGGAGGGATTGAGAGTTAGCAAGCTCAAAAAGGTCAACAATGGGGGGCAAAAACGAGCTCAAGAGTTGGGGAACCATTGGGGAAGAAGACCCCCTTAAATAGGTCCCCACGAATCTGCCCGTTATGTGCAGAAACCTGTAGGACCGGTACAACCGGTTCACGAACCGGTACAACCGGCCAAAGCAGAGGAAAAACCAACCTGGGAAAAGCTCTAAGCGGTACAACAGCCTGGGGAGCCGATAGTACCGGTTAAACCGGTTAAACCGGTCAACAACCGCCCAAGAACCGCTCCAAAACAGAAACTAGTCCGGTGGTAGAGCGGTACATGGCCAGTACAACCTCCGGACCAATTTTGGAGCGGTACAACCGCTCCAAACACCGGTTGTACCGGTCAACCGATACAACCTCTCTACGGGGCGGTACAACCTCTCTATGTAAAACAGGCAATATCAAAACAGCCACAACTTTCGCATACGAGCTCCGAATTCGATGAAACCAAGTTTGTTGGAAAGCTAGCAACAAGGGCTAACATAATCTTGATAGAAATATCAATAAAAAGCAAATGAGAAAAGGCCCATAAGAAAATGGTGAGAACCCTTCCTTGTATAAGACCGGTAAAACCACCAACACCGAAAACATCATAGAAGACGCATGCGAACTCCGTTTTCGATGAACTCGAGCTTGTCATAAAAATGACCATAAGCTCCAAATATCACAAGGAGAAGAATCAAACAAGAACCAAAAAGATGATGCAAGGATGCAATGGTTTGAGCTCTCTACGAACGATATGATCAAGCAACTCATCGAGAGCCCCCCTTGATAGTACGGCAATCAATCCTATAACCCGGTCTCCCACAACTACCGTGAGACCGGTAAAATAGAAAACCTATCAAGGGCAAACCTTTGCCTTGCACATGGTCCACTTGAGCTAGATGATGACGATCTTGACTCCCTCAAGTTGGACCACCTTTCTTGATTGCATTGGCTCGAAGAAGACTAGTTGATTGCTCCCCCATACTCCACTATGGGTGAGCCACTCTTCTGCACATCTTCACAAGTCCATTGTCGCCACAATGGACAGCAAGCTTCAAGCATATGATCTCTTCGTGATGATTCTACTTGAGCTTGCACACCGCAACCTAACCCCACAAAGAACTCGCACGAAGACCATGGGTTAGTACACAAAGCGTAATTGACCATGCTTACCATACCATGGGATCGCTTGATCCCTCTCGGTACATCTTCTATGCTTTGTGTGTTGATCAACTTGATTCATTCTTTGACTTAGTCTTGATCAACCTTGAATCTTTCCAACTCTCTTCATTTGGATGATGTCTTGAAGGTAAACATGAATGATCACACAATCTTCTTCTTCAAGACATGCTTGCAATAAGCTCAACACTCATAAGACCAATCTTTGGATAATTCCTTAATAGCAACTTGGTCATCACAAACTCTCCTTGAAACCAACAAATGGACTCCAAGAAAAGCCTATGGACAAACCCTTCAAATATAACTCAAGGCAACCATTAGTCCATAGAGATTGTCATCAATTGCCAAAACCAAACATGGGGGAACCGCATGTTCTTTCAAAGGGTGCATGACCATAAAAGATATTACTCATATAAATAAGACAACCATTATTCTCTGATTAAAATGAATAACCGTCTCGCATCAAACAAGATTCAGATATAATGTTCATGCTCAACGTTGGCACCAAATAACAATTATTCAGGTCTAAAACTAATCCCGAAGGTAGATGTAGAGGTAGCGTGCCGACCGCGATCACATCGACTTTGGAACCATTTCCCACGCGCATCATCACCTCGTCCTTAGCCAATCTTCACTTAATCCGTAGTCCTTGTTTCGAGTTGCAAATATTAGCAACAGAACCAGTATCAAATACCCAGGTGCTACTGCGAGCATTAGTAAGGTACACATAAATAACATGTATATCACATATACCTTTGTTCACCTTGCCATCCTTCTTATTCGCCAAATACTTGGGGCAGTTCCGCTTCTAGTGACCAGTCTGCTTGCAGTAGAAGCACTCAGTCTCAGGCTTAGGTCCAGATTTGGGTTTCTTCTCTTGAGCAGCAACTTGTTTGCCGTTCTTCTTGAAGTTCCCCTTCTTCTTCCCTTTACCCTTTTTCTTGAAACTGGTGGTCTTATTGCCATCAACACTTGATGCTCCTTTTTGATTTCTACCTCCGCAGCTTTTAGCATTGTGAAGAGCTCGGGAATAGTCTTGTCAATCCCTTGCATATTATAGTTCATCACGAAGCTCTTGTAGCTTGGTGGCAGTGATTGAAGAATTCTGTCAATTACACTATCATCAGGAAGATTAACTCCCAGTTGAATCAAGTGATTATTATACCCAGACATTTTGAGTATGTGTTCACTGACAGAACTATTCTCTTCCATCTTGCAGCTATAGAACTTATTGGAGACTTCATATCTCTCAATCCGGGCATTTGCTTGAAATACTAACTTCAACTCCTGGAACATCTCATATGCTCCATGACGTTCAAAACATCGTTGAAGTCCCGGTTCTAAGCCGTAAAGCATGGCACACTGAACTATCGAGTAATCATCAGCTTTGCTCTACCAGACATTCTTAACATCGTCAGTTGCATCTGCAGTAGGCCTGGCACCCAGCAGTGTTTCCAGGATGTAATTCTTTTGTGCAGCAATGAGGATAATCCTCAAGTTACGGACCCAGTCCGTGTAATTGCTACCATCATCTTTCAACTTAGCTTTCTCAAGGAACGCATTAAAATTCAACGGAACAACAGCACGATCCATCTATCTACAACAAACATAGAGAAGCAAAATACTATCAGGTACTAAGTTCATGATAAATTTAAGTTCAATTAATCATATTACTTAAGAACTCCCACTTAGATAGACATCCCTCTAATCATCTAAGTGATCACGTGATCCAAATCAACTAAACCATGTCCGATCATCATGTGAGATGGAGTAGTTTTCAATGGTGAACATCACTACGTTGATCATATCTACTATATGATTCGCGCTCGACCTTTCGTCTCAGTGTTCCGAGGCCATATCTGTATATGCTAGGCTCGTCAAGTTTAACCTGAGTATTCCGCGTGTGCAACTGTTTTGCACCCGTTGTATTTGAACGTAGAGCCTATCACACCCGATCATCACGTGGTGTCTCAGCACAAAGAACTTTCGCAATGGTGCATACTCAGGGAGAACACTTTTACCTTGAAATTTAGTGAGAGATCATCTTATAATGTTACCATCAATCAAAGCAAAATAAGATGCATAAAGGATAAACATCACATGCAATCAATATAAGTGATATGATATGGCCATCATCATCTTGTGCTTGTGATCACCATCTCTGAAGCACCATCATGATCACCATCGTCACCGGCACGACACCTTGATCTTCAATGTAGCATCATTGTCGTCTCGCCACCTATTGCTTCTACGACTATCGCTACCGCTTAGTGATAAAGTAAAGCAATTACAGGGCGATTGCATTGCATACAATAAAGCGACAACCATATGGCTCCTGCCAGTTGCCGATAACTCGGTTACAAAACATGATCATCTCATACAATAAAATATAGCATCACGTCTTGACCATATCACATCACAACATACCCTGCAAAAACAAGTTAGACATCCTCTACTTTGTTGTTGCAAGTTTTACGTGGCTGCTATGGGCTGAGCAAGAAACGTTCTTACCTACGCATCAAAACCACAATGATAGTTCGTCAAGTTAGTGTTGTTTTAACCTTCTCAAGGACCGGGCGAAGCCACACTCGGTTCAACTAAAGTTGGAGAAACTGACACCCGCCAGCCACATGTGTGCAAAGCACGTCGGTAGAACCAGTCTCGCGTAAGCGTACGCGTAATGTCGGTCCGGGCCGCTTCATCCAACAATACCGCCGAACCAAAGTATGACATGCTGGTAAGCAGTATGACTTGTATCGCCCACAACTCACTTATGTTCTACTCGTGCATATAACACCAACGCATAAAACCTGGGCTCGCATGCCACTATTGGGGAACGTTTAATTTCAAAAAAAATCACAACGCGGTTGATGTAGTCGTACGTCTTCACGGCCCAACCGTTCAAGCACCGAAAGCACGACACCTCTGAGTTCTTGCACACATTCAGCTCGATGGCGTCCCTCGAACTCCGATCCAGCCGAGTGTCGAGGGAGAGTTCTGTCAGCACGACGGCGTGGTGACGATGATGATGTTCTACCGACGCAGGGCTTCGCCTAAGCACCACTACAATATTATCGAGGTGGAATATAGTGGAGGGGGGCACCGCACACGGCTAATAGATCTCAAGGATCAATTGTTGTTGTGTCTAGGGTGCCCCCCTGCCCCCGTATATAAAGGAGCAAGGGGGAGGTGCGGCCGGCCAGGAGGAGGCGCGCCAGGAGGAGTCCTACTCCCACCGGGAGTAGCACTCCCTCCCTTCCTTGTTGGATTAGGAGAAGGGGGAAAGAGGAGGGAGAGAGGAAGGAAAGGGGGGCGCCGCCCCCTTCTCCTTGTCCTATTCGGACTAGAGGGGGAGGGCATGCGGCCCTACCCTAGCCGCCTCTCCTCTTCTCCACTAAGGCCCACTATGGCCCATTAAGCCCCCGGGGGGTTCCGGTAACCCCTCGATACTCCGGTAAAATCCAGATTTCACCCGGAACACTTCCGATATCCAAATATAGGCTTCCAATATATGAATCTTCATGTCTCGACCATTTCGAGACTCCTCGTCATGTCCATGATCACATCTGAGACTCCGAACAACCTTCGGTACATCAAAACTCATAAACTCATAATATAACCGTCATCAAAACTTTAAGCGTGCGGACCCTACGGGTTCGAGAACTATGTAGACATGACCGAGACACGTCTCCGGCCAATAACCAATAGCGGAACATGGATGCTCATATTGGCTCCTACATATTTGCTACATCTTGAGCTTGCGTTGCTTTTCCTTGAAGAGGAAAGGGTGATGCAGCAATAGTAGCGTAAGTATTTCCCTCAGTTTTTGAGAACCAAGGTATCAATCCAGTAGGACGCTCCTCAAAAGTCCCACGCACCTACACAAGCAAACAAAGAACTCGCAACAAACACAATAAAGGGGTTGTCAATCCCTTCACGGCCACTTGCGAAAGTGATATCTGATAGAGATAGTATGATAAGATAAATATATTTTTGGTATTTTATAATATAGATGCAAAAAGTAAAGATGCAAATAAAATTAGATTGAAAGTTTATATGATAAAAGATAGACCCGGGGGCCATAGGTTTCACTAGAGGCTTCTCTCAAGATAGCATAAGTATCACGGTGTGTGAACAAATTACTGTCGAGCAATTGATAGAAAAGCGAATAATTATGAGATTATCTAGGCATGATCATGTATATAGGCATCACGTTCGCAACAAGTAGACCGGCTCCTCCCTGCATCTACTACTATTACTCCACACATCGACCGACTCCTGCCTGCATCTAGAGTATGAAGTTCATAAAGAACAGAGTAACGCATTAAGCAAGATGACATGATGTAGAGGGATAAACTCATGCAATATGATATAAACCCCATCTTTTTATCCTCGATGGCAACAATACAATACGTGCCTTGCAACCCTTTCTGTCACTGGGTAAGGACACCGCAAGATTGAACCCAAAGCTAAGCACTTCTCCCATGGCAAGAAAGATCAATCTAGTAGGCCAAACCAAACTGATAATTCGAAGAGACTTGCAAAGATAACTCAATCATACATAAAAGAATTCAGAGGAGATTCAAATATTTCTCATAGATAAACTTGATCATAAACCCACAATTCATCGGATCTCGACAAACACACTGCAAAAAGAGTTTACATCGAATAGATCTCCACAAGAGAGGGGGAGAACATTGTATTGAGATCCAAAAAGAGAGAAGAAGCCATCTAGCTAATAACTATGGACCCGAAGGTCTGTGGTAAACTACTCACAACTCATTGGAGGGGCTATGGTGTTGATGTAGAAGCCCTCCATGGTCGATTCCCCCTCCGGCGGCGCACCGACGAAGGCTCCAAGATGGGATCTCGCGGATACAGAAGGTTATGGCGGTGGAAATTGTGTTTCGTTGGCTCCCTGGATGTTTTCGGGGTACGTAGGCTTATATAGGAGGAAGAAGTACGTCGGTGGCCGCCCGAGGGGCCCACAAGATAGGGGGCGCGCCCTGTAGAGGTGGGCGCGCCCTCCCCTCTCGTGGCCGCCTCGGCTGCTTCTTGACTTGCACTCCAAGTCCTCTGGATCACGTTTGTTCCAAAAATCACACTCCCGAAGGTTTCATTCCGTTTGGACTCCGTTTGATATTCCTTTTCTTCGAAATACTTAAATAGGCAAAAAAACAGCAATACGGGCTGGGCCTCAGGTTAGTAGGTTAGTCCCAAAAATGATATAAATGTGTAAATTAAAGCCCATAAACATCCAAAATGGGGGTAATATAATAGCATGGAACAATCGAAAATTATAGATACGTTGGAGACGTATCAATCCCCAAGCTTAATTCCTGCTCGTCCTCGAGTAGGTAAATGATAAAAACAGAATTTTTGATGTGGAATGCTACCTAGCATAATTCTCAATGTAATTTTCTTTATTGTGGCATGAATGTTCAGACCCAAATGATTCAAAATAAAAGTTCATATTGACATGAAAATGGTGATACTTCAAGCATACTAATCAAAGTAATCATGTCTTCTCAAAATAACATGGCCAAAGGAAGTTATCCCTACAAAATCATATAGTTTGGTTGTTGCTCTATCTTCATCACACAAAGTATTTAATCATGCACAACCCCGATGACAAGCCAAGCAATTGTTTCATACTTTAATGATCTCAAACTTTTTCAACTTTCACGCAATACATGAGCGTGAGCCATGGATATAGCACTATATGTGGAATAGAATGGTGGTTGTGGAGAAGACAAAAAAGGAGAAGATAGTCTCACATCAACTAGGCATATAAACGGGCTATGGAGATGCCCATTAATAGATATCAATGTGAGTGAGTAGGGATTGCCATGCAACGGATGCACTAGAGCTATAAATATATGAAAGCTCAACAAAAGAAACTAAGTGGGTGTGCATCCAACATGCTTGCTCACGAAGACCTAGGGCATTTTGAGGAAGCCCATCATTGGAATATACAAGTCAAGTTCTATAATGAAAAATTCCCACTAGTATATGAAAGTGACAACATAGGAGACTCTCTATCATGAAGATCATGGTGCTACTTTGAAGCACAAGTGTGGAAAAAGAGATAGTAGCATTGTCCCTTCTCTCTTTTTCTCACATTTTATTTTTTTTCTTTCTTTTTTTCTTTTTTATTTTTCTTTTCTTTGGCCTTTTTTTGGCCTTTTTTTTGTAAAGTCCGAAGTCTCATCCCGACTTGTGGGGGAATCATAGTCTTCATCATCCTTTCCTCACTAGGACAATGCTCTAGTAATGAAGATCATCACAGTTTTATGGATTTACAACTCAAGAATTACAACTCAAAGCTAGAACAAAATATGACTCTATATGAATGCCTCCGGCGGTGTACCGGGATATGCAATGAATCAAGAGCGACATGTATGAAAATTATGAAGGTGGCCTTGCCACAAAATACAACGTCAACTACATGATCATGCAAAGAGCAATATGACAAAAGTAATGCGTGTCATATGAACGGAACGGTGGAAAGTTGCAAGGAAATATATCTTGGAATGGCTATGGAAATGCCATAATAGGTAGGTATGGTGGCTGTTTTGAGGAAAGTATATGGTGGGTGTATGGTACCGGCGAAAGTTGCACGGCACAAGAAAGGCTAGCAATGGTGGAAGGGTGAGAGTGCGTATAATCCATGGACTCAACATTAGTCAAAAGAACTCATGTACTTGTTGCAAAAATCTACAAGTCATCAAAAACAAAGTACTATGCGCATGCTCCTAGGGGGATAGATTGGTAGGAAAAGACCATCGCTCGTCCCCTACCGCCACTCATAAGGAAGACAATCAATAAATAAAATTGTGCTCCAACTTCATCACAAAGCGGTTCACCATACGTGCATGCTACGGGAATCACAAACCTCAACACAAGTATTTTTCATAATCACCTCAACTAGCATGACTTTAATATCACTACCTCCATATCTCAAAACAATTATCAAGCATCAAATTGATCATAGCATCCAATTCACTTTCTATGATAGTTTTTATTATACCCAACTTGGATGCTCATCATTCTAGGACCAAATTTGTAACCATAGAAGACTCTCAAAAAGATATAAGTGAAGCATGAGATACTAGCAATTTCTTCAAAATTAATTCACCGACATGCTCTAAAAGATATAAGTGAAGCACTAGAGCAAAAACTATCAAGCTCAAAAGATATAAGTGAAGCACATAGAGTATTCTAGCAAATTCTAATTAAATAGGCTTCTCCAAAAAGGTGTGTACAGCAAGGATGATTGTGGTAAACTAAAAAGCAAAGACTAATATAATACACGATGCTCCAAGCAAAACACATATCATGTGGTGAATAAAAATATAGCTCCAAGCAAAGTTACCAATGAACGAAGACGAAAGAGGGGATGCCTTCCCGGGGCATCCCCAAGCTTAGGCTATTGGCTATCCTTGAATATCTTGGGGTGTCATGGGCATCCCCAAGCATAGGCTCTTGCCACTCCTTATTCCATAGTCCATAAAAGCTTTACCCAAAACTTGAAAACTTCACAACACAAAACTCAACAAGAAATCTTATAAGCTCCGTTAGTGAAAGAAAACAAAACCACCACATAAGGTACTCTAATGAACTCATTATTTATTTATTTTGGTGTTAAACCTACTGTATTCCAACTTATCTATGGTTTATAAACTATTTTACTAGCCATAGATGCATCAAAATAAGCAAACAACACACGAAAAACAGAATCTGTCAAAAACAGAACAGACTGTAGCAATCTGTAACTAACACAAACTTCTGGAACTCTAAAAATCCTACCACAATAGGAAATCCTGGAATATTTGTCTATTGATCAGCAGCAAAAATAATCAATGCAAAAGCACGTTTATGTGATTTAACAAAACTAAATTCGTGCGCGCAAAGTTTCTGTTTTTCAGCAAAATCAAATCAACTATCATCATAGGTTATCCTATAGGTTCTACTTGGCAGAAACACTAATTAAAAGATAAAAACACATCTAAACAGAAGGTAGATGCATGATTTATTACTAAACAGGAACAAAAAAACACAAAGAAAATTGGGTTGCCTCCCAACTAGCGCTATCGTTTAACGCCCCTAGCTAGGCATAAAAGCGAAGATAGATCTAAGTAGTGCCATCTTTGGCACTAAATTCATAAGTAGCTCGCATGATAGATTCATAAGGTAATTTGACTTTCTTTCTTGTAAAGTGCTCCATGCCTTTCTTTAATGAAAATTAGAATCTAATATTCCCTTCCTTCATATCAATAATCGCACCAATCATTCTAAGGAAAGGTTTACCAAGAATAATAGGGCAAGAAAGATTGCAATCTATATCAAGAACGATAAAATCTACGGGCACCAAATTTCTATTTGCAACAATGAGAACATCATTGATCCTTCCCATTGGCTTTTTAATGGTGGAATCCGCAAGGTGCAAATTTAAAGAGCAATCATCATGATCATGGAAACCTAGAATATCACATAAGGTTTTCGGAATCGTGGAAACACTAGCACCCAAATCACACAAAGCAAAACACTCATGATCTTTAATTCTAATCTTTATAGTAGGTTCCCACTCATCATTAGGTTTTCTAGGTATAGAAACTTCCAAATTAAGTTTTTCATCATAAGATTGCATCAAGGCATCAACGATATGTTTGGTAAAAGCTTTATTTTGACTATAAGCATGAGGAGAATTAACAACGGATTGCAACAAGGAAATACAAGCTTCTAAAGAACAATTATCATAATCAAAATCCATGAAATCCAAGATGGTGGGTTCAATGCTATTTAAAGTCGTGACCTCTCCAATCCCACTTTTACCAAATTTAGCATCAAGATCTAAAAACTCCGAATTCTTGGGACACCTTCTAGGTAAAGTTGACTCATCTTCAGTCCCATTATTATCAAGATTCATATTGCAAAACAAACATCTAATAGGGGACACATCAATAACTTCAATTTAACAATATCGTTATCCGTATCTTTCTTCTTTTGCATATCACACAAATCAACAAAGTTGTTTAGATGAGTAGCGGCATCTTCACTAGGAAGGCGGTGAATTGATCTTTCATAACAAGATTCAGCAAAGCAGTATTGATTTCACAAGACTCAACATCATTAATAGGAGCAATTGGAGTACTAAGGAAATCATTATTATTGGTATTCGAGAAATCACACAATTTGGTATTATCTTGCGCCATGGCAACAAGTAATCCAACACACAAGCAAACAAAAAAAGGCAAGCGAAAGAGAGAGAGGAGGAGATTGGGAAAGAGAGGGCGAATAAAACGGCAAGAGTGAAGTGGGGGAGAGGAAAACGAGAGGCAAATGGCAAATAATGTAAATGCAAGGGAGATGGGTTTGTGATGGGTACTTGGTATGTCTTGACTTGAGCGAAGACCTCCCCGGCAACGGCGCCAGAAATCCTTCTTGCTACGTCTTGAGCTTGCATTGGTTTTCCTTGAAGAGGAAAGGGTGATGCAAGAATAGTAGCATAAGTATTTCCCTCAGTTTTTGAGAACCAAGGTATCAATCCAATAGGAGGCTCCTCAAAAGTCCCACGCACCTACACAAACAAACAAAGAACTCGCAACCAACGCAATAAAGGGGTTGTCAATCCCTTCACGGCCACTTGCGAAAGTGAGATCTGATAGAGATAGTATGATAAGATAGTTATATTTTTGGTATTTTATAATATAGATGCAAAAAGTAAAGATGCAAATAAAAGTAGATTGGAAGCAAATATGATAAGAGATAGACCCGGGGGCCATAGGTTTCACTAGAGGCTTCTCTCAAGATATCATAAGTATTACGGTGGGTGAACAAATTATTGTCGAGCAATTGATAGAAAAGCGAATAATTATGAGATTATCTAGGCATGATCATGTATATAGGCATCACGTCCGCAACAAGTAGACTGACTCCTGCCTGCATCTACTACTATTACTCCACACATCGACCGACTCCTGCCTGCATCTAGAGTATTAAGTTCATAAGAACAGAGTAACGCCTTAAGCAAGATGACATGATGTAGAGGGATAAACTCATGTAATATGATATAAACCCCATCTTTTTATCCTTGATGGCAACAATACAATACGTGCCTTGCAACCCTTTCTGTCACTGGGTAAGGACACCGCAAGATTGAACCCAAAGCTAAGCACTTCTCCCATGGCAAGAAAGATCAATCTAGTAGGCCAAACCAAACTGACAATTCGAAGAGACTTGCAAAGATAACTCAATCATACATAAAAGAATTCAGAGGAGATTCAAATATTCCTCATAGATAAACTTGATCATAAACCCACAATTCATCGGATCTTGACAAACACACCGCAAAAAGAGTTTACATCGAATAGATCTCCACGAGAGAGGGGGAGAACATTGTATTGAGATCCAAAAAGAGAGAAGAAGCCATCTAGCTAATAACTATGGACCCAAAGGTCTGTGGTAAACTACTCACAACTCATCATAGGGGCTATCATGTTGATGTAGAAGCCCTCCGTGGTCGATTCCCCCTCCAGCGGAGCACCGGCGAAGGCTCCAAGATGGGATCTCGCGGATACAGAAGGTTACGGTGGTGAAAATTGTGTTTCGTTGGCTCCCTGGATGTTTTCGTGGTACGTAGGCTTATATAGGAGGAAGAAGTACGTCGGTGGCCGCCCGAGGGGCCCACAAGACAGGGGGCGCGCCCTATAGGGGGGGGGCGCCCTACCCTCTCGTGGCCGCCTCGGCTGCTTCTTGACTTGCACTCCAAGTCCTCTGGATCACGTTCGTTCCAAAAATCACGCTCCCGAAGGTTTCATTCCGTTTGGGAGCGTTATTTTTGAAAGTCCAAACGGAATGAAACCTTCGGGGAGCGTCATTTTTGGAACGAACGTGATCCATAGGACTTGGAGTGCAAGTCAAGAAGCAGCTGAGGCCTCCACGAGATAGGAGCCCCCCCCCCTATAGGGCGCGGCCCCCTGTCTCGTGGGCCCCTCGGGCGGCCACCGACGTACTTCTTCCTCCTATATAAGCCTACATACCCCGAAAACATCAAGGGAGCCACTGAAACACAATTTCCACCGCCGTAGCCTTCTGTATCCGCGAGATCCCATCTTGGAGCCTTCGTCGGTGCTCCACCGAGGGGGGGGGAATCGACCATGGAGGGATTCTACATCAACACCATAGCCCCTCCGATAAGTTGTGAGTAGTTTACCACAGACCTTCGGGTCCATAGTTATTAGCTAGATGGCTTCTTCTTTCTTTTTGGATCTCAATACAATGTTCTCCCCCTCTCTTGTGGAGATCTATTCGATGTAAACTCTTTTTGCGGTGTGTTTGTCGAGATCCGATGAATTGTGGGTTTATGATCAAGTTTATCTATGAGAAATATTTGAATCTCCTCTGAATTCTTTTATGTATGATTGAGTTATCTTTGCAAGTCTCTTTGAATTATCAGTTTGGTTTGGCCTACTAGATTGATCTTTCTTGCCATGGGAGAAGTGCTTAGCTTTGGGTTCAATCTTGCGGTGTCCTTACCTAGTGACAGAAAGGGTTGCAAGGCACGTATTGTATTGTTGCCATCGAGGATAAAAAGATAGGGTTTATATCATATTGCATGAGTCTATCCCTCTACATCATGTCATCTTGCTTAAGGCGTTACTCTGTTCTTATGAACTTAATACTCTAGATGCAGGCAGGAGTCGGTCGATGTGTGAAGTAATAGTAGTAGATGTAGGCAGGAGTCGGTCTACTTGTTGCGGACGTGATGCCTATATACATGATCATGCCTAGATAATCTCATAACTATTAGCTTTTCTATTAATTGCTTGACAGTAATTTGTTCACCTACCGTAATACTTATGCTATCTTGAGAGAAGCCACTAGTGAAACCTATGGCCCCCGGGTCTATCTCTTATCATATTTGCTTCCAATCTACTTTTATTTGCATCTTTACTTTTTTGCATCTATATTATAAAATACCAAAAATATATTTATCTTATCATACTATCTCTATTAGATCTCACTTTCGCAAGTGGCCGTAAGGGATTGACAACCCCTTTATTGCGTTGGTTGCGAGTTCTTTGTTTGTTTGTGTAGGTGCGTGGGACTTTTGAGGAGCCTCCTACTGGATTGATACCTTGGTTCTCAAAAAGTGAGGGAAATACTTACGCTACTATTGCTGCATCACCCTTTCCTCTTCAAGGAAAACCAACGCAAGCTCAAGACGTAGCAGCCTCCGGTTAGTAGGTTAGTCCCAAAAATGATATAAATGTGTAAAATAAAGCCCATAAACATCCAAAAGGCGTAATATAATAGGATGGAACAATCAAAAATTATAGATATGTTGGAGACGTATCAATATTCTATGAAGATCTTTATCGGTCAAAACGCATAACAACATACGTTGTTCCCTTTGTCATCGGTATGTTACTTGCCCGAGATTCGATCATCGGTATCTCAATACCTAGTTCAATCTCGTTACCGGTCAAGTCTCTTTACTTGTTATGTAATGCATCATTCCGTAACTAACTCATTAGCTACATTGCTTGCAAGGCTTATAGTGATGTGCATTACCGGGAGGGCCCAGAGATACCTCTCCGACAATCGGAGTGACAAAATCTAATCTCGAAATACGCCAACTCAACATATACCTTTGGAGACACCTGTAGAGCTCCTTTATAATCACCCAGTTACGTTGTGACGTTTGGTAGCACACAAAGTGTTCCTCCGGTAAACGGGAGTTGCATAATCTCATAGTTATAGGAACATGTATAAGTCATGAAGAAAGCAATAGCAACATACTAAACGATCAAGTGCTAAGCTAACGGAATGGGTCAAGTGAATCACATTATTCTCCTAATGATGTGATCCTGTTAATCAAATAACAACTCATGTTTATGGTCAGGAAACATAACCATCTTTGATTAACGAGCTAGTCAAGTAGAGGCATACTAGTGACACTATGTTTGTCTATGTATTCACACATGTATTATGTTTCTGGTTAATACAATTCTAGCATGAATAATAAACATTTATCATGATATAAGGAAATAAATAATAACTTTATTATTGCCTCTAGGGCATATTTCCTTCACATGCTTCCAACCCCAAAGGTGGCATCCTTCACTCCTAGAAGGGCACCACCCGAGTGGCCTGTACTCCCACTAGAAGGGAGCCAGTGCCAAGCAAATAGGTCGGAGCTTAAGTGCTCGAGCTCCGACAGGGAAACTTCCGTACGCATCGTTTCTTGGATGGCCACAATTTCAATTCGCTTAGTCCGCATGTACTCTATCAGTTGGCGGCGTTGGCCATCTTGGCCAAAGCCGCGGATGTTCCAGAAGAGGGTCCGCATCACAAATCCATCGGGGGGCTGCTTGACCCCAAGACTCGTGATGTGCTCTGGGCACGGAGGGCGGCGGTGCGGGAGCGGGTGCGGCCCCGGTTCTCCACAGGATCAGCCGCCGCACGTGGCTGGACGCTCGGGGTAGCCACGGAAGGGGAACCCGAGGGGGTCGGAAGGCATGCACGGGCCTCGGCAAGACGCCCATCGAGGATTTCCCTCACGTGGATAGCCTCCATCTGAACTACGGCAGTGCAATCTCTCCCCGGAAAACTACGGCCGAGTCCACCGCCACCTTAGCGAGGTGGCCAAGCGGAGCCGACTCCAAAGCAGAAAATGAGCAAGTAGCAGGGGTAGCTGGGATGGATGGAATACCTGGCTCGAGGTTCTGGGCAGCGGCCCGGAGCTCTACCCGCGCGGGGATAGGCAGAGCTGGGTTGCCCTCCGTCCTGGCTGCCTCGATCCGAGCATGCGGCGAGGAGATGTCACCAGAGTCAAGGTCGATCTGCCCCTCCTGGAGTAGGCCGCGGTCCGAGGGGGGTGGGGCGGCGTCCACAGGAGTGGTCACCACCGCCGATGGCCCATCGGAGGCAGTGCACGAGGACGCTAGAGGCAGGGCAAGTGGAGACGTGCAGCAGAGCTCTGCGGAGGCCAGGGGCGGGGTCAGGGCTGCACCTGGGGGTGGGTCGGCCACCCCCGGGTTCGGTATGACCGGCCCGTCGAGAGGCGCAGAGAAGGGCAGGGCCAAGTCCGACCCCATCACCCCCAAAGGCATGGCCGTCATAGGCGTGGGTGAGGGGGCGGGGGCGGGTCGGCCTCTGCGAAGAGAGGAGCGAGGAAGCCGGAGGAGGTACCATCAGGGGAGCGAGATGACGACACCGGGAAGACCTGAAGGCTCGCGTCAGATGCGTCGAGGCCGTCATCGGGCGACCAGGGGGTATGGGATCGGCCGGCCCCAGCGCCGCCCCTGGCAGCCGAGGCAGGAGGCTGGTCGTGGGGTGACTGTCCTTGGAGTCATCATCGTTGTCCTCCGAGCCGTAGTCGTGGCCGTGGCGGTGGTCCCAGTCACTGTGATGGCCCCGCGTGCCACCGCCATCCGGGCCACCCCTCAAGAAGCTGTCGTCAGGGATGCGGGGGCGGCCAATGTGGTTGGGCGGCTCGGAGGAGATGCAGAGGTCGAAGCCCTGGTCATTGAAGAACACTCGGACCGTGGCGCGGAGCTTGGTCAAGTCAAGGGATTTGACCTTGACTCACACCTCCTCCTCCTCCTTGCGGAGAGAGATCTCGTCCACCACAACCACCTTGCCAAGGATGCGGGACATGTTCCGAATGACCCTCTCCGAGCGGGCGATGTCGAGGAGGCCGCCGATGAGGATCCATGTCGTGTCCAGGATGGCAACCGCTAGTGGGTCCCGGACCGACACAGAGATGTCCACAGCTTGTTGAGAGCCAGGGTGATGTCGCTGCTGCGGGTGCCGTAGCCGTGGCTAACCACGTCGGGGAACACCACCGAGAACTGGCCTACTGCCAGTAGGGTGACCTGCCAATCCCAGGTGCAGTGGTAGAGATGGTTGAGCTTGGCCTCGATCATCTCCTGAGAGGCCACCCCGTCCCGCACGGTGACAATCGCCAGGAGCGAGGGTGAGGGGGGAGGGATGTCAGGCACCTCGATGTGGAAGTAGCCGAGGCCCTCGATCCCATGCCCGTACATCATCAACTCCTCCGTCACCGGACGGTCTGGGCAGAGGAACGTCGGGTGGTCAGGGTCCGAGCACACGTAGCAGCACTGGGGGCGCGTACATGCCACCTGGGAGTGTCCGGAGAGGCCACATTTGAAGCACTTGATGAGGTTGGAGAGGCGGTCATCCAGAAGCAACACGGACGCGGTGGAGGCCGTCGGGTCGCGAGAGGGGCCAGTGGCTGGAGTGGCGCCATTGGCACGCCCCAGCCCATGCTTCTTCTTATGCTTGCCCCCTGGCGGCCTCGGCCCGCCCCATTACCGGCGGGGGGAAGCTCGGTTCACCCCACGAGGGCTGGTACTGGCGAGTCGGTGCGGGGGGCTGCTGGGCTGGTTGCTGGATGCGGGTAGGGGATCGGGGGCGGCCGCCGTGAGAAGGGGAGCGACTGCTCTCCCGCCAGCGCGCTGGCAACAGGGACCGACGGCGCTGGTTGTGCCAATCCATGGCCGGGGGTGGGGAGCGGGAGCGGGAACGCCCCCTGCGGTCAGCCCAACCATGAGAACGGCGGGGCGGAGAGCGGCGGTCGTCGCGGGAGGGAGACCGGCGACCGTCGTGGGCAGAAAGCTGTCGGCAGTGGTCCTCCTCATGCCGGAGCGCACCGGGGGAAGGGTGAACGGGATCGCGACGGTCATCGGAGCGGTGGTCGTCGGCGCGACGCTTGGGGTGAGCCCCCGTGTCATCCCACTCACGCGGCATGCCGGCCGATGACGGCGGCGCAGGGAGGGATCGGGGGGTGTTGGCGGCGGGGAGGAGATGCGTGAGGGTTTGTGTTGGGTGTGTGCGGGAGGGATCGAAGGGGGGGTAACGGGGGAAAACCGGCTAGGGCCATATGGGCCGCATGAGCGGACAGGCCGGCCCACCATCTCACCACCCCAGACTGGGCCTGCACGCGGGCGGTGCGGCCCAGGCCCAGCGGCAGCGTGGCCCATGGGCACGCGGCCCAGCCAGCGAGGTGGGGAGGCAGACGTTAGGGTTTCCCCCGGCGTTGTGACCACCGCCACGGCCGGCGCCGGCGCAGACGCCACGGCGAGCTAGGGACGGCGGGGGAGAGGGGGCAAGAGAGAAGCGCAGGGCGGAGGATCTAAAAGACGCGATGAATGGCCAGAAAGGAGAGCTGCGGATGATGACCGGAGAGTGCACCGGCGTCGAGGTCAACGCGGGCGGAGCGCAGGGAGGGGCAGTAGAGCGCCAAGAGCTCCAGGCGCGACCTTGGTCGGACCGCCCCGCGACGCCCCACGCCGGAGCGCGGCAGCGGCGAGCGGTCCTGGACCCAAGGCCGGCCTTTTGGCGCGGCGTCGGCGGAAGGGGCGCCGAGGCCCGCCGGTGAGCCTGCGGGAGGGACGGGCTGCCGCGCCGAGTTGAGCTCACCATCACCGAGCGAGGCACATCATGGCGAACCGATGGCTCTCGTCGGACGATGGGGCGGCCAGCGGCGTCGGCGGCGGCCTCCGCGATGTCAGCCCAATGCAGCGGCGACTCCACCGAGGGAGCTGCAAAGAGCGGGAGGGGGGAGGCCACGGCGGGCGGCTGCGGGACGGCGGGAGAGGGAGTAGCGACGGTGGCGTCTGTGGCAGGGCAAGCCGGAGGCGGGGAGGGCGGCGACACGGACACGGGCGGCACGTCGCCAGCGGGGTCGCGGGAGCAGTCCTCCATCGTCCAACCAGACTCGGCCGGAAACATCCTTTTACACATTTGTTTTTAGAAATACCATTTATCTTCGATTCTCCACCAAGTATTAACGAATCCACTATTAAATATAGATTACATGACATTTTGCGTTGTGCATGGAATGGGATCGATGTCAGCCCGCAACTATAAGGGAGTATTGACGTTAGCTAAGGCCATACAAGTTCCTGCTCTGGAGATGGACTGGTGGAAGATGACGGCGGCAGTCTCTGAGAGTGCGTCGGACTGATATGGGACTCAATCCCAGTGTGTGGTTAAGCTGGGGCATCCGGCTATATATGTTAGGGTTTAATGCGATGTCCGTTTGGTATTCAACTCGGATATTCGATGGGTTTATCATCGTCTTAAAAAAACTAAGGCCATACGTCAATTTGCATTATGAACGGCAAGTTCTTGACGTGTGTGCAAAAATAAAATGGTGACATCGTCATGATTTTTCTTCTACGGTGCTCCCTGACGTCCTCAACCTGCGTTGGCCAACTTGGGCCTACCTAGTTGGTGGCGTCGCTCTTATGTTCGCCGCCCACGAGACTGCCCACCATCTTGATCGACTGCCATATATACCGTCATTTTAAATTGGCACTCCTTTGGTCTCGCCTAACATGGTTATATATCACCCGTAAAAAAAACATGGTTATATACGTCACGGACATACATAAATCAGCGAGTTGACCAAGATGGTTGCTTAACATGGCTCTATACGTTGCTCTTAATCAAAATTGTTGAGATTTAATTAACACATTTAGAATCATTATAACTGCACAACTTTTCAGCCCTTCCAGGCCATCAGCGTTTGCAGCCGTTTGATCATCACTTTTGAGTATTTTTGGCCATCCGATTAGCTCCTAATTGTACGTAAGCTCGCTTCGTTCGTGATGGGCCGCTGCTCCGGTCACAATTTTGGGCCTCGGGCAGCCCATTTGCTTTTTTTTTCAAGAGTACGCCAATGGCGTACCATATTTTTTTAGAAGATAGAAAGCATAATTACAAGAAGTGTGGCTCCAATGCGCACAGTGTGGCTCCAATGCGCACACACGGCCACACGGACACAACACCAACATCACCTAGCACACCTAAGCTAATTCCTCACTAAACGTTGTAGGCCACCAACACCACCACTTCCTTGCCTCCACTCAGCTACCTCACCAAGGATCATAGTGGCAAGCTCCCTAGCATCCTTTTGTTGATCAACTCTACTAAAGATCCTAGCATTACGTTGCTTCTAAAGAGCCCACATGCCCGCAATGAGCAACGTGTCAAACCCTCGCTTGTCATCCTTGTGGAATTGTTTTCTCTCTCTCAACCACCAATCAAGGGTCGTATCGTCAGGTAGACGGTCATGCACGTTGATGCGGAGCGTGTCCCAAATAAGGAACCAAACCTCACGCGCATATCCGCATGTCGGCAGAATGTGATCTACGTTGTCCTCATCTTGCAAGCACGTGTAGCAAGCTGATGGCTCATCCTGCAGGCCGTGTCTTGCGCGACGGTCGGAAGTCCAGAGCCTATACTGCATCGCTAGCCAAGCGAAAATCTTGCACTTAAGCAGGGCCCAGCTCCTCCACACACACGCGCTCATAGGCGATCTTGGCAGCCTAGAGCATAAGCTGGCATAGATAGCGCGAGCCGAGTACTGACCCGTAGCCGTGCAAGTCCAGGTGAACCCGTCCTCTTGGTCCTGATTTCTCTCCACCGTTGTGATCGCATGGCAAAGATGCACAAACTGCAATTGCGCCATGAAGGAAGTAACCTGACAGTCCCCTTGCCATCTATCATTGGTCAGCGCCTGTTGCACAGTCCTAGTATTTGCCACCCTCGACTGCACAGTGTCTTGCAACAAAGGAGCGACATCAGCTACAGCAAAACCATGTATCCATCGGTCTCGCCAAAAGAGAATCCGGTCTCCCATACCGACCGTGATATGCACAAGGCTGTCAAAGAGCTCTCGAGTGTCCCTATCCTCAATCATATGCAGCCCTTGCCACGTTCTGCTAGGCTCCGTGCGCTTAAGCCACTCCCACCTGACTCTCAATGCCAAAGCTTGCCAATTTAGGTTTTTGATGCCAAGTCCTCCGTAGCACTTTGGCCGGCAGATGGTGTCCCACGCGACTAGGCATTGGCCACCATTTACCTTGTCCTTTCCAGCCCAAAAGAAAGATCTCATCCACTTGTTGATTTCCTCAAACACCCATGTCGGAGCATCCGCAACCATAAGGTGGTGAATAGGTCTTACCGAGATGACGGATTGCACCAAGATGAGTCTCCCCGGCCTCTGGATGAGACCCCTTTGCCAAGCTGGGACAAAGTACCGGACCTGATCCAACATTGGCTGCCAATCTGCCCTAGTTAGGCTTTTTATTGCAAGCTGCAAGCCAAGGTACTTGCAAGGGAAATCTGCCTAATTGCACTCTAGAAATGTAGCCACTCTGGCTTTATCTTCATGGTCTCCTCGGATCGCAATTGCCGATGACTTCCTGTAATTTACTCGCAGACCCGAGGCAGTGCCAAAAGCATCAATGGCATTCCTTATGAAGCTCAGGTCCATACAAGTTGGCTTGATGAACATGGCCACGTCATTAGCATATATGGACAATCTCTGCATAGGAGATATCCCAGGTGTCGTATTGAGCACTCCAACTTCAGTAGCCTTTTTAATCATGGTCGTCAAGACATTCATGGCAATGACGAATAGCATCGGGGAGATTGGGTCTCCTTGCCGGAGCCCACAAGCGTGTGCAAAGCTCTCACCTGGAATTCCATTGACAATGATCTTTGTACTAGCTGTTTGTAGTAGAATGGCAACCCATCTCATCCACCGAGTGCCAAATCCTTTGGCTTCCATGACCTCAAATAGGAAAGGCCATGACAAGGAGTCAAAAGCTCTCGAAATATCCAACTTAAGGAACACCGCCGGGGCTCTCCTAGCATGTAGCTTCCTTGCCACTTGCCTCACTAGAAGAAAATTGTCATGTAGATGTCGGCCTTTGTTGAAAGCCGATTGGTTAGACTCCACAATGTCGTTCATGTGCTTCTTCATTGTTCCTCCTCCGTGAAGCGCTACTTCGTGCGGCTCGGTCCACAACACGATTGCCTCAAAAAAAGGAAAATAAAATGACCAAACATTAGAGGAAGTATAATAAGATGATGTAGGCGGGCTATAAGACATTAAATATTATATTCTTGCTTACTTGGAAGAGAGAGAAGAGGAGAGAGAAGAGAAGCGGGCTACTAGTTAACAGCCGGCTGCAGCACGTGCTCCTAGATACTTTGTGAGAGAGTGGGGTGGGCCATGTATCAACAAAGCAGTACATATTTATATCTAGCTATTGTACTTGTTGACTATAACCTTGACTATATGTGACATGGTAACATCATATAGCCAACAGCTGGCTATTTTATTAACCATGCTCTTATGCGGTTCGAGCCTACCGGACTGCAGGCCGATGCAGGTAGTAGAGAGGAAGCGTCACTCGACTGTTCAGTGATCTATCAGAGTCCAAGGCGACAATCAATCGTCGGTTCTGGGAGCATTCATTGTGGGTGATGTGCGCCAGTCGCCGACGGCGATTAATAGAGGTGCTGTTTCTTTCCCCGGACCTCTTTATATATGATCTGTCTCCAGACCCTACCCTCCAGCCTTGAGCCCCTCCAATTCGCCTATGCTCCTCCCATCTGTTTGCTCTCCTGCGTCCCGTTCCCTGGAGATGGATTTGATGCCCTATGTGCCACTCCCCCTCACCATCAGCCAAAATCTAAGATTCCATCTTTGATCCTCCACGCCTCGCCCATTGTTAGGTTTTATTTTGTGTCCCTTTTTTTCAGAATTTGATTTGGTTCATATATCTCCTTTCTTAGGTTCTGCACTTGTCACCTTGATTTCCTAACTTTTTTTTTTGAGGGAAAAGGCAGTTGTACTGCCATTGCATTTCAGGAGAGAAACAAATTTGTTTCAGTTACACAGGTAGACATTAAGGCTCCCTAGGGCCACAAAATTAACCAAACAAAAATTCTAATCTGGTTCAGGTTCAGGCTCATTTTCCGAAAAAGGATTTCCTCCCGCTTTGTATACAAAGCAACCAACCGGATCATACAGGGATAGGTGCTGGGGCAGAAGCAGCACAGTCACGCCCAAAAGAAACAACAGAAAAAGAGCAAAAGAAACAAATGCCGACAACGGCGGATCAACAAAAACGAAGAAGCCTCGCGATCGCTAGGCCCACCGGTCTAATCCACTAGGCTCCAAGACTCCGAAGCGCCGGCACCAATCAACACCTCCAAGAAGGATCGCGACGATGACGACGCTGCTGCCAAGGGTTTCCCCCGGTACACGACGAGGCGATAGGAAGAGTAGCCCCCGACGCCCTCCCGGAAGGTCAGGCGGCACCCACAGGCGCCACCGCGCCGGGGTCGGCCACGCCGACAGGGGTTTCCCCCGATCCCAACCCGCACCTCGGGCGCTCCGGATCCCGCCACCAAACCAACCACCACCCTACGCCAACGCAGTCATGAGGCCTCCACGCCGTCTCACCACGGCACCGCGAAGTGAGAACAGCACGACGAAGAATCAGAGCCGGGACTAGCGCATCAGCACCATCGGCACGCGGGAGGGCCCCACCTCCACCGTCAGCGACAGTAGCCGTCCGGACGCAATAGCAGGAGCACACCAGGCCCGTAGGCCCACAGGCCCGGCCGAGCCCTCGTGGGCCCGTAAAGCTCCCGCCTTCGCGCTGCTGCCGGCACGCCATCGACGCCGACGCCCCAAGTCCGAGCCGCTCCTCCTCCTCACCGCGCCGCAGACAACGAGACCATGCCGGGGGGCCGGCCCCCAGGGGCCCAGATGGGCCCGACGTGCCCGGATCTGGGCCGGGGGCGCGTCGACGGCCACCCGGCACCACCACGCCGCCCCGCCGCCAAGGAGCGGCGCCGTCACCACGCCGGCCGCCGGCCGCCA
>NC_041391.1:285540574-285554743 GCF_002162155.2 Triticum dicoccoides
GGGCGGAAGGGGGCGGAGGCGGGGGGCGGGGCCGACGGCCGGCGGCGGCGGGAGGGGCGGCGGCGGCGGGAGGGGAGCGGGGGAACCCTAGCGCGAGCGCGAGCGCTCACAGTCTGTCGTCCGTTCAGGCTCGTTTTCACCAAAGGTGCTCCAGGTGATGCGGGCGCTGGCAATAGTCACCTCCTGCTTGATCCAGAAGAACACTTGGTCTGCGTTATTGATTGAGTTGTCGAAGACCCTTCGGTTGTGCTCCTTCCATATGTTCATGAATAGATAAATTGATTGGTCAGGACTCAGGAGCAGGCCAGCAGCCAAGAAGATATGGTGTTGCAAAATCAGCTAATTAGGTCAGTGTGTTTCCCTCGGCTGTTCTTATCTTTCTTCTCTTTTGCAATTCTTCATCTCCTGATTCTATAGCATAGTTATGATATATTGACATGCATGTGTTGCCTCTAGAGCTCTGGAATCCTATGGTTAAATTGATTGCTTGAACGGTCAGTCCCATTGCCAACTACGTTTAGTCTTAATTACTAAACTGTGAAATTGTAATATGCTAGGAAACAAAGCTCAAAATTAATTTAGAATATACCTAAATACTTTCATAGTCATGTAGTTAATTAGTATAACCATGGAACCATCTGGCTTGCTCATAAATATATTGGCTATTTTTGGCTTCTGAAACATCGGTTAGTCCTGTGCTCATACATCAATGCACTTACTTTTTAGGGCTTCATTTTGCCTACATTCTATCAATTGTTTCGGATGGTGTCTTTAGTGCATCAACTTGCTGCATGAGACATCTTCCTATTTTTATGTGAAACATGTAAGTTACATAAAAGATGTCTTCACTCTTTTGGCAATTCATCTTGATCGGGACCATGTCTATCTGGCTCTGTATTGGCGTTTATTTTAGATTTGAGTTGAGTGACCATATTGATCCAGAACCCTTAGTTGATTCATCCACACATCTAATATTATTTACGAGATAGGAAATTTGACGCAGGTGAGCAGGTCTATTTACCTTTCAAGAGGGAAAAAAGGATATCTATTTTCACGGACAGTCCATGGTCCGAGTGTTGGTATAGAAATGCCCTGCAAAGAAATGAACAAAACCTTATGCAACTTCACTTAGAATGTAGCTTTCTTTTATCACATTTTATTTGCAAATGATTATTGACAGCACTATGCGCTAGATGACCATGATTATGATTTATGAGCACTTCCTGTATACTGGTGCGCTGAAGGTTATACTCATGAAGCCACATGATGTTGTTTTTTTCTAGCCCAAATATGTGATGATTGGTTGTCCTCTTTCCCATCAGTTATGGATGCAGCGGTGTATTCTTATTTCCATTGAGCTGCTGCCTGAATTGTAACCGAGCTAATGGAGGATGTCCATGGAATTCGTGGGCTCTTGTGCCCATAGGACTTCCATTCAGATTGTGGAGTTGAAAGTAGAGCAGAAACTATCAACTTCATACTTTGTTCCCTCTTGGTTTAGTGAGTTTTTTATTATTGCAGAAAAAAAATGTTTTAGACCTCAGTAGTAAAGGATATTGTTTTACTCTGTTTGTGCTAGAAACGTGTAATCCTTTTAGTGTGCGAGCAGCAGATGACAAGTTTCTCAGAAAATGGTGCATCATGTATGCAAAGCTAAAAACAGAATATGAGATTTTACTTGCATCCTCTTAGGAATTATTGCATTTTCAGTTCTTTATCCTAACTGAGTGCAAAACTGCAAGTGTCAGCTGCCAGTCAGTGTTATCTCATATGTATGTTTGCAGTGCCTGCAAATTCTTGTTTAAGGTTACTGTATTTTGTTCACCGTGTGAAAGCTAGTTGTTGCTCCATTCTATCTTACTACAATATTATTATCTCTTACTCCCTCCGTCCCAAATAAGTGACTCAACTTTGTATTAGCTTGAGTCACTTATTTTGGGACGGAGGGAGTACTTGCTACTGACAATCTTTCATTCCCAAGAAAAGGAAACGTTTGTGAAACAACTTATTTCAGTCTATTTTATCATTTTCATAGTTCTCACCATGTATTTACAGAAATTCTGATATCTTGTCATAAACATTCAAAATAGCCGGGCGCAGCAAACGCGCGCCATCGATGATCTAGTGGGTTAATTAAATCTCAACACTCCCCGTAATCTCTGCTATCCATATAAGTATCACGTCATCTTCTTGATAACACTCCTCCAAAAACCTTATAGGAAAAATAAGAGGAGTACATAGTATGCCATGAAAAACTCATTCTGAAAAACCAGTGGGAAAAAACTGACATATCACAATGGTTGTATTACTAGTGCCTCATTAAAAACCTTCTATGAGAAACCATATAGGGAAAACTCATAAAGGAAAAGAGTGCAATATCAAAGATCCGGAGATCTCTAACAGGTTATCGTCTAGGAGCGCACTCCCCCTGAACCTTGCAAATAACAAAGTCATCTCATACCGGTTCCATTCACATATTTTTGGAATGAAGAACTTGGTAAAGACTTTGTGAATAAATCATCAAAATTATCGCATGGCTTCATTTGCAAGATATTTATCTTTCCACCGTTCTCCAACTCATGGGAAGAAAATACTTCCAGAGCTATACACATTCCAGTGTTACTCTTTATAACCTGTCCGCATCCACGTAATACAAACAACATTATCTTCATAGATAATGGTGGGTGATTCCTACCAATCAACCCTACTTGAACTTTCAACAAAGTTAATCATTATAAGAAGTCACATACATCTATGTGATGCTTCATACAAATCAATGATTTCAGAATGACTAGTGGATGCAGCCACTAAAGTTCGTCTTCTCGATTTCCAAGAGAAGGTCACACCTTCATACGAGGAGACAAAACCCAGTGTGTGATATAGGATTATGGGGATGAAATATATACCCAACATCACAATATCCAACCATGGCGATATCTTGATTTTTATCATAAAATAAACCAAGATGTTGGTGTCCAGAAGATATGCAAAAATATTCTTCACACCACCCCAATGCCTTTTAATCAGTGATGCATTGTATCTAGCCAATAAAGTCACTAATAATGACATACCAGGCCTGGTGCAGATTGCTAGATACACCAGTGCTCTCATTGCACCGCGATATGGAAACTCACGTCCGAATATCTCTTCATCACTCTCGTTAGGACTTAATAGGTCCTTATCTCTAGTAATCCAAAGATCTCAAAAGCATACTTCTTTGATGGATATGACTTATCCATGTTGAACTTTCAACAATCTTTTGGATAAATGTAGACTGATGAACAAGTATTCCCGAAGGGATACACTCAAGTTCCAAACTCAAGCAATGTTTGGTCTCAACTAAATCTTGCATCTTACACTCCGTCTTAAGACGATATGATTTCATCATGTATCTCTTGTGTAGCTCCAATGATACTTAGGTCATCAACATACACAGAAAACATACCAAAATCCCTCTTTGGATTTCTTGATGAACATACATGAGCAATCATCATTGTTCGATAATCCTTCTAACAAAGGAACTCACTCAGTCGGTTATACCACATCTATGCCGACCAGTTCAAGCCATAAAATGACTTTTGAAGCTTTACACAATACATGTTGTGATTTAATTTGAAATCTTCATTCCCTCAGGAACTATCATATAGATATTCGAATCAAGTGACCCATACAACTATGTAGTCACAACATCCATCAGTTGGATATACAAATTCATTATTCACTGTTAGTGATATCAAATATCGAAACGTTATTCCACTCATAATAGGATAACATATTTCATCATAAATGGTGACGGGTCTCTGCGTGAACCCCTGTGCTATAATGCTCGCTTCATGTCACACCACCTCATTGTTTTCGTTCCTCACATGAACAAAAACCCATTTGCTCCCCTAGGGAACAATTCAGAGGAGTGAGTATTACTGATCAGGTCAATACCCCCCTCTTCTTGAGAGCGAGCGCATCCTCAATTGCTACCTTCATTTGGATCAACTAGAGTATTTTAGACACTCAGCCATGCATGGACTTAGGTTCTAGATCCAATCCAAGGTCTCTTGCAATTCATGAGGATAAATAAATTTTGACATAATGTAGTATTTATTATATGATTCTCCCAAATCCATATCCATAGTTGAGATTTCATCATTACCTTTTGACTCTTCGTGATTTCCCACAACAGTTGAGTCAAGGTCTTCCGATGTCCCAGCACAAAAAATTTGTGTGCACACTCGTGCTGGGTCCTGGATGTGTCCAACATCCTTCAGGTGTCGTTCAACCCTTGGTTGAATATCAACATGATGTTGACCTGCATTTATTATTTGAGGATTCCTCGTTCCCCTTGGACGCTTCCATGAAGCCTTGTCCTCTTGTGTCCAGATTCCTCCCCCTCATCGATGGCCGAGTGGACCTATGGGTCACATCCACTCTCTCGGACACATTCACTATAGGAACATTTTACTTTTTGAAACCTATATACTTAGTAAATGCAATTGGCAGATTATTGTGATACTTTGCAAATTTATAATCTTCTGAACCTCTAGTTCAGATTCATTCATACGTGGACCAAAGGACTAGATGTCTATTAACATCTCATTCAATTTCCCGGCATTCGATGTGGTTCTTATCTCCCCCTAATGCCGGAAAAATGTCCTCATCAAAATACAACCAGTGTACCGGTCCATAAACAAGTCCCCTTCTAAGGACTTCAGGTACTTTATGATTGACGGTGAAGTGTACCTCACATAGATCCCCATTTCTCTATGAGGGCCCATATATGTATGATGCGGTGGTGAAATTGGTATGTATCCAACACAACCATATTATCGCAGATGAGAAATACTTACTCATTTCCACGTACTAACTGTAACGGGGAGACCATATAATATGCAGTTCGTCGAATTTGTATATGTAATATGTAAAACTGCAATGTCCCCAACTGGATGTTTGGATATTACAATTTTGTAGGAGCAATCTTGACAAGTGATTCAGCAAGACCAGTCTGAATATGTACACAAAGTACCAATATGCTCCATAGTTATGCCTTAGTCTAGGCAGTAAGCATCAAATGCTCACGAACTAAATTTCGCAGCATTATCCATTCTGATGGATATTATTCCGTGCTCAGGATGATTTGCTCTCATATTAATGATTTGAGCAATAAGCTTTGTAAAAGCATGGTTCCTTATGGAAGTAAGACACACATTGGACCATCTCACTGATGCATCCAAAAGCAGTATGAAATATGTAAATATTCCATATAACGGTTGAATTGGATCACATATATATCTCCTATCCAAGGAAATCTAGTGGCTCATCCTCTTTCATGAGATAAGATGGCCTTGCGATCAGTTTCCCAGTTTGCACACATCGTGCATACATAATTCAATGAATTTAGAAAATTCACACCGTTAGATTGTGTCCAATTGAACCATCAATAATTTTCTCATCCTCCCAATACCAGGATGACCAAGGCAATCATACCATATCTTGAACTTCTCAGGATTCTAGAAAATTATCTTATACGCCAATATGTATCCAATTTAATGTATGTATAATACTATCCATAATATAGAGAAATATTTACTCTAGGATTTCATTCAAATCCTTTTTGTTGAGTCATGAGTAGGCTTCCAATCTCACTCATTATATGAGTTTCAACATAGAAACCATTGTGGATATCCTTATAACTCAGCAAGGTACGAGTAGAATCTTGATGCCTGAATGCATCCATGATTATCATATAGTACCCATAGGGAGTGCAATTATGGCTTGACCAGAACCAACAATTACCCCATCATGACCAACAATTGTCATGATGTTTCCACTACTCTTATCAAGAGTCTAGAAATACTTAATCTCCCTTAGTATCATGTTAGTAGACCTAGTTTCTACTAACACATTTTCTTCTCAATTGGATTATTCCAATAGGTTTCTATAGAGAAAGAAACCAATTTGAACATATGACTGAACTCATATAGAAATAATACATACATTATAAAATGTATATGTCAAAGGACATACCACAAGCATCATGTCTAATGACATAGTTATCATATTATGTCGATGGACATAATTTGTTTTACACTATGTAATATGTCTGTGGACATAATTCCAATGTCTGACAAATCCAAGAGACTAAATCTGGTCTCCATATATGTCACTAGAAGTGAAGTCCATGAACATGTCATCGATATTTAGTAGTGGACCTTCCTTTCGCCAAGAGTATTCCTGGTTGCCAACATTCTGAGGAACGTTTACGAAACTTTCAACCATCGGGAAATCATCCCTATGTTCAGTGAAGTAAGCTTCACATTTCCCATGAGACTTTTGCCCACTTTTTCCCTTGGCAATTGATTGCATACACAGATCCACCAAATGCTTGGAAATATCACCTGTCCTTGCAATCAGTTATACAACCACTCGTATAGCAACCACCAGAGTTGCTAGCATTGTCATTTTTTTAAACAACTTTTGCTCTTTTCAGCTCCATTATTACTCTGCTTCTCATCAATGTATCCACTTCCTTTCACAAATAACGAAATTGTTAAGTCAAAATCCTCATACAAGGATTGAAAGTGGAGATCATTTCTGCTATGAGATCAACATCTAAAACTACACTATTGCAAAATCTCAACTTTCAGTTGTTTTGATGCATATAGGAATTGTATGTTGCCACTGACTCGAAGTCATGGAATCAGACGAGCATCCATTCCCTATGCACTATAGGTATCATCACCACTCTCTATTGATCCCAACAGATCAGCGTGTAGGTGATGTGAGATGAAGTGCAATGCAACATACTACACTATATCATCTATAGTAGGAGCCCCTGAGCAGGTGCGGTTATGGTGGAACTGGGATTCAGGCAAACTCATTCTCGATATGTCCAACATATCTTGCATGAAATATTCATGCCCATTAATTTACTCTCTAGTAAACTAATTTCCAATAATCATCAACATGTAGCAACCATCAAATTGCTTGATCAAATATGTTGATACACTAGTGTGCTTTATGATACATTAATTTACATGAACTTACTGTAAATACACATACATGCGAAAAACTGCATAGCCAAATGCTAAAACAGAAAAGGAAAACAAAAAATGGTCCTGGGCCGAATTTGCACAACCCAAACCAGTGGGCATAACCCACATGTTTTTTCGTTCTCGCTTCCTTTTTGTTTTGGACAGAGATGGGCCTTTGGCCGGTCCACAGGAGCGCACCGCCCCAGATATCGGATAACGGAGAGGCGACGGGGTGGCTTCCGTCCCCATTGACCAACCGCCCCTAATCCTGGTCCAAATGGCGGCCTCGGCCGCCTCCCAGCCATCCGTCATCGTTGCTGGACAGAGGGTCCTGGGCTCTCGACGCGCCATACTTATCCTCTGAAGAAGAATTTATCTCGCTGCCGCGCAAGCAAACTGCCTGACGCTTGCCTCGACGATGAGCGGCACGCTGACGCCGCGCATCGTCGTGTCGTTCGACTGCTACTACCGAAGCCGTGCGCCCGTGCCGGAATGCCTCACTGGGCCCGTGCCCCGTCGCGCCGTTCGACTGCTACTACAGAAGCTGCCGCCCACCCGCAGCCATGTGTTCCCCCTCTCCGCTGGCCGAAGGTCGCTCGTGCTCGGACCGTTGGCTCGAGTCGAGCCCCTCCTCTACCGGTACCGCAGAGCCCCGGCCGTCCTCCTACCTCCAGGAGCTCTGCAGCGCCCCGCCCCTACCCGCGGGGGCCAGCCCGCGCCCCTCGCTGCTGGCTGTGCGCCCTCCCCTGCGCTCCGAGATCTGCCGGATGTCCGTGGACGGTGCCCACGACGACTGGCTCCTCGCCCATAGGCGGAAGCGCCACTGCTCCTCCCGGTCGCGGCGTCCTCATCGCGGGCCTGGTGATGCCCCTCGCCAGCCACCGTCGTGGCTCCGGGAGGGTGAGTGCCCGAGGTGCCTCAGCCCCGGCCACCCGCGCTTGGAGTGTCGCAGGGACATCCGTTGCGGTCGCTGTCGTTTCTTCGGGCACAAGGCCCGCGACTGCCCCCTGCGCTCCGCCACCGCCTCCTCCTCCACCCAGGGCGACTCCCCCCCTCCGCTGTGTCGCCGTGGTTCTGCCTCTGGCTCGAGCCCGGAGGAATCTGCTTCGCCTCCTGCGCGTCCCACCTCCTCTGGCTCGTTCGGCCACCCCACGTCCTCTAGGTCGGCCAGCGTTGGGCCGTCGCGCTCCGACGGTTCTGTGCCCGCGTCTTCCAGGCCACGTACCGCCTTTGCATCGCCGACCGGCTCTACCTCTGTGGCGGCCACCTCGCTGTCGGGTCACCCTGCGCGTCACCCCGCCGGTGCCATCTGCTACCTACCTCGGTCCGCGGAGCTGGTGGCTGCGGAGCTGGATCTCGAGCGGGCGCTGCTCACCTCGGTGGCCGGCTGCCGCCTTGGCATCACCCGCGAGGTTGTCTTCGACGCTCTCCGCACACGCTATGGCCTGACCGCGCACGAGTTCTCCGTCCACATCCACGCCTATGATGGTTTCCTCATCAAGTTCTCCTCCGCCGCTTCGCGCGCACGTGTCACCGCTGGTGGTCTACGCACCGGTGGCTTTCGACTGCTCTTCACTCCTTGGAGCCGCTCCCGTGACGCTATCCCGGTGAAGGCGCGCTTCCTCGTCTCCATCAAGATCATGGGCACCCCTGATCATGCTTGGCACCAGTCCTCTGCTGAGTTCCTCCTGCCGTCGTTCTGCCGGGTCAAGAACCTCGCCCCGGAGACCAAGGACGCGTCTGACATGTCGGTCTTTCACCTCACAGCCTGGACCATCAATCCGGACGGCATCCCGCGCTTGTCGGAGCTGCTCGTACCGGAGCCTGATGCTGTGGCCGACAAGGCGGACCCGACGTGGGCGGAGCGCCTCGCGCTTGGACTGATGCGGTTCCCCGTCGAGATCCATGCCGTTAGCTCCGTCGACTACAGCCGCCCCGCGCCCCCACTGAGGGAGTCCTGGATTGGGGTGTCCTCGGACAACCGGACTATATGCTTTGGCCGGACTGTTGGACTATGAAGATACAAGATTGAAGACTTCGTCCCGTGTCCGGGTGGGACTCTCCTTTGCGTGGAAGGCAAGCTTGGAAATTTCGGATATGTAGATCTCCTTCTCTGTAACCGACTCTGTGTAACCCTAGGCCCCTCCAGTGTCTATATAAACCGGAGGGTTTAGTCCGTAGGACAACAACAACAATCATAATCATAGGCTAGCTTCTAGGGTTTAGCCTCTACGATCTCGTGGTAGATCAACTCTTGTAATACTCATATCATCAAGATCAATCAAGCAGGAAGTAGGGTATTACCTTCATCGAGAGGGCCCGAACCTGGGTAAACATTGTGTCCCCCGCCTCCTGTTACCATTAGCTTTAGACGCAGTTCGGGATCCTTACCCGAGATCCGCCAGTTTTGACACCGACATTGGTGCTTTCATTGAGAGTTCCACTGTGCCGTCACGATAAGGCTTGATGGCTCGCCTTGTTATCAAGGACCACATCATCTCTGGGGGAGCCCTGGCTTTAGGCCAAACTCTCCTACTAGGCAGCTTCGTCGTGACCGTCCGATCGGCCGTCGCGCCGACAATGACTTCTCAGGTCATCAAAAACAGCCTCCACGTCAGCTTGGAACTTACCGAACAGATGGATCCAATGGAGCTCTCCTCCCTGAACGAGTTCTTGGCGGAGTATGATCGGATAGGGCTTAAACCCGACCAAAGAGAGATTAACTCTCCGCCGGTGACCCATCAGATAGCGGTAGTGGAGGAGCAATGCATTGATTCTTCCTCTATTTTAAGGACGAACTATGTCCGGATTTCCGAGCTCTCCGAGCCGGATACCCGTTACGGGAGGACATGGCCCAAGCTCCGAACTTAGAATCGGACAGCGGGACAGAAAAATTGGGCAACATCCCGGAGCCCAAGCTGCCAAGCTCGGAAGCTCCTCTGCCCCTAGGTCTCAGATCGGGTCAGGGTTTGGACTTAAATCTACCCACCCATCCAGATACAAGTGATCTTTCCCACATTAGACAAGAGCCCCAAGAGATAGTACATCACTTCTGGGCCAGATTCCTCCTTATAATGAGCAAGGTTAAGGACTGTCGCGAGGAAGACACAATCTCATTATTTTGCAAAAATTGCATCGACAAGGAAATCCTCAACGCCATAAGTCACCGTGACATAGTACACTTCGCTGACTTGGCTTCACTTGGAATTTCAAAAATGTTCCCGTTTTTCAGAAAAAGCGTTCATGATTTCGAAAAATGTTTTAGTTTTGTAAAAAATCGTAAACTTGAACAGTGTTTCTGTTTCACAAAACACTCAGTTTTTATAAAAAAATGCTTTCAAAATTCAAAAATAATTCAGATCTGCGCTGCCTATTGGTTCTTAAAGGTTGACGCTGATTCATACTCCCTCCGTTTCAAAATAACTGTCTTAAGCTTAGTACAATTTTGTATTAGAGCTAGTACAAATTTGAGACACTTATTTTGGAACGAAGGGAGTAATAAGGAAAACTGCCTAGCTCAGCTCGTTCCGGCTCGTGGTCGGCAACACAAGATCGTTGGATCGATTCGCTGCGAGGTCGAACTTGTTTGGAGCTACAGAGGTTCGTTGCCAGTCATGGGCTGGCCTAGTCGGAGGCCGCCTGGCGAAACTACATCTCTTTGCCGCAAAGAGCGGTATATAGGAAGTCCCGCTCCAGACGGCCGACCAAGGTGCGCTGGAGGGCACATCCTAGGGTTTGTTTTTTCTGTTTTTATTTCAGTATTTGTTTCGTTTTCTCTAGTTCTTCTTTTTTACTTTTGTTTACACTTCCAAAAATATTAAACATATATATTCAAAAAAATGTACTTTCCATGTTTTGGAAAAAGTTAATCATGTATGTAAAAGCTGTTAAATGTGTATAGAAAAATGTTGACCATGTAAACATAAAATATACACCGTGTGAAAAAAGTTGATAACATATTTAAAAAAATAATCAAACTTTTGCAAAAATGTTAAAAAAGCATTTCAAAATGTAATGAAACAATTAAAAAATGTTAAATGTGTATAGAGAAAATGTTGACTATGTATTAACAAATTTTAAACTTGCATTTTAAAATGTTAAATGTGTTATAGACAAAATGTTGACCATGTATGAAAAAATGGTTAAACCTATATTTGAAAAATATGAAATGAGTATAAAAAATGTTAACTCGTCTTTTTAAATGTTAAATATGTATAGAAAAAATGTTGATCATGTATTCAAAAGATGTTAAACTTTTATTTGAAAAATGTTAAATGTGTATTGAAAAAATGTTGGCCATGTTTTCAAAAAAATGTGTAACTCTATTTGAGAAATGTTAAATGTGTATAGTGAAAATGTTCAACTTGTATATGAAAAATGTTAAATGTGTATACAATAATGTTTTTGACTAAAATGTATAGAATAATGTTGTTCATGCATTCGAAAAATGTTAAACGTGTATTTGAAATATGTTAGCATTTCAAAAAATGTTAAATATTAATAAAAAATGTCGACCATGGATTAAGATATATTAATTTTATATTTCAAAAATGTTAATCAAGCATTTAAAAAATATTAAACGTGTGTTAGATAAATATATTAGTATGTACAAAAATATATATAGAAAAACAATGAGACCTGAGTGTAAACAAAGATAACTGTTGAAAAACGAGAAAGAAACAAACAAAACCAAAGATAAAACAAAGAAAAAGGAATTAAAGAAAAATCCTAGTGAAAAACCGAGAAAGAAATAAAAAACTGAAGGAAAAAATAAAAAAAATAAAAGATAAATACTAGTAAAACCAGAAAGAAAAACCCGAAGAAATCCCTGTAAAAAACAAAAACAGGAAATAGAAAAAAAGGAAAACCGGTGGAAAAACCGCCTCCATCCTCCTCAAGTGCGTCTCACCCTGACTAGTTATCACATACTGGATGTGGCCGTAGTCGCTAACAGCGCTTGTGATATTCCTTTTGACCGGGGTTCGAACCCTGCAACTCCCTTTTTCCCTTCTCTATTTTATTTCAGCTGTGCGTTTATGGGCCGGGCCGATAAATGAAAATGCTTCAACGAAACATCAGAACGTCTCGCTGAATGCGAGAAATAGTCACTGTGAAGCACAACAGCTGGACGCTTGCGCGCGTCAAATAATGATCGCTCTGGTTGGCGCACTAACGCTCACACGGACGTTGGATGGGCCACACATTTCATTAACGTTGCTTCACTCGGCCGCTTGACCTTTAGCTCTTCATCCCAAAAGAAAGAACATCGCTCCTTCGCGTGCCACTCAACAAGTATCTCATGGTTCGTGGAAAAAACTAGATCCAGATAGACTATTTTTTTTACATTAAAACATATAAAATGTTCATGAATTTGAAACAAATCACAAATATGGAAAATGTATTTTCTCATCACTCTGTATTATTTATAAAGTTGTGCAAAAGCCTGTTTCAAAATACATACACTTGATACTAGACTATCACACAAACCAAGTATATATAACTGTATAGGAGGTTGCTGAGAACAGGAAAAACTACTACTCCCATATCGCTGCTACTCCATGTTAGAAGTGCACATATCATGTTTTGTGAGCTGTTGAAGATGAGGATTCGAGAAGAGTAACATTTTGTTGTTTCCACACGCTCCAGGATGTTAGCATGACTTTCACATAATCTTCAAAACTTGTTTTCTGAAATTGCTGCACTATTCTTCAGTGTGTTGGAGGTATATGAATTTCATCAGTGCAGGGCACGAAACAACTGATTTATTTCTTTTAAAAAGGAGGCAAACGATTTACTTGGTTGTTTATTGACACATGATTATTTGATGTTACTTGGTTGTGTATTGACATGAAAAGTTCCCATCTTGCATACGACCAATTAGTTTTTCTTGTCCGCGGTAATGAAGGATGAAGACACCTACAAGCTAATCCCCCAAACTGAAGGCACATATTTTCAGCCTGCTCGTAGCCACAAAATATATACGTAGTTGACAGAGCAATGTGTAAATACAAAATTACACGTGATGATGCTTGGATGTCATTTTCATCCATGTAAATACACCGTTGCTGGAGCGTTTCTCCAATTATTCTCCACAAGAGGAGAAGACCATGGCCTCGTGCGTAGTTGGTTTCGTGAACCCAATGGTCATGGTACCGACAAAATGCATGCAGGCATCGTTGGATGGCTGGCTCCGACATCCGTGTCTGTGGAATGCCCCTCTGTCCGCGGACGAATGCCGGAGCAAATTTACGGGTAAGTGTTGAAGATACCCTTACAAACTTCCCCCCCTAGCACTTGTATGAAATACTCAGTCTATATCCAGTCCCCATAGCAACGTGCATGTTCTAGTATTTAAACAGATGTAATTGTAGTGTGATAAGCTATTGTGTTGTTTCTTTTTTTCGCAGGCATGTTGTGTTTTTTCCTAATACCATGAGATGCAAGTAAATATACGACTCTTATTTCTATTTGAGCTACTGAGTTACAGCAGAGCATGCATAATAAGGTGATGTAGACGAGCTGTAAGATTTAAATAATATATTCTTGCTGAGTTGAAGGAGAGAGAAGAGGAGAAAGAGAAAAAAAGTGGGCTAACAGCCAACTGCAACATGTGCTCCTAGAAACCTTGTGAGAGTGAGATGGGTTATATATCAATAAAGTAGTATATATCTAGTCGGCTATAAACTTGGTTGCAGATAATGTGTCAACATCATATAGCCAACAACTGGCTATATTATTAAACACGTCCGTATAATCATTTACTAGCGGAGACTCTTTTTCCAAGAGATGGAATTATTTTCTATATTGTCTAGCCTTTCAGGGTAGATGTTTTGGTCCCTGAAGCATATGCTTATTCAGCAAAATTACAAGTAAATTACTTGTCAGGGATGTTGGACTTCATAGGGAATTTGGAGCGGTTAAGACATTCGTTCATCGGACGGAAGTAACATGATGATCCTGGGATTTTTCTACTAGCTTCGAGCCCTAGAGACACCGGCGGAGCTATGTTGGGGCCCGCCAAGTGGGGGGGGGGGCACTGGCCCCCTGCTTTGGTCAAAAGTCTGAAGAAAATTTTGTTTTAAGGGCTTAGATGAAGGAAAAATTAGCCTTTTGCCCCTCAAATATTTGCCATTTACGCCCTCCC
>NC_041391.1:285555184-285574084 GCF_002162155.2 Triticum dicoccoides
CTAGAGATATGCTGGAAGTGATATGGGAGTAGATTTTTCGACATGGACTTGTATGGCGGCATTCTGTATAAAACGAAATACAGGGGCGCCCAGCCAGCTGGATAAGAGGAACATAAGGGTTGGCCAATTCTCCACAGTAGAGTGCTGCCCCAACTATCCACATCGACGTGTATAAAGAGAGTGATGCTTGCAGACCAAAGCTTGCTCTTGCAGGAGAAGCAACCTCTTCACTGACAAAGAAAGGAAGGAGAGAGATAACAACAAAAAGAAGTAAGAGCAGCCTACGAGAAAAGTATACAAAGCGGACCTACTAAGGGCATTTCAAACTGCGTGAAGCAAAAGCACACGAGGAAGCATGAAGTAAATTTCTTGGGTACTAAGGGCCTGTTATTTCTAAAAAAATAGGGTCCGTTCTGAATATATCAAGCTTCCAAAATCGTCAGAGAGAATTCAGCCCGAACGGTTTTGCGGAGAGAAGCTATTTTCACGAAGTGTTACTACAGAGAATTGAACCATCGACCTTCTGCATCAAGGGAGGCAACAATAACCACCGTGCCACCTAGCTCTTTGTGATAAGTTTGCATCTTTTTTTCCTTTCTTCTTTTGCCCGTCCTTTTTCCCGTTTTCCAATTATATTTTTCAAATTCGAGCACTTTTCTTTTCTACAAAAATGGATGATCTTTTTCAAATTCAATGGAAATTTTTCATATTCGAAGAATTTTTTCAAATTCGATGAACTTTTTCCAAATTCCATTACCATTTTTTGAATTTGATGAGCTTTTTTTTCAAATTGATGAACTTTTTTCGAATTCGATGAACTTTTTCCAAATGCCATGAACTTTTTTTGAATTCGATGAATTTTCCCAAATTCCATGAACTTTTTTGAATTTGATGAACTTTTTTTCGAATTTGTGAACTATTTTTGAGTTTGATGAACTTTTTTTGAATTGAATTAATTCTTTTTGAATTCGATGAACTTTTTTAATTCGATGATTTTTTTTTCGAAATCGATGAACTTTTTTCTCATAACAAGAGTACGTACTATAGCAAACCGGTTGGTTTCCCTAAAAAATCAGTACATACTCTAGCAAATTTTGGAGAGAAAAAGAAAAACGAGACAAGCGATCGAGCGAGCGGCTGGGGCCAGCGAGCGTTGTTGGGCCTGACCAGGCAAGCGACGCAGCGGGCGCTGCGTTCGCCGCCACTGCAAAGGAGAATGCCACCGCAAAGAAAAACGTTCCGGCCTTCTCTTCCTCGCTCGAACAGCTATACCCATCCCACAGCGCAATATCTCTCCCTCTCTCTCGTTCTGTTCCTCACGAAGCCCTCACCGCCGCCGTGCCCGCCCTCCCCCCCGCGTCGCCGGCCGGAACTGCTCTTCCGCGTACAGATCCGGCCTTCCCAGGCCTTGTCCCTACGATTCCCGTACTCGCCGCCGCCGTTACCGCCGTAAGGGAGGAGCAGCGCACCCCCACGCCAATGACGGCCGAGACGCCCTCCCGAGCAGGAGCAGCATCCCGGCGGCCGAGCCCCCTCCGCCAAACCTCAACGTGAGCTCCATTGCCTTCTTCACTATGTTCTGCATGGTAGTTAGCATTTTTGGGTCCTATAGGTTGTACTGTTGATGCAAATTGGGTGCTATGGCTGCTGAATGTGTAAATGTTTTGTTAGCTGTATAGTGCTATATGTGTGAAAGCAACGTATGTGTGCACTAGGTTGCTGATGAATGTGCAATTTTTATTCGTACTGCTGAATGTGCTATATGTGTGAAAGCAACGTATATGTGTGCAAAAATTTTGGTGGCTATGTGTGCATCAATTCTGCCATGTGTGTAGTAGGTTGCTGCTGAATGTGAGAAGCCAAGTTCAGAAGCCGAATCCGGGAAGTTTTAGAGAAGTGGAGATCAGAACAGGCCTTAGGCACTCTGAGTCCTGACTCCCTTGCCAACCTGAGCGCTGCCAACATATTAAGCCGTGCACAGTTTTCGATGGCACTCGCACCACGACCACTGGCCACCACAGTTTTCGGCTGCCGGATGATGGCGGTCGTTCTGCAGGCCGCAGCCTTGACTTGCGTTGTGCTCGCAGGCAACCTCTGGTTCTCGACATTCATGTATGCTACTATATCACCTCTCTGGCTTCTTCTAGCTATCTGTTCAACCAACACCACTTTGTCATGCAGATTCCTCAAGGCTATCCTGGCGGCGGAGCTGGCCTTGAATGCGGCGCGACTGATCTACGACGCGGCGCAGGTCTTCTTCCAGAAACCGCTGCCGGCCTTCCGCTGTGAGATGATGGGGCTTGTCGCCGCTGACTGGGTACCGTATAGTAGCATCCTTTTTCATGCTCGCCGGCTCACGCAACCATATCTGTCAACCTACGTGTGTGTGCATGCATGGATTGCAGGTGATTATGCTCCTCCTTTTCGCTGCTGGGTCGAGCTCCCTCGCTGTGGAGGACTTCGTCGAGAACAACATGAGGCGTTGCGCGTTGCTGCAGCCCGGGACGTGCGAGCGGTACAAGGCCGCCGGCGTACTTACCCTGCTGGCGTGGGCTTTCACTGTCCCGGTGGCCTGCGTTATGCTCCGTCTGCAAAGGATCTGGGATGAAGACGCCGCCGCCACTGATGCATGATGGGCGGTCAACTTCTACCTAAGAAAGTAAGCATGAGAGATTTATTTGATACTAGTACTTAGTAAATAGTTTAGTTTGGCTACTATCGCTACGACGTCACCATGTGTACGTACGTGTAGACGTACTACCCCCTATGATTATGACTAGGAAACATGCCCATGCGTTGCAACGGGAAAGAAAAAACCTGTTGTTGCCGCCACCGCCCGCTCTGCCTGTCACTTCGGCCAGGCCACAGGGTACACATGCGCCAGGCCCAGCAGAGCCATTGGCCTTCGTCTCCCTCAGGTGGGAGTAGAGAAAGCATATGAAGAAGGATAAACTTGTGGAATTAGTCCGGATGCAGATATGCGGTGCCCATTCGATCATCCACTCCTAATACCGATGACACCTATGCATGACGCAACCTTTCATAATGATAGGTATATAATGCAATTACTCTAAATTGTGTGCATTTCAAATCTTCCAATTTAAGGTTTTATACATTTTTCATAATCTTCCGGATGTAAAACTCACTTATTTTTGAATTAACTCCTTTTAAATACAAAACTTGATTTTGAAATTTGAAGAAGAGAAGCTATACTAAAAATTGCTAGAAATACTTCAGAATGTATTATTATGGTGTTGCATTGAACCAGGAAACCCTTATGAGAATTTCCTATATTTTATGTTGAATTTTGAACCTCCAAATAACTTAGATACATGATTTGTTGATTTGAAGCACAATACATATATAAAAAGGAAATAGACCCATTGTTACCTGTTTGCCCCAAAAGTAGCCATCGATCTAAAATCCATGAGAAAAAGATCCTGCCTCCATTAATAAAATTATCCCAATTTAAAATCCATGAAAAAAAATCTTGCATCCATAAATAAATAAATAAAAATTCTCCCAGACCCCTCCTTTTCACAGGCAGCAGCTCGACCAGCGCTAACATTGACCCCCGGGCCCCAACCCAGAGCGCCGTAGCCACGTGGTGCGCACGAGGTCCCTTTCTCTCAAGGCGAAAAGAGCTTTATTTATCAACTGGTAACATGAGTTTTACAATCAAGGATTACAGGCTCTCTAAGAGCATCTCCAACAGGCGCGCTATAAACGCACCGCGTGGAAAAAGTAGTGGTTTTAGCGCGCGCGCTACCGTTCCCGGCGCTCCAGCGGACGCGCAAAAACCGCGCGCGCGGCATATCTATAATACCTAAATAGTTCATCCCCACTATGCTATTTTTCTTGACATGCAGCCTATCCACCTCAGCAGCCCTGCCACATCAACATTTCATTACTCGCTTACAGATGGGTCCGACCACCACAGCAGCCCTGCCACATCAACTTCTGTTACTGCTTAACCGGCGAACATAACTATCTCTCTCTCTGCCTCCCTTGATAGAACCGGCCATCTCCCTGTCTTTAACGCTGTTCTTTCCTATCCCCACTAAATTATTACGCCTCTTCCTTCTCCACTTTGCTCCCCTGGCTCTTCCTTCTCCATTTAATCCCCTCGCCTGCCTTCTCCATTGTCGATCCACTTAGAAGAGAGATAGATCTCAAGTGCACTTTGTCTTCCCTGGCACACTTGCCCGCACACTCCACCAAAATCAGACGCAAAAAAGGGAGATCCAATCCAAAGGAAGAAGAATGGTGATGGATCTGACATTAGTTGGCTGGGTAGTACACACCGAGGAGGGACGCATCAATTGGCTCCCGTACAGTTCGTGTGGCAGGGCGCTTCTCTCTCCTCCGTGTGCTCTTTTTCCCCACTACTTGCACCAGATCAAGGAAAGAAGCAAGGCCACTTGATATTGTTTCGTTCCACCAAGTCAACTTGATATTGTGGGGAGTAATTTCTCTTCCCCATTAGTTCCTCCTCCCGGGTCGGGTCTTTCCTCATGGGTCGTGGTGAATGTGTGCTATCTCTAAACTCAGTCTCCGGGAAATTAGATGGCCGACAAGCGATGGCTCGATGTGTGGTGAATTGATGACAGTTCTCCATTCTCTATTCTTTTTTTGTATTATTAATGATTAATTTAGACCTTAGTTCGTCTTCAACAGAAAGTCGGAAACAGTACTGCTTCAGCCTTGATGATGTTTATTGGTATATGGTTGTATTAGTAAGGAGGGGTATCTGAGTATCTCTTCAATCAGTCGTGTTAGAACTGGACTGTACAGGAGTGCTTGCAGGGGAAAATCAGTCGTGTGCAACTGGAATCTCGGTTTGTCTTTGATCGCTTATTCTGTAGTATTCCCTTGGATGAACTACAGTACACATTAATTCATTTCAGTTATCAATTATTATCACTCTGCTTCATAAGCTATCTAACTGGTATTTGTTTACTTGCCAAATTACTATTTGTATATGTATATTCAGGGAGATGAGGTGTTCTCTTTCTTTTGCAATACTACGAGGATGGCACATTCAGTTCAGATATGCCACTTGGCAGAAACACTTTCTTTACAGTTTTTGTACTAATTTTTGTGATGAAACATATCATGTTTGTTCTCTTATTTTTGGCTGAAAATCAATTGAGAACATGCTAATTCCATAATCATCGTGTATCATTCCAGCATGCTACGAAGGATACTACCCAGTTGGTATATGCAACTCCCATAAAATGCAAGAGAAATGTACTTTTGGTAGTTCTAGTCACTTGGGAGCTTATTTTATTCTAAGGTGAAAAAAGGCCCGTCACTTTCTTCTGAATCAAGTATCATATCAGGTTGCTTACCTACATGTTTTGCCCAACACTGGAAACAATAGATTTATGCTTTGTTTCTCTGGAAAGTTACTATGGATTGGGTTGGATATATATATGGATTGGTAGTGTTGAATCATTATGCAATTCATGACTTGATTTATCTTGCCTGTTTCTTCTACAATAAACATTATCAGGTAAACATAGTTAATTGATTGTCATAATCATAAGATCACATTAAAGCGGCAATCAACTCCTTTTAAACTTTTTTTGGATTTTTTTATTTGGATGTTACTAAAGAAATGACTACTAAGGTCTGAATGATACGAAAAAGGTAATCTTTTGCAGTATATCATTTGGCCAACACATTACCAATGCACTTATGGACTACATTACCCTTTTTTTGAAATATGATGTAGTTATATCCAAGTTCAAACAAACATATATCTTATATACTCCTTGCATGGTTTCACTATTTCTCACTCTATAAAGCCAAGCGTATATAGTGCTAAAAAATCCCCGCAGCAACGCGCGGGGTATTCATCTAGTGTAATTCAGCGCGCGGGCAGAAACCCCATCGTGCGCCGCTTATTTGCTGCGCCCGCTCCCGCGCGCTGGACTCTCGAGCGCTCGCTCGCAAACTCCACCTACCCATCCAGCCGCGCCATCGCCTGTTCCACCCCATTTTTTCGGCGACCGTTCCGGCGGTTCCCCGGTCTCTTCCCGCGCGGTCGCGGCTTCCTCCCTCTCTCTCTAGTCAGCGCCGCCCGTCGCGCGCGGTAGTCTCCGACGAATAGCGCCCGGCCGCCCGCCGTCGCGTTGGCGCCCGCAAGGTGTTTGACAAAAGGCCCGCAAGGTATGTATTGCTTCCAACTTCCACATTTTTACATGAAATTTGGTGCATGTTGTTTATAGCCTAGTTTTGAACATTTTATTAGATGAGTTCGTCATATGACTCTTCTGAAGAAGAATTTGATATGGAAGAGGAGGAGGATCTTGCAATGATCCTAACTATGCACATCAATAAAAAAATCGAAGCACGGTGGTTCGGTTATGGGTCGGCAAAATTTTTGGAGGGATAGGATTGATGCCCACAACAGATTGATGAGGCACTATTTTGTGGAGAATCCCACGTACCCCGAGTCGTACTTTCATCGCCGGTTTAGGATGAGCATCAAGTTGTTCAGCCGCATTGCAGAGAAACTAGCGAGCCATGACCGGTTTTTTCAGCAGAGGAGGAATGCCGCCGGAGAGCTCGGGCATAGCACCTTTCAGAAGGTGACAGCCGCTTTGCGTATGTTGGCATACGGTATTCTGGCTGATATAGTTGATGACCACTTGGCCATGGGTGAGAGCCAAGCCATCATGTGTGTCAAGCGCTTCGCAGTCGGAATTGTGCAAGTGTTTGGCCCGGAGTACTTGAGAACTCCCAATGCTGAAGATGTCGCAAGGCTATTGGAGATGAACAAAGCTCGCGGGTTCCCAGGTATGCTTGGCTCAATAGATTGCATGCATTGGAGTTGGAAGATTGTCCAAAGGCATGGCATGGACAATTCCACGGACAAAAAAAGGTTCCACTATAATCCTTGAAGCGGTGGCCGATCACGAGACTTGGATTTGGCATGCTTTTTTTTGGAATGACTGGATCTTTGAATGACATCAACGTTGTCAACCGGTCACCACTGATGAGTAAGATTGCAAATGATGAACTGCCACCGGTGCAGTTTGTAGCTAATGGTCGTACATACAACCCTGGCTACTATCTTGCGGATGGCATCTACCCAAAGTGGCAAACATTTGTGAAGCCGTTGAAAAAATCGGAAGGTAAGAAATATCTTGATTTCCAAAATGCTCACGCGGCGGCTAGAAAAGATGTGGAGAGAGCTTTTGGAATTTTGCAAGCCCAATTTGCTATTATGAGAGGACCGGCTAGATTTTGGGATCAGAAGATGCTTTGGTACATAATGCATGCTTGTGTGATCATGCACAACATGATCATCGAGAATGAGCGTGGCCAAGATGTAGACTACTCTCAGTATGAGCTCTTGGGACATCCCGTGCGAGTGCAACGGAGGGTTGAAAGGGTGGCCCATTTTGTTGCCTCCTATCATGCCATTCGACGTCCGGCATCGCATAATGAACTCAAGAAGGATCTCATTCAGGAGTGGTGGGCTTGGAATGGCCGCCGAAGATCATCATGATTTGTGCGCTTGATGTTGTATTGTTGAACTATTTGTTGTATTTCTCAAAATACTATTTGTTTGATGAGTTGTAATAAATTAAACTATTCATTTGAACTTGGTTGTGAATGATGTTTGTGATTTAAAAATTATATGCCATGTCTTTGTTTTGTGAATGTGTTGTGTAAAATGCAACAAATGTGGATGCGCGGCTGCTCGCGCGCGCTGCATTTTAGCGCACTGCTGGAACTGCGGGCGCTCTGCATTTTAGCGCGGCTGCTGGAGCCAGCGCTGCGCGCCACGCCAAACCTGGTGTTGCGCGCGCTGCAAATCAGATTTTAGCGCGTCGCGCATTGGGCGCCTGTTGGAGATGCTCTAATCAACTCAGGAAACGTGTTCCAGACTCCCCGCGCAAACTCTCGCCCCATGCTCTAGCATGTCTAAGCCAGTGAGTCGGCAACCTTGTTGCATTTTCTCTTAGTTTGTACTACTTGGCACTCTTCTAGACAGTTCGTCAATTCCACACCACTTCTTTGTGTTCAGATTTTTCGAACGGAGAGCATTGCCGACCGTAGCAATCGTCAGTTTGACACAGAAACGCCACTTTAGCCTCAGCTTCCTCCGTCTCAGAGCAGTTCTGGATGGAGTTGCAAGCCGCTAGGCAGTCAACACAACTGATCCGTCAGGTCGCCGGACAATCATACCAGCACCACTTATGTGTTCCCTCTTGAAGAAGGAGCAGTGGATGTTTAATCTGATTCGGCCTTCCATTGACCACGTCCACCTAGGAACGCTGTCCACGCAGAGGTTGCTCCCAATAGTAGAGTCAGGCCAACGATGGCTGCCTCACTCACAGGGATGTCCAGGGAGTCCTCGTTACCACGTCCCACGGCTGCCTCGTACCACGAGCTTGACCCAGGCAGGTGGGCATCAGACCGCGACAATGTCGTCTCCATGCCTTCCCGGCCTCCACCTTCCGCACCGGCGAGACTACTACAGCCGCCTCGCCCTCGGGATGACAGTGATGCTGGATGTTGCCAGAGCTGCGTAGGCGTTGTTCATTTCCGCACTGCTGAAGATCGTGCCTATGGGGACCCCGACTCATAAGTCGAGATCACCGAATGCACGTGTACAATGATCCCAAAGATCAATGCTCATTGAACACACAGAAGCTGAATAACAAGAGTCTTACATCCATACATAGCGTCTTACACAAATTATGACCATTATGGTCAAGTCTTACATTGATAAAGCCTTAAGGGATGAACATCAAATGAGACACAAGCAGCGGAAATCTTCGTCGATAAGTAGAACCCATGCCATCTGCCTTAACCCTACAGGCATTCTGACTGGGAAGTGTCCTAGTTCGCGTGTTCGTCATCAAAGAACTCTTCCTCGAACTCCTGCTCTTCCATGCCTGGTCAATTAAATAACCAGTGGCAAGCCAATGAGTACTTTGAATGTACTCGCAAGCAACCCATGATTTGGTTCAAAGTAACAATGCAATTGTACAACAAGTAAGCAACCTAGCTTCAAGCTAGTTGAGATGTCCTATCAACTTGTGAGATATGCATCAATAAACATGGGTAACCTTGAGAACAGGTTACAAATATCAACATAAATAGAGTTTGAATCAATGCCATGTCATTCAACATGTCAAGTCACCACCTTGACACAAATAGTTCCTTTCCACACACACATGCACCGAGATTGTAAAATTTCTGGAGATAGTTTAAGTAGCACCTCCCAACTGTCCATGATCATGGACACGGCTATTCGAATAGTTTGACACTCTGTAGAGGTTGCGCACTTTACCCACAAGATCCGGGAAGCTTTCGTGTCATCCATGATCCTGCAGTACCTCAAGTACTTGGGGGAAGCACCCGATCATTACCTTTCCCTAGACGACACTAACATAGGGTCCACTTGTTGATACACGGCCCTCGTGTATAAGCAAAAGATCATGGGACTCTGCCCTTTTCACATTATCACACATACACGAAGGGACCAAAGGTGTGTCCGATGCCCTGTGAAAATAGTCACGGCCGCCTATCCAAGCACGACCCCATCCCGAGAGTGACCTCAAGTCACCCATGTCACTAGTAATGTGGGCACCATGCTAGTATCAGCCTAAGTAATCAATAATGCCCCGTCCCATAAAGGGGTAGAGTGGTTGCACATGTTTGGTTGGGACGGTAATCACACATAAATCTAATCCATCATTTTACACACACACCAAAAGCTCTCTTCGGTACACCACTTCTTCCTCAAGTGGTGACCTTAGGTACCTCCCAAGGGCATTAGGGGCACCCGATGGTTTTTTTGAAAGAATGTAACCACAAAGAGTTCATGGTACACATGCATCATTATGCATCAACTAGTCTCTTGACAATGCAATCATGAATAAGGTAAAGTCATGAGTAGGGGTATGCATCATGTGGTGGTTCACAACAAGTTTACCACCGTCATATTTTGTCATCATGCAATCGAAAAAAGGGTACCGATGAACAAGAGGGGTGTCATGGTCAAAGGGCTGCTTGCCTTGATTGGCTTGTTCTTCGAGGTCTTCAAATCCCTCTCCTTCTTCTTCTTCAGCAACTTCGTCAAATACAAGATTTAATCGTCGCAAGAAAATAACAGAAAAATAAGACGATAATAAAAAGAAAAAAGTCAAAGTGCTCAGAAAATGTCAACTTATTTTTGTAAAATACTAGGAGGAAAACTAAGAAGGGGAAAATTCTTAGTTTTGGATTTGGAGTTAGGGGGACAGAGTAGTGGATTTTCAAACAGAGATTTTATTGTTCAAATTTGGATTTAAATTTGAACAGTGCAGAAAAGTGTAATGGATGTGTACGAAAGTTACATCAATAAATAGGTGGGATTGTTATAAGATTTTAGGAGCTGGAATTATTCTATTTGGATAAATATTTTATCCTATGGAATTTTTGTAAAGCAGACAGAAAAAGAAAAAGGAAAGTGGCACTGTGCCACTGGGCCAGAAAGGCCACAGTGCAGCAAGCCCAAAGGGAATTCAGCCCGCGCGAGGCCGCCACGTCGAAGGCGTAAAGGCGAAGTACGCCTTCAGCCAATGGGCGAACCGGTGCGCGCGCTTGCGTCTTTAAACCTGACGGGTGGGTCCCACCCGTTAGGGCGTAAGGCTGACAGACAGGGCCCACGGCCGTCGTCGTCTGCCTCCGTCCAGAGGCGCCGGCGAGCTCGCCGGCGGTGATATAGGGCACGGGAGGATGAGTGGGTGGTACTGTTGTGCTCAGGGAGGAGCCGCCGTTCGGATGGAGGTGGAGTTGGTTGCCGGGGTGGCCTGGTTCGCCGGGGACGAGGAGGTAGGGTGGTGGTGCGTCGGGAGGTGGACGGACTTCTCCGTTCGGCTTGCAATCGATGCGGAAGATGGAGGGGAAATGATCAGTGGGCTCCTGCGGTTCTAGATCGAGTGAGAGAGGTAGCGCAGAAGGCGTGTACCTCTGGATTGACGGCGACCCGTGGCGGCGGAGCTCCGGTCGATCCCAAGCACAGAAGCCCCTTGAGGACATTTGGGTGGTGCGGGCATGTTTTTGGGGGTGTGAGGAGGAGGCGGATGCCACTGGAGCGGCCCGGGGCGGGCTTATATAGCCGGGCACCGGTCCACCGTGGACTCATGCGCCGGAGAGGTCACGGGCGAGGCCAGAGGCCGTGAGGGCACTCGTGAGCGAGTCCAGACCGTTTGTGGATCAGGTCCACGTCCATAGGAGGGAAGAGAAGGAGCGGGGAAGGCTCCAGAGAGCTCGCGCGTGTGAGGCCGTGCATTGGAGCTTGCGGGCGGCCGATGCGCGTGCGAGGGAGGCGACAGGAGGGAGAAGGAGGAGGGGACCAGGCTGTGGCGTGCCGTGGACGTCGAGGCGCATCGGCTGGCGTGAGGGGGAGAGTCGAGGTGGCCGGAGGTGCTTGGCCCTGGGCGGCTACAGTGCCGGAGCGTACTGTAGCGCATTCCAGAGCATGCAAATGGCCGGCATTGGCATTGTTTATGCCCTGTGGGCGTGCCCTCTGGTGTCTGGTATCTAAGGGAGGTAGTATAGAAAAGGGGGGATGCCTTGGATGCCATGGATGGCCAGTAGGAGAGGAGTGGGGTTGAGAGAGAGAGGGGGAAATGGGCTGTCCAAAGAGAGAAAGTGGGGTTTTAGCCCTCCAATAATTGAGCTGTGGATTTTCCATTGTTACTGGAGGTGCAAGGGGACTAGGAGGGGCTGTGGTAAAAAGTGGAACTCATGGAGATTAGTGGAAGAGGCCCAAACAAGGTTTTTAGTTAACATGTAGAAGGTGTTTGATATGGTTTTGGGGTACTTGCACTAATTTCCTTCTTGTGCCACTTGGCAGGGGTGTTTGTCATGATAAAATGACAGGGCAGAAGGAAGATGAGCTCATTTGGAAGAGTTTGCTAATGAAACTTTGGCAAACCCTACAAATTAGCACAAATGAACTTGTGTAGATCTAGTTGAGCAAATCACTTCCCATCGATGCACCACTTGGTGTGGTGGCCTCATTTGGTCATGTGAACATGCTCACAAAAGTTGGGGTCAAGGAGAGAAAGTTGGTAGTACAAAGTTGTTCAAATTTGATTCTGGACAGAGAGGGTTTTGGGGCACTTTTCTGAACCAAACCAATTTGGATTGGGATGAAAACTTGCAAGATCATCACCTTAGGCATGTGTGACTTGCTAGACTTTTCTTGGAATTTTTAGAGAATATTTCCTTTGTAAGTATTCAAAAGCTTGAAATACCCAGAATGAGTTTTTGAGGGGTTTGACCAATATTTTGAACATGACCATGTGTTGAAACTCATATGTATGGACAATATATGTCCACTGAGTTTCCCTGAATTTTGACAAATATTTTTAAAGCATTAAAATAATTTTAACCTATTAAAGACCATTTCTGGCCTAAAGAAAAAGCCTTTAAATAAAATAGGAAAATTATTTTTAAAATTATATTTTTGTGGTTTATGGGAGTCCTATATCCAATAGGTTTCAAATATACTCTTTGAAATATTTTTGATACCCGAAATCAAGTACTTGTAGTGCAAACCTCAATTCAGGGTTTTTTGGAAAACTAATTTTTGAAAATACTATTTGGCCAAATTATTTTTGTAAGAAAATACTATATTGCACTATACACATGGCATGATCATTGGGCAGAATATTGGGGCAAGGAGATGAAGTATATAAGGTGGACTTGTGTTGACTTTAAAGAGCACTTGAAAATCACAGAGAGAAAACCAACTCCAAATAAAAGCCAAATAATGCAAAAGTTTTTGTTGGTCCAAATTTTCATGCTTTGTTAATGCAAATGACATGTTACAAAATGCAGGGTGTGACAATGCCCTTGCCGCCGCTAAGCAGCATGAAGTCCATGGCAGTTTGTTTATGCCGGCCGTGCGGCCCAGTGAATCGTTGGGGTACAAGAAGCTCAAGGGGTCGATGTGGTGCAGCGCGTAGGTATACGGGAGGAAGCGGCCCGGCGGGGTGTTCCACGTGAACCAGTTCGACTCGAATTTCCAGGTTGCAGATTGACGGACAAAGAAAATGATGGACTATAGTTTCGGCAAGACGACTCGTCGATCCGATCTGCTTGAGATGACCCGCAAGACATGATCAAAGCTGGACAGGTTGTGATGCGGAGCATCCCACGGTCATCCCCATGGACACTACTTCGACTACTCAAGCTCTAAGTGGACCCATGACAAGAGCTCAAGCGTGTGCTATTCAATCCGAGGTTAACTCTCTCCTTGTTGAACTTTCCTTTGACCCACTTGAGACATGGCTACTACCTCAAACGGAGATGCTTTGTGTGCTTAGGTACCAAGGAAGCAACCAAGGAAAAGTTATGGTGCAAGATGAACATCAAGAGCATGTAGACGATCTGCCCAGCCCAGAAGGACTGGAACAACCGCCCAACTACCGCCCGGGCGGAACAACCGGCCTACTACCGCCCAACAACCGGCCCACCTTCTGTGATCAAGCGGAGCAAGGTCGGTGCTGCATCGGTTGTACCAGTTTCTTCCAAAAGACCGGAACAACCGCCCGACGACCGGAACAACCACTGCCCTTCGGCGTACACCTCCAAAACCAGCGCCTGGGCTTCCAGCGGAACTACCGCCCCCACCTGACCGGTACTACCGCCCCGTATGAGCTCTCAGCGGAACTACCGGCCACATGACCGGTACTACCGGCCTGCCTGCGCGCAGTGAAAGGGGTTTTCACCCCATGCATCCTCTCCCACTTACCCCTTCGTGGCTTAACACTATATATACTTGTCTCCTAGCTTTCTATTAGGGTTAGCATTGGTTTACCTCATTTGAGATAGAGCTTTTCTCATCCATCCAGATCTACTCCACCGCGAGGGACCGACACCTCTTCGGAGAAGATCCACTTGGATTCAAGACCTCCTCCCGGAGAAGACCCTCTTCAAGACCTCCTCTCGGAGAAGAACCAGTTACCCTATGTATCGTCCCTTGTTGGACTTGGATCTTGTATCACCTTGTGTCTCGATGATCTAGCACATGTGTGACTTTGTTCTTGTTGGTTGAGTGTTCTCTCGTGTTTTTCCCTCGTTCCCATCCTCGTGTTCTTCGTGTTCTTGGTAGGTTTCCCCTCCAAACATGAAAGATCGGCCTCTAGGGTTCTACCCTACATCATCTTGGTATCATGAGCCACGTTAACAACGTTTTTGGAGCCCCTACCCCGTGTATTCTAGCTTGATTTTGTTGATTTCGTCCTAAATCCGAAAATCCCCACCAAAAATAGCCCCCAATTGTTTTTGTGATTTGTTTGTTTTGATGATGTTTTGTTGATTTTGATCCATGGATTTGCTTGGTTTTGAGTGGATCTAGCATTTCCCCAAGTTTCCCCACCTTCCATCCACTACATCCATCCAATTTTGGCCCCAAAATCATCCATTTCCGCCCCAAACATCGCCCCAATCCAGATCTACGAATTTTGCTGACCCCAGTGGTACTTCCGCCCATCAAACCGGTACTACCGCTGAGCTTCAGGACTGGTACTACCTCCCCCAAGTGGTACTACTGCCCTTCCCAGTTTCAGCTACGGCTGCTTGACAATTTTCCCCATAACCTCCACATCCGGAATCTGATTTTTGCGTTCTTTAGCTCGTTGAGGAGCTATTGGCATCCCCCATCCACCTAGATAGGTTCCAACATCAATATAAACCATCAAAATTTCCAAATTTTGGCATCTTTGCCTAGGGCTTTCACCACATCATCCGCTATACCACCACCGCTTTCCACTACCACCATTCGACTTTGGGTTCGAGAATTTGAGTTGTGGTTTCCGTGTCCTATTGTGTTTCGGTTATATAGGTACGGCGCGGCATCAACATCACCACCGCTCATCTTTGTCGACTACTCATCATCACTACGGACGGTAACCTCGACGACATCTTTGTCTACGCCTTCCCATTGCATTGATAACCACCATAACCTTACTTTTGCGTTGCTTACCCATCGAGACTCGCCTTTGAGTATTGCCGGCAACATGACTTGTGCACATTAGTGATCATACTCTCCATAAGCATACATACCATATCATCGTGGTGCATTGATACGTCCATTTTGCATCATGCTTTTATATCGATAGTTATTGCATTATGGGCTGTTATTACACATTATGTCACAAAACTTATGTCTATTCTCTCTTATTTTACAAGGTTTATCATGAAGAGGGGGAATGCCGGCAGCTGGGATTCTGGCTGGAAAAGGAGCAAATATTGGAAACCTATTTTGCACAGCTCCAAAAATCCTGAAACTCCATGGAAGTCACTTTTGGAATTAATAAGAATTATTGAGCGAAGAAAATACCAGAGGGCCCACACCCTGGCTAGGAGGTTGGGGGGCTCTCCCCCCTACTGGGCGCGCCCCCTGTCTCCTGGGACCCCTGGTGGCCCTCCGGTGCCCATCTTCTGCTATATGAAGCCTCTTACCTTGAAAAAAAATCATAAGCAAGCTTACGAGACGAAACTCCGCCGCCACGAGGCGGAACCAATCTAGGGCTCCGGCGGAGCTGTTCTGCCGCGGAAACTTCCCTCCGGGAGGGGGAAATCATCACCATCGTCATCACCAATGATCCTCTCATCGGGAGGGGGTCAATCTCCATCAACATCTTCACCAGCACCATCTCCTCTCAGAACCCTAGTTCATCTCTTGTATCCAATCTTGTATCAAAACCACAAATTGGTACCCGTGGTTGCTAGTAGTGTTGATTACTCCTTGTAGTTGATGCTAATTAGTTTACTTGGTGGAAGATTATATGTTCAGATCCTTAATGCATATTAATACTCCTTTGATCATGAACATGAATATGCTTTGTGAGTAGTTACGTTTGTTCCTGAGGACATGGGTGAAGTCTTGCTATTAGTAGTCATGTGAATTTGGTATTCGTTCGATATTTTGATGAGATGTATGTTGTCTCTCCTCTAGTGGTGTTATGTGAACGTCGACTACATGATACTTCACCATTATTTGGGCCTAGAGGAAGGCATTGAGAAGTAATAAGTAGATGATGGGTTGCTAGGGTGACAGAAACTTAAACCATAGTTTATGCGTTGCTTTGTTAGGGGCTGATTTGGATCCACTAGTTTCATGCTATGGTTAGGTTTACCTTAATACTTCTTTTGTAGTTGCGGATGCTTGCAATAGGGGTTAATCATAAGTGGGATGCTTGTCCAAGAAAGGGAAGTACCCAAGCACCGGTCCACCCACATATCAAATTATCAAAGTACCGAACGCGAATCATATGAGCGTGATGAAAACTAGCTTGACGATAATTCCCATGTGTCCTCAGGAGCGCTTTTCTCATTATAAGAAATTGTCAAGGCTTGTCATTTGCTACAAAAAGGATTGGGCCACCTTGCTGCACTTTATTTACTTCCATTGCTTGTTACCCGTTACAAATTATCTTATCACAAAACTATCTGTTACCTACAATTTCAGTGCTTGCAGAGAATACTGCTACGTCTTGAGCTTGCGTTGGTTTTCCTTGAAGAGGAAAGTGTGATGCAACAATAGTGGCATAAGTATTTCCCTCAGTTTTTGAGAACCAAGGTATCAATCCAGTAGGAGGCTCCTCAAAAGTCCCACGCACCTACACAAACAAACAAAGAACTCGCAACCAACGCAATAAAGGGATTGTCAATCCCTTCACGGCCACTTGCAAAAGTGAGATCTGATAGAGATAGTATGATAAGATAAATATATTTTTGGTATTTTATAATATAGATGCAAAAAGTAAATATGCAAATAAAAGTAGATTGAAAGCTTATATGATAAAAGATAGACCCAAGGGCCATAGGTTTTACTAGTGGCTTCTCTCAAGATAGCATAAGTATCGCGGTGGTGGAAATTGTTTTTCGTTGGCTCCCTGGATGTTTTCGGGGTGCGTAGGTATATATAGGAGGAAGAAGTACGTCGGTGGCCGCTCGTGGGGCCCAGGAGACAGGGGCGTGCCCAGGAGGGGTGGGCGCGCCCTCCTATCTCCTGGCCGCCTCGATTGCTTCTTGACTTGCACTCCAAGTTCCCTGGATCACGTTCGTTCCAAAAATCACGCTCCCGAAGGTTTCATTCCGTTTGGACTCCGTTTGGTATTCCTTTTCTTCAAAATACTGAAATAGGCAAAAAAACAACAATACGGGCTGGGCCTCCAGTTAGTAAGTTAGTCCCAAAAATGATATAAATATCTAAAATAAAGCCCATAAACATCCAAAAGGGGTAATATAATAGCATGGAACAATAAAAAATTATAGATACGTTGGAGACCTATCAAGCATCCCCAAGCTTAATTCCTGCTCGTCCTCGAGTAGGTAAATGATAAAAACAGATTTTTTGATGTGGAATGCTACCTAGCATAATTCTCAATGTAATTTTCTTTATTGTGGCATGAATGTTCAGATCGAAATGATTCAAAATAAAAGTTCATATTGATAAAAGAAATAGTAACACTTCAAGCATACTAATCAAGGCAATCATGTCTTCTCAAAATAACATGGCTAAAGAAAGTTCATCCCTACAAAATCATATAGTTAGGCTATGCTTCATTTTCGTCACACGAAGATGTTCCCAAATTCTACACCCCCGATGACAAGCCAAGCAATTGTTTCATACTTTAATAATCTCAAACTTTTTCAACCTTCACGCGATACATGAGCGTGAGTCATGGATATAGCACTATGGGTGGAATAGAATATGATGATGGGGATTGTGTGGAGAAGACAAAAAAGGAGAAAGTCTCACATTGAAGAGGATAATCAACGGGCTATGGAGATGCCCATCAATTGATGTCAACATGAGGAGTAGGGATTGCCATGCAACGGATGCACTAGAGCTATAAATGAATGCTCAACAAAAGAAAACTAGTGGGTGTGCATCCAACTTGCTTGCTCACGAAGACCTAGGGCATTTGAGGAAGCCCATCGTAGGAATATACAAGCCAAGTTCTATAATGAAAAATTCCCACTAGTATATGAAAGTGACAACATATTAGACTCACTATATGAAAAACATGGTGCTACTTTGAAGCACAATATATGAGACTCACTACATGAAGGATAAGGTGCTACTTTGAAGCACAAGTGTGGAAAGAGATAGTAACATTGCCCCTTTTATTTTTTTATTTTTTTCCTTTTCTTCTTTTCTTCTTCTTTTTTTTCTTTCTTTTTTCTCTTTGGCCTTTCCTTTTTTGGACCTTTTTTCTTTTTCTTTTTTCTTTGTTTTTGGGCAATGCTCTAATAATGATGATCATCACACTTTTTGTTGGGGAACGTAGTAATTTCAAAAAAAAATCTAGGCACACGCAAGATCATGGTGATGGCATAGCAACGAGAGGGGAGAGTATTGTCTACGTACCCTCGTAGACCGTTAAGCAGAAGCGTTATGACAACACGGTTGATGTAGTCGTACGTCTTCACCAATCGACCGATCCAAGCACCGAACGTACGGCACCTCCGTGTTCAGCACATGTTCAGCTCGATGATGTTCCCCGGGCTCCAATCCAGCTAAGCGTCGGGGATGAGTTCCGCCAGCACGATGGCGTGGTGACGATGATGATATTCTACCGGCGCAGGGCTTCGCCTAAACTCCGCGACGATATGACCGAGGTGGAATATGGTGGAGGGGGGCACCGCACACGGCTAAGGAACGATCCGTAGATCAACTTGTGTGTCTATGGGGTGCCCCCTCCCCCGTATATAAAGGGGGAGAGGAGGAGGAGGCCGGCCTAAGGGGAGGCGCGCCCTAGGAGGGGGAAACCTACTCCAAGTAGGTTTGCCCCCTCCCTTTCCTATTCCAAGAAGGAGGGGGAAGGAAGGAGTGGGAGAGGGGGAAGGCAAGGGGGGCGCCGCCCCCCC
>NC_041391.1:285574563-285696891 GCF_002162155.2 Triticum dicoccoides
GAGACTCCTCGTCATGTCCGTGATCACATCCGGGACTCCGAACAACCTTCGGTACATCAAAACTTATAAACTCATAATAAAATTGTCATCGTAACGTTAAGCGTGCGGACCCTACGGGTTCGAGAACTATGTAGACATGACCTAGAACTATTCTCGGTCAATAACCAATAGCGGAACCTGGATGTTCATATTGGTTCCCACATATTCTACGAAGATCTTTATCGGTCAAACCGCATAACAACATACGTTGTTCCCTTTGTCATCGGTATGTTACTTGCCCGAGATTCGATCGTCGGTATCCAATACCTAGTTCAATCTCGTTACCGGCAAGTCTCTTTACTCGTTCCGTAATACATCATCTCATACCTAACTCATTAGTTACAATGCTTGCAAGGCTTAGGTGATGATTATTACCGAGAGGGCCCAGAGATACCTCTCCGACAATCGGGGTGACAAAATCTAATCTCGAATTACGCCAACCCAACATGTACCTTCGGAGACACCTGTAGAGCACCTTTATAATCACCCAGTTACGTTGTGACGTTTGGTAGCACACAAAGTGTTCCTCCGGTAAACGGGAGTTGCATAATCTCATAGTCATAGGAACATGTATAAGTCATGAAGAAAGCAATAGCAACATACTAAACGATCAAGTGCTAAGCTAACGGAATGGGTCAAGTCAATCACATCATTCTCCTAATGATGTGATCCCGTTAATCAAATGACAACACATGTCTATGGTTAGGAAACATAACCATCTTTGATCAATGAGCTAGTTCAAGTAGAGGCATACTAGTGACACTATGTTTGTCTATGTATTCACACATGTATCATGTTTCCGGTTAATACAATTCTAGCATGAATAATAAACATTTATCATGATATGAGGAAATAAATAATAACTTTATTATTGCCTCTAGGGCATATTTCCTTCAGTCTCCCACTTGCACTAGAGTCAATAATCTAGATTACATAGTAATGATTCTAACACCCATGGAGTCTTGGTGCTGATCATGTTTTGTTCGTGAGAGAGGCTTAGTCAACGGGTCTGCAACATTCAGATCCGTATGTATCTTGCAAATCTCTATGTCTCCCACTTGGACTTGGTCCCGAATGGAATTGAAGCGTCTCTTGATGTGCTTGGTCCTCTTGTGAAATCTGGATTCCTTTGCCAAGGCAATTGCACCAGTATTGTCACAGAAGATCTTCATTGGTCCCGATGCACTAGGTACAACACCTAGATCGGAAATGAACTCCTTCATCCAGACTCCTTCATTTGCTGCTTCTGAAGCAGCTATGTACTCCGCTTCACATGTAGATCCCGCCACGATGCTTTGTTTAGAGCTGCACCAACTTATAGCTCCACCGTTTAATAAAAATACGTATCCGGTTTGCGATTTAGAATCGTCCGGATCAGTGTCAAAACTTGCATCGACGTAACCATTTACGACTAGCTCTTTGTCACCTCCATATATGAGAAACATATCCTTAGTCCTTTTCAGGTATTTCAGGATGTTCTTAACCGCTGTCCAGTGACCCACTCCTGGATTACTTTGGTACCTCCCTGCCAAACTAATAGCAAGGCACACATCAGGTCTGGTACACAGCATTGCATACATGATAGAGCCTATGGCTGAAGCATAGGGAACTCCTTTCATTTTCTCTCTATCTTCTGCAGTGGTCGGGCATTGAGTCTGACTCAACTTTATACCTTGTAATACAGGCAAGAACCCTTTCTTTGCCTGTTCCATATTGAACCTTTTCAATACTTTATCAAGGTACGTGCTTTGTGAAAGTCCAATCAAGCGTCTTGATCTATCTCTATAGATCTTAATGCCCAATATGTAAGCAGCTTCACCGAGGTCTTTCATTGAAAAACTTTTATTCAAGTATCCTTTTATGCTATCCAGAAATTCTATATCATTTCCAATCAACAATATGTCATCCACATATAATATTAGAAATGCTACAGAGCTCCCACTCACCTTTTTGTAAATACAGGCTTCTCCAAAAGTCTGTATAAAACCATATGCTTTGATCACACTATCAAAGCGTTTATTCCAACTCCGAGAGGCTTGCACCAGACCATAGATTGATCGCTGGAGCTTGCACACTTTGTTAGCTCCCTTAGGATCTACAAAACCCTCCGGTTGCATCATATACAACTCTTCTTCCAGAAATCCATTCAAGAATGCAGTTTTTACATCCATCTGCCAAATTTCATAATCATAAAATGCGGCAATCGCTAGCATGATTCGGACAGACTTAAGCATCGCTACGGGTGAGAAAGTCTCATCGTAGTCAACCCCTTGAACTTGTCGAAAACCTTTCGCAACAAGTAGAGCTTTATAGACAGTTACATTACCGTCAGCGTCAGTCTTCTTCTTAAAATCCATTTATTCTCAATGGCTTGCCGATCATCGGGCAAGTGAACCAAAGTCCATACTTTGTTCTCATACATGGATCCCATCTCAGATTTCATGGCCTCTAGCCATTTTGCGGAATCTGGGCTCATCATCGCTTCCTCATAGTTCGTAGGTTCATCATGGTCAAGTAACATGACTTCCAGAACAGGATTACCATACCACTCTGGTGCGGATCTTACTCTGGTAGACCTACAAGGTTCAGTAGACACTTGATCTGAAGTTTCATGATCAATATCATTAGCTTCCTCACTAATTGGTGTATTTGTCACAGGAACTGATTTCTGTGATGAACTAGTTTCCAATAAGGGAGCAGGTACCGTTACCTCATCAAGTTCTACTTTCCTCCCACTCACTTCTTTCGAGAGAAACTCCTTCTCTAGAAAGGATCCGATTTTAGCAACGAAAATTTTGCCCTCAGATCTGTGATAGAAGGTGTACCCAATAGTCTCTTTTGGGTATCCTATGAAGACACATTTCTCCGATTTGGGTTCGAGCTTATCTGGTTGAAGTTTCTTCACATAAGCATCGCAGCCCCAAACTTTAAGAAACGACAACTTTGGTTTCTTGCCAAACCACAGTTCATAAGGCGTCGTCTCAACGGATTTTGATGGTACCCTATTTAACGTGAATGCGGCCGTCTCTAAATCATAACCCCAAAACGATAGCGGTAAATCAGTAAGAGACATCATAGATCGCACGATATCTAGTAAAGTACGATTTCGACGTTCGGACACACCATTTCGTTGTGGTGTTCCGGGTGGCGTGAGTTGCGAAACTATTCCGCATTGTTTCAAGTGTAGACCAAACTCGTAACTCAAATATTCTCCTCCACGATCAGATCGTAGAAACTTTATTTTCTTGTTACGATGATTTTCCACTTCACTTTGAAATTCTTTGAACTTTTCAAATGTTTTAGACTTGTGTTTCATTAAGTAGATATACCCATATCTGCTCAAATCATCTGTGAAGGTGAGAAAATAACGATACCCGCCACGAGCCTCAACATTCATTGGACCACAAACATCAGTATGTATGATCTCCAACAAATCAGTTGCTCGCTCCATAGTTTCGGAGAATGGCGTTTTAGTCATCTTGCCCATGAGGCACGGTTCGCAAGTACCAAGTGATTCATAATCAAGTGATTCCAAAAGCCCATCAGTATGGAGTTTCTTCATGCGCTTTACACCGATATGACCTAAACGGCAGTGCCACAAATAAGTTGCACCATCGTTATCAACTCTGCATCTTTTGGTTTCAACACTATGAATATGTGTATCACTACTATCGAGATTCAATAAAAATAGACCACTCTTCAAGGGTGCATGACCATAAAAGATATTACTCATATAAATAGAACAACCATTATTCTCTGATTTAAATGAATAACCGTCTCGCATCAAACAAGATCCAGATATAATGTTCATGCTCAACGCTGGCACCAAATAACAATTATTTAGGTCTGAAACTAATTCCGATGGTAGATGTAGAGGTAGTGTGCCGACTGCGATCACATCGATTTTGGAACCATTTCCCACGCGCATTGTCACCCCGTCCTTAGCCAATCTTCGCTTAATCCGTAGTCCCTGTTTCGAGTTGCAAATATTAGCAACAGAACCAGTATCAAATACCCAGGTGCTACTGCGAGCATTGGTAAGGTACACATCAATAACATGTATATCACATATACCTTTGTTCACTTTGCCATCCTTCTTATCCGCCAAATACTTGGGGCAGTTCCGCTTCCAGTGACCAGTCTGCTTGTAGTAGTAGCACTCAGTTTCAGGCTTAGGTCCAGACTTGGGTTTCTTCTCTTGAGCAGCAACTTGCTTGCTGTTCTTCTTGAAGTTCCCCTTCTTCTTCCCTTTGCCCTTTTTCTTGAAACTAGTTGTCTTGTTGACCATCAACACTTGATGCTCCTTTTTGATTTCTACCTCCGCAGCCTTTAGCATTGTGAAGAGCTCGGGAATTGTCTTGTTCATCCCTTGCATATTATAGTTCATCACAAAGCTCTTGTAGCTTGGTGGCAGTGATTGGAGAATTCTGTCAATGAAGCTATCATCCAGAAGATTAACTCCCAGTTGAATCAAGTGATTATTATACCCAGACATTTTGAGTATATGCTCACTGACAGAACTATTCTCCTCCATCTTGCAGCTGTAGAACTTATTGGAGACTTCGTATCTCTCAATCCGGGCATTTGCTTGAAATATTAACTTCAACTCCTGGAACATCTCATATGCTCCATGACGTTCAAAACGTCGTTGAAGGCCCGGTTCTAAGCCGTAAAGCATGGCACACTGAACTATAGAGTAGTCATCAGCTTTGCTCTGCCAGACGTTCACAACATCTGGTGTTGCTCCTACAGCAGGCCTGGCATCCAGCGGTGCTTCCAGGACGTAATTCTTCTGTGCAGCAATGAGGATAATCCTCAAGTTACGGACCCAATCCGTGTAATTGCTACCATCATCTTTCAACTTTGCTTTCTCAAGGAACGCATTAAAATTCAACGGAACAACAAGATGAGCTATCTATCTACAAACAAACATAGACAAGCAAAATACTATCAGGTACTAAGTTCATGATAAATTTAAGTTCAATTAATCATATTACTTAAGAACTCCCACTTAGACAGACATCTCTCCAGTCATCTAAGTGATCACGTGATCCAAATCAACTAAACCATGTCCGATCATCACGTGAGATGGAGTAGTTTCAATGGTGAACATCACTATGTTGATCATATCTACTATATGATTCACGTTCGACCTTTCGGTCTCCGTGTTCCGAGGCCATATCTATATATGCTAGGCTCGTCAAGTATGACCTGAGTATTCCGCGTGTGCAACTATTTTGCACCCGTTGTATTTGAACGTAGGGCCTATCACACCCGATCATCACGTGGTGTCTCAGCACGAAGAACTTTCGCAACGGTGCATACTCAGGGAGAACACTTCTTGATTATTGTCGTGGTTTTGTCACGGCAGATGTCCTCATGAAGGGACTTAGTCGTGGAGCCATCGCTACGGGTTAACTTGAAGGGGTTAAAGCGGACGCAAAGACACAAGGGTTTATACTAGTTCGGCCCCTTCAATGAAGGTAAAAGCCTACGTCTAGTCGTGATGGAATTGATATGGTCTCGATGACTAGGGAGCAAACAAGCTTCACCTAGGCTCGAGTTGTTGTTCTCTGCCCCTGAACCGCCGCCGGATCATCCCCTTATATACACGGGTGACGCCCGTCGGTTCATAGAGTCCCACACCGGTTCATATTCATATCCCGGTTGGTCTCTCTCTATTCCTATCTTACAATACAAGTTTACATATCAAGCCGGTTTACGGCTACAGGTTCTAAACCGACTACTGGCCTTGGGCCTTCATCTGCTTAATCACCTTTATACTACTAATGAAGTTAACCCGGCCCAGGTAGGCCGATTCACACCTAGTAGTAATATCCCCAACATTAGGCCCCAGATTGATTTGAACTGGTTCATGTCAATCCTTCACAAAAATCTTTGTCTTCAACATCTTCAGGTAATTGGTAAACCGCCATGTCGTCATCATCTCTGGTTGCTATAAAACGGCATGACATCATCACGAAGTTTAACATTTAGGACACCTTTTTTCATTGATAGATCTGCGATACCCAAGGCAGCAGCTCCACTTCCGAATTTTGTGGCTCCTGGATTCGCGCGCCTGACACACGTCCTTTGCCTTATAAATAGGACCGAAGGGTCATTTCCTTTTCTCCCCTTCGTCTCTTTCCCTTCGTCTTCCTCGCGTCGCCAGCCTCGGAGTTCCGCCGCTGCCATTGACCTCTGCACCGTCTTGGGCCGCTGCATCAACCTGAACGCTCCAGAGCACTGCGGTAGCTTTCCGCGTCTTCCTCGATTCTGGTAAGCCTTCTACTCTTCTTAACATAGATCTGTTCTAGGGTTTCGTGTTCTTGCCGTGTTCCTCACTTGTTCATGCTCGTACCCAGAATCCTGGATAGATCTGTGAAACCCTGCTCTGATTAGCAGTAGCTTTTTAGCATCCACCTGTAGTTTCACGCTCAAGTCCATAGATCTCATCTACATACCTTCCCATTGATTCACTTCCGTTCTGTTTTAATCTTTTGAATATTTTCTGTTTTTCTGAACTTGCTTTAGATCCATTACTACAATAGGACCTTGTGAAACCTGTTTCTGCATACGTAGCCATCCGCAACCTCAATTGCTTTCAATGTTTAGATCAGGCGGTTTAACTTAATATAGGAAAAATTATTAAACCGGTATATACCATTAGTCCCCTTGTTGAACCGCCAGACTTCTTCAGTCTTATTATGCTACCTCACAGAAATCTGGTTTAAATGTACTGCCTCCAGTTTAACATTGTTCATACCAGCGCATTCTTGAACCGGAATCACTTATTTCTTGTAGATCTCATCATGGACAAACAAGTATATGAGTGCAACTGGGTTCCTTCTCGCGTCACAGAAACTCAGCTGGATGATTTAGTCTCGATTGGTGCTTTAGACAGCAAAGATACTATCCACTGGAGGGTTCCTGGTGACGAATGTCCTCCCACACCTCAAGAGGGAGAGGTTGTGATTTTTGCGGACCATTTAGCCCGGGGCTTCAAGCCGCCCGGTTCTAAATTTTATCGGGATGTGTTAGCCAATTTTCAACTTCGCCCGCAAGACACTAGCCCCAACTCTGTTACCAACTTATGTCACTTCCAAGTACTTTGTGAGGTATACCTTCAAGAGGAACCCACAGTTGAATTGTTTAGAGATTGTTTCCACTTAAACCGCCGCACATAATTCACTGATGGTCCCAATACCGAATTGGGCGGTATGGCAATTCAGAAAAGGAATGAAATCACTTATCCCCATGCCAGGCTACACAGCCACCCCAAGGAGTGGAATGCAACATGGTTCTACTGCAAAAATACTTCCCCTGATGATGAAAATCCTTTGCCTGGCTTTCGTCCGGAGCGGCTCAGTAATACACACCCCTTCCCACAAAGGTTAAGTGCCAAGGAGAGGAGTAAATATGCTCCGCAATTATCCAAGCTCCGAGCCTTCATGGCCAACGGTTTAACAGGAATAGACCTCGCACGCTGTTGGATATCATGGAGCATACTGCCTCTCAGCCGGCGCTCCAGTTTAATGTGCAAGTATACTGGTAGTGTTGATGACCCACTTCGACACACCAACATCTAGCTCTCGGATGATGAAGTCACAGAGGCTGTGAAGAAAATGTTGAACGAACCGGAACACCTCTGCGCTCAAACCGGCCTGCTCCCTTTCTGTGCTACCAACAAACCGCCAGCTGTAAGTTTCTGATTGCGTTTTTTACTGAACCTGTTATTGCTATCTCTGTCTGACATCAATTGCTGCTTAACCAGGGTGATAATCCATTTTGGAGCAAGAAGCTTCCACAAGAAAAACCGGAGAAAACAGAACGGTCAATCCGGCCCAAGACCAAGGTTGTCAAGAAGCCTGCTAAAAAGAGGAAAACCACTGCTTCATCTGATCCGGCTGTTGATGATGATGTGGGTAACTCACACCTTGATGTAGAACTCGATTCACTAGGCTTACTTTTTACACACCTTATTGATGATGATACTTGTCAGGATGACGCTGAAGCCAGTAATGCTGATGTTGTTGAGGTAACTATTCTCTCTTCCGATTCAGATCCTTTGCCTTTGCCAAAATTTCGCCAGGCAAACCAGAAAGTTAAATTTTCTCATCCTCTTGCTTACTTGGATCCCAAATTTCTTATGAAGACTCAGCAACATAAAGCTCGCCGCACAACCCGGCACAGAGGCCAGGTAGTTACTTCCACCGGTTTACCGAACAGTCCGGTTCGAAAACGCCGCTCAGAGGTTTCCGACCTTTTTATTAATTTCTATCCTAAAGCGGGTTTCATCCGTCAACCTCTTAATCCGTCCGACTCCAATTATCAGGTTACTTCTCATTCATCCTCTGGTGAATCATCGGCCACTCAGCTGCCACCACTGAAAACGGTTCTTGGGTAAGCTAGGCTGAACATATGCTTCCGATACACTACATTATAATTTATGCTATTCCTTGACTCCTTGTTTCTCTTCCAGGGCTAAACCTAAACCGAGCAAGAAAGCCCGCATGGATAAAGCGGTCGAGGAAGATGCTGCCCCTGAACAGGATAAAGCACCAGATCTTGAAGCGTTCGTTCCTGAAGATATTCCCAATGATCCTCCCTTGCAAGATGATGCTATTACTGATAAAAGGCCTATCAATACTTCAGTCCCTATTGACCATCCTGCCAGCTCCGTCTGGATTGAAAGATCCTGCAGTCCTTCAAAACTTGCCGATAAATCGATAGGGCCAGTGCAAACCGGCGAGTCCAAGGATGATGATGTTGTAATTACCGGCATAGGTCGCTCTGAACCAGGGAATCCTGTCGCTTTATCTAGGCATACTGTCAAAGAAGATTTTTCTGCCATGAACAAAGGCAAATGGGATGTTGATCTGGAAATGTGTGCTGCTCTGAGTGCCCAAGATCTTCATTCTGGTTACTTGAACCGACTATATACTAGTCGTGACTGTGAAGCTGGCCTGATAAAGATGATGAGAGATAAATTTGAGGTAACTTCCTTGTGCTTCTTCTTTCTTTAATTACTGCCACTGTATTAATCCTCCTAGCCCCCAAGGACCGGTTCAACTTAGTATAGTTAAAGCAGGACTCCAATAAAGATTCTAACATTAGAACATAACTAAGCAAATAGCCATTAGCCCCCAAGTGCCAAGTTGAATACCTGTATTGAGCTTGGGACTTTGCGATTTAGTAATAGATGAAGATTGAAGGTGCATTAGCCCCCAAGTATCAATCTATAACTTGTTATGTGGTTGGTACTTCAAATTCTTGTACCGTTTGCTTAAAGCCAAGCACTGTCTTTATGCAGGCTGAAGTGAGGATCAAAGAGGACAGGATTACTGATCTGCAGGAAGTGTTGCAAACCCAACAAGCCGAAACCGACAAAACCAGGGAGGAATTAACCAGCGCTTTGAGCATCACAGAACAGCTGAAGGAGGCTTCAAGAAGGAGCGAGCTGATTGGGCCACTGAAAAGGCCGCTTTAATAAAAAGAGCTGAAGACGCTAAAGCTGCCCTTAAACCGGTGGTAGACGAGCTGACCACCGTAAAGCGGCAAGTACACTCCATGACCGCTGCTATCTTTGGTAAGCTCCTTTTGGTTTCTTGGACAACTTGGGCCTTCTTATAATAGATCCGGTTTGTGATCTTTTATGTATTGTTGCAGGTACACGCATTGGTCACTTAGGGTCAGATGTTCGGAAGAAGTTGAAGGCTGCCTACACTTTAATTGAACAGCTGTATACCGGAGCGCAGCGGATCATCACCACTGCATCTCATAACAATCCGGCACCCACGTTAATCCAAGATACTCTGAATAGGTTGTCAATGCTTCCTGCTCGGATTGAAGAACTGAAAAAATCTGCTGCTCGAACCGGAGCCATTAATGCCTTAATCCGGGCAAAAGCATGGGTGCCGGATTTCGATCCTGTTGAAGTAGCTCAAGGCTATCCTAGCTTGAAGGAAGATGGCTCGGAGTTCAATGAAGATGATTTGAGGGCGATAAACCATGCAGTACGCCCTCTGGCTTGTCAACTGGCTGAAGAGGCCGATTTGTCGCATTATCAAGCTCAGTACAATGATCAGAACAAACGAGTGGCTGCACTAATTCCTGAAGCGGAGAATCTGGTTCCTCCAATCCGTAAGCATACTTACGCTCCTGATATTGAACCGTCTTCTCTAATCCATGAAGAGGCTGTCTTTCAAGCTTTAATGGGAATCGACTGGACCACTGTTGATTTCCAGCCAATGGATATAGATGAGGAAGCTAAAGCGGCGCGGGACGACCCACAACCATCAGACCGGTTTGATGAGCAGGCGTGAACCGGAAGCCGGTTTAAACAACTGCCTTATTATGATCCGCCAAAATAACAATGATCTTTTTTGGGCACCGCGTTGCCTTGTAATAGAATAGCCAATACTTCTCCTTTAAATATGCCTTCGTGCATACGTACGGATGCTTTTGCTTGAAATCCTCAATTTATATTTCCTGCAATCAGAAATTCTTGAACTGCGGTGGCGGTTATACCGCCAACCGGTTTATAACCTGGATATATATATATATATATATATATATATATATATATATATATATCAATGTATTTAAAACATATAATCAAATATGCGATACAAAATACCTGCCATCGCTGGGCATAAAGTTGGCTTAGCCAGGCGTGAAACGGAGGTTTTATAAACCATTACCATCAAAGGGGAGAAAACAACTCCCGTGTTTTTAAAATGCTGGCTTACCATGTAAACCGTGCTGGGTCATTATAAGCCCCCCTGCTACTCCATGATTTTAACAGGAAAGTTAAACCGGGCATATTTCTCCGGATTAAAAATGAACTGAATTCCTCAGCTGAACCGGTAAAATGTGTTGTTGGTTTAAAGGAAACACAACAAAAATTGAAGAATAGTCATAAAAGAAATATAGAAGCAAAGGCAATGATAAAACCGTTTGCAAAAACATGCTTTACTGAGCTGATCAGATGTTGTTACCATGGTCGGACAAGACCAAGCCCCCAATAGGTGTGCGATGGTTCAAGTCAGCCAGGTCCCCAAATGAAACCGTGGCATTTATGCCGATCAAAAGGCGTGGCAATGGTTCGGGTTCGACCAAGCCCCCAAGTGATTTTGTGGCCTTAGGCCGATCAAGAGGCGTGACTGGTTCAGACTTGACCATGTCCCCAAGTGATCTGGTGGCTTTCGCCTATCAAGAGGTTTGGTTCGGACACGACCAAGCTCCCAAGTGATATTTCAAGGGGTAAACCGGAGGCCGCTCTAAGACAGAACAACTCCATGTAACCACACATGATAGGAAAAAGACAGAGACCCCGCTTTAGCTGAGGCTCCGGTTTTATTATATCAACGATAATATATACACTGTCATAATATGTACATAGATAGAGCCAATGGCTCAAGTGTAGTAAGGCCGAAGATGAGCTATGTTCCACGACCTGTTGGTCTCCTCCTCTGATGTGCGTGAGTCTTTATGCTCTCGAATATCAATCAGATATTATGACCCGTTGTGCAGATTCTTGCTGACCACGAAAGGTCCTTCCCAAGGTGGGGATAACTTGTGCATATCCGTCTGGTCTTGGATGAGCCAGAGTACCAAATCTCCTTCTTGAAAAGCTCTGGTTCTGACCCGGCGACTGTGATAGCGATGAAGATCTTGTTGATAAATCGTCGAGCGGGCAGCCGCTATGTCACGCTCCTCATCTAATAAGTCCAAAGCATCTTGTCGTGCTATCTCATTGTCCGTTTCAACATAAGCCGCTACACGAGGCGAATCATGCGGGATATCACTAGGGAGAACCGCCTCTGCTCCGTAGACCATAAAAAACGGCGTGTATCCTGTAGATCGGTTGGGCGTAGTATTGATACTCCATAGCACAGATGGTATCTCTTCAACCCAACAACCCGGTGTTCTTTGCAATGGAACCATAAGCCGGGGTTTGATGCCTCGCAAGATCTCTTGATTAGCTCGTTCTGCCTGCCCATTGGACTGGGGGTGAGCCACTGACGATACGTCAAGTCGGATGTGCTCACGTTCACAAAATTCCTTCATAGCGCCCCTGGATAAATTGGTACCATTGTCAGTAATGATGCTGTGTGGAAAGCCAAACCGGAAAATCACCTTTTTAATGAACTGCACTGCTGTAGCTGCATCACACTTACTAACAGGCTCCGCTTCAACCCACTTGGTAAATTTATCGACTGCCACCAAAAGGTGGGTTTTCTTATCCTTGGACCTTTTAAAAGGTCCGACCATATCCAGCCCCCATGTTGCAAACGGCCAAGTAATTGGAATCATCCTCAATTCTTGAGCTGGCACATGAGCACGCCTTGAAAATTTCTGACAGCCATCACACCGTTTAACCAAGTCCTCCGCATCAGCATGAGCTGTCAACCAGTAGAACCCGTGACGAAATGCCTTAGCCACCAGAGACTTTGAACCGGCGTGGTGACCACAATCCCCTTCATGGATTTCGCGTAAAATTTCACAGCCTTCCTCAGGGGAGACGCAGCGTTGAAACGCCCCTGATACACTGCAATGATGCAATTCTCCATTGACAATGGTCATAGACTTGGATCGCCGGACTATCTGCCTGGCTAGAATCTCATCCTCTGGCAACTCTCCCCGCTTCATGTACGCAAGATAAGGAACTGTCTAATCCGGTATAACATGCAGGGCTGCCACCAATTGAGCCTCCGGATCAGGAATAGCCAAATCCGCTTCACCTAGGAGCTTGACTGACGGATTGTGCAACACATCAAGAAAGACATTAGGCGGGACCGGTTTACGCTGAGAGCCCAACTGGCTTAAAGCGTCCGCCGCTTCATTTTTTCGACGATCCACGTGATCCACCTGATAACCCTTGAAGTGACCTGCAACAATATCCACCTCACGACGATATGCAACCATGAGTGGGTCTTTAGAATCCCAAGTGCCAGACACCTGTTGAGCTACGAGGTCCGAGTCACCGAAGCACTTAACCCGACTTAGATTCATTTCTTTAGCCATCCGGAGACCATGGAGCAAGGCTTCATACTCAGCTGCATTTTTAGTACAAGGGAACATTAAGCGGAGAACATAACAAAACTTATCACCTCATGGGGAAGTTAACACGACTCCAGCCCCCGAGCCTTCCAATTGCCTGGATCCATCAAAATGGATAGTCCAATATGTGTGATCCGGCTTCTCCTCTGGTGCTTGCAACTCAGTCCAATCATTGATGAAATCAACAAGTGCTTGAGACTTCACCGCCGTCCGGGGTACGTACTTCAATCCGTGCGGCCCAAGTTCTATAACCCACTTGGCAATCCGGCCAGTCGCCTCCCGGTTATGTATGGTATCGCCCAAGGGAGCTGAACTGACCACTGTGATAGGGTGCCTTGGAAATACTGCTTCAACTTCCGGCTTGCCATGAAAACTCCATATACCAGCTTCTGCCAATGCGGATACCTTTGCTTGGATTTAATAAGCACTTCGCTGATATAGTAAACCGGCCGTTGAACCGGATACTCCTTGCCCGCCTCCTTGCGTTCTACCACAATAGCCACGCTAACTGCGCGAGCAATGGCCGCTACGTATAGCAATAACGGCTCCTTGTCGACCGGAGCTGCAAGAACGGGCGGATTGGCTAATTGCCGCTTCAAGTCCTCCAACGCTTCGTCAGCAGCCGGACTCCAGACGAATTGATCTGTCTTTCTCAGCATCTGGTATAAAGGGATGGCCTTCTCTCCGAGGCGGCTGATAAACCGGCTCAGCGCGACAATCCGACCCGCCAAACGCTGAACATCATTGATACACTTTGGTTTAGCCAGGGAGGTGATAGCCGTAATCTTCTCCGGATTAGCCTCGATTCCTCTATTGGACACAAGAAAGCCCAGTAACTTGCCTGCCGGAACACCAAAAACACATTTGGCCGGGTTAAGCATCATCTTGTAAACCCGCAAGTTGTCAAAGGTTTCCTTCAAATCATCAACCAGAGTCTCCTTCTGCCTTGACTTGACTACAATATCATCCACATAGGCATGCACATTGCGGCCGATCTGCTTATGCAGGCAGTTCTGTACACACCGTTGATAAGTGGCTTGGGCGCTCTTGAGCCCAAAAGGCATAGATACATAGCAGAAGGCTCCAAAGGGAGTAATAAACACCGTCTTCTCCTGGTCATTAACCGCCATTTTGATCTGATGATACCTGGAATACGCATCCAAAAAACTCAAACGCTCACAACCCGCCGTGGCATCAATAATCTGGTCAATGCGGGGGAGGGCAAAAGGATCCGCTGGACAAGCCTTGTTAAGATCCGTATAATCCACACACATATGCCAAGTGCCGTTTTTCTTAAGAACCAGCGCCGGATTAGCAAGCCACTCTGGATGGAACACTTCAATGATAAAACCAGCTGCTAAGAGCCTGGCCACCTCCTCCCCAATAGCTTTGCGCCTCTCTTCGTTAAACCGACGGAGAAATTGCTTTACCGGTTTATACTTGGGATCAACATTAAGAGTGTGCTCAGCGAGTTCCCTCGATACACTTGGCATGTCAGAAGGCTTCCATGCAAAAATGTCCCGATTCTCACGGATGAACTCGATGAGCGCGCTTTCCTATTTAGGGTCCAAGTTGGTACTGACGGTGAACTGCTTGGACGAATCGCCGGGCACGAAGTCAACAAGCTTGGTCTCAGCCGCTAATTTGAACTTCAGATCTGAATCATGCTCCTTAGTTGGCTTCTTCAAAGGGGTCATGTCCACCGGATCAACATTGTCCCTATAATATTTTAACTCCTCGTGGCACAAACCGACTCTGCATAGGCCGCATCACCTTCCTCACATTCCAAAGCAATCCTGCGGCTCCCATGAACCGTTATTGTCCCTTTGTGACCCGGCATCTTGAGCTGCAAATAGATATAACAAGGCCGTGCCATGAATTTGGCATAAGCCGGCGGCCCAAACAAGGCGTGATACGGGCTCCGGATCTTCACCATCTCAAAGGTTAGTGTCTCGGATCGGGAATCATGCTCGTCCCCAAAAGCCACCTCCAGGGCTATCTTACCAACAAGATATGCTGATTTGCCAGGCACCACACCATGGAACACCGTATTAGACGGTTTGAGATTTTTGTCTGTGAGCCCCATGCGGTAGAATGTCTCATAGTACAGGATGTTAATACTGCTCCCTCCATCCATGAGAACCTTGGTGAATTTATAAGCCCCCACCTGAGGGTCTACCACTAATGCCAACTGGCCCGGATTGTCCACCCGGGGTGGGTGATCCTCCCTGCTCCACACGATAGGCTGTTCCGACCAACGTAAGTAACGCGGTACGGCCGGTTCAACAGAGTTCACCGCTCGCTTGTGAAGTTTCCAGTCGCGCTTATCCAAGATAGTTGTGAAAACGTGATACTGCCCATTGTTCAACTGTTTTGGATGGCTCTGATAACCCGACTGCTGCTGCTGCTGCTGTTGGTTGTAACCCCCTTGACTGCTCTGATTATTCTGGTTGTTATGACCGCCCTGATTAAAACCTGAACCGGAAGCTCCATCGTGGCTCGGCCCATGGAAACCAGATCCTGAGCCAGCACCTGACCCATGGTTATACCGGAAGGCATTAGAGTTTTTAAACTCCTGCATAATGTAACAATCCTTCCAAAGGTGGTTCGCCGATGCTTCGTTCGTCCCGTGTTTTGGACAAGGCTGATTCAACAAATAGTTTAAGCGATCCGGGTTAGGATTCGGAGCTCCACTACGATTCGCCGCTTTACCTCTGCGCCGCTGACCCTTGTCCTGCCATTAGTGTTAGCCACAAAATCCATGCTGCCATCCGCTTTACGCTTGCCTCCGTTCCCATGGCTCGCCGGTTTGTGTTGATGCCCCTTGAAATTGTTGTTCTTCTTTCCCTTCCCTGCTTCGTCATCGTCAGTCTCGGGATCCTTGGTACTATCAGAATCAGCGTACTTCACCAAAGTGGCCATGAGAGTTCCCATGTCGTTACAGAACCGCTTCATACGCCCCAACTTCAACTTCAGAGGCTTAAACCGGCAGTTGACCTCTAGGGTTAAAATCGCAGAGTCAGCATTGATCTTGTCAGACGAGTGCAAGACTTCCGAAATGCGGCGTACCCAATGGGTTGTTGACTCTCCGTCCTCCTGAACACAAGCGGCCAAATCTACTATGGACTTAGGCTGCTTACACGTATCTTTGAAATTCTGGATAAACCGGGTCCGCAACTGGGCCCATGAACTCATAGAATTAGGCGGCAGGCTCTTCAACAGAGTACGGGCCGTGCCTTCAAGCATCATGGTGAAGTATTTTGCACACGCGGTCTCATCCACATCCAGCATCTCCATGGCCATCTCATAACTCTCGACCCACGCTTCTAGAGATAAGTCAGCGGTGTAATTCGGCACCTTGCGCGGACCCTTGAAGTCTGTGGGCAGGCGCACATTGCGTAAAGCGGGGACTAGACAGGGCACTCCCAGGCTAGAGGCGACCCCTGGCCCGGCAGAGGTGGTAGGACGAACCGGTGTAAGCTGATCTGCCTCGTTCTGTGCTGCTAACTCGGCCTCCCTTCGTGCCCGGGCCCGGTCCACTACATCCTGAGCATCACGAACACCACCTGCCGGGTTATTGCCACGGGCTGCTTCACGGCTCCGCGCATTGCTTGATACGGCCGGTTCATCCATGTGCCTACTGTAGCTCCGGCTTGGACGAGGTGTGGAATGAATCCGATCGCGGCTGTATGAATATGCCTCTTGCTGAATCAAAACGGTCCGGAGAAGTTCCTTAACCCGGCACGTCTCTATTGTTTGCGGAGAGTCTCCTTCGATCGGGATAGCTTCTAATCGCGCAGCAGCTGCGACAAGATTGTCCATAGGATTAGAATAATGACCCGGAGATGTCTGGACCGATGGAGGAATCACAATATTCTGCCGAGGAGGTTCCATCAGGCAGGGTTGGACTGTCGCTCCTGGCCCTGGTGCCTCGACCCGGTTTACCTCCCGGTGCCCCGGCGGATTACTGGTTCCAGCCTCCGGAGTGTGAAAGAGATTTCGAGGGTCGAACCCTAACGGCAGGCGTGATGTGTGCTTCCGCTTCAAGACCTCCTGTGATGCGTTCTGGTCGAGCATGAGCTTATAGGCCTGGGCGTCCAAAGCGGCCCGCTCTGCGGCCATCCTGTCCTTCTCTGCTGCCAAGTCGGCTTTGGCCTGTGCGATCTGCTCTCTCACCTTTGCAACCTCTGCATCATGGGCCTCCTGATCCACCAGATTGGCCTCTGCCATAAGTACAGCTAGTGCATCAAACAGTTCAGACAGAACTTGAACCGGTGGGCGCAAAAGGCCTCCTGCCCCTGCTGCCGCTGCTGATCCGGAGAACATTGCTGCTACGGTCGAGGAGTGATTCGCCGCCTGCGTACCGGCCATGAATATTCCAACCCGGTTGATTTGCTCAGGGGGGTCCGGAATACTGTCGCCATCGGAACAGCCCCTAATCTGGTCGTCTTGCAACTGGTACAATGATTCGGTCTCCCCGGTCGAGGACTCATCGCTAGAATAGACGACGATCTCGCTACCGTATTCTGACTCGTCCCCGTGCTCTCCTCCGTGGATGACTCCCACGAAGGCACGCTTCACGGCCGGTTTAACCTGGGTAGATCTCGCACGCTGAGCTGTTTCGACGAGGTTGGTGCAGATGTCCGGCTCAGGCCCAGGCTCACCAATCTTGCCGATAAAAACGTGTATGCCACCAAAGGGGACCCGATACCCGTACTCGATCGAGCCGGCTTCGGGACCCCATCCTGCATCATCGATGTAGAGCTTGCCGCGACGACTCTTGGTCATCCGGCCCATAGCATAGCCTTCAAGTCCTTTGAGCTTGCCCTCCAAGATCATCAAACCGTCGTGCGATAGCCCCACGGTGGGCGCCAACTGTCGTGGTTTTGTCACGGCAGATGTCCTCATGAAGGGACTTCGTCGTGGAGCCATCGCTATGGGTTAACTTGAAGGGGTTAAAGCGGACGCAAAGACACAAGGGTTTATACTAGTTCGGCCCCTTCAATGAAGGTAAAATCCTACGTCTAGTCGTGATGGAATTGATATGGTCCCGATGACTAGGGAGCAAACAAGCTTCGCCTAGACTCGAGTTGTTCTTCTCTGCCCCTGAACCACTGCCGGATCGTCCCCTTATATACACGGGTGACGCCCGTCGGTTCATAGAGTCCCACACCGGTTCATATTCATATCCCGGTTGGTCTCTCTCTATTCCTATCTTACAATACAAGTTTACATATCAAGCCGGTTTACGGATACAGGTTCTAAACCGACTACAGGCCTTGGGCCTTCATCTGCTTAATCACCTTTATACTACTAATGAAGTTAACCCGGCCCAGGTAGGCCGGTTCACACCTAGTAGTAATATCCCCAACAATTATTAAGTGAGAGATCATCTTAAAATGCTACCGTCAATCAAAGCAAGATAAGATGCATAAAGGATAAACATCACATACAATCAATATAAGTGATATGATATGGTCATCATCATCTTGTGCTTGTGATCTCCATCTCTGAAGCACCATCATGATCACCATCGTCACCGGCGCGACACCTTGATCTCCATCGTAGTATCGTTGTCGTTTACGCCATCTATTGCTTCTACGACTATCGCTACCGCTTAGTGATAAAGTAAAGCAATTACAGGGCGTTTGCATTTCATACAATAAAGCGACAACCATATGGCTCCTGCCAGTTGCCGATAACTTCGGTTACAAAACATGATCATCTCATACAATAAAATATAGCATCACGTCTTGGCCATATCACATCACAACATGCCCTGCAAAAACAAGTTAGACGTCCTCTACTTTGTTGTTGCAAATTTTACGTGGCTGCTACGGGCTTAGCAAGAACCATTCTTACCTACGCATCAAAACCACAACGATAGTTCGTCAAGTTAGTGCTGTTTTAACCTTCGCAAGGACCGGGCGTAGCCACACTCGATTCAGCTAAAGTGAGAGAGACAGACACCCGCTAGCCACCTTTAAGCACAAGTGCTCGTAACGGTGAAACCAGTCTTGCGTAAGCGTACGCGTAATGTCGGTCCGGGCCGCTTCATCTCACAATACCGCTGAACCAAAGTATGACATGCTGGTAAGCAGTATGACTTGTATCACCCACAACTCACTTGTGTTCTACTCGTGCATATAACATCAACACATAAAACCTAGGCTCGGATGCCACTGTTGGGGAACGTAGTAATTTCAAAAAAATTCCTACGCACACGCAAGATCATGGTGATGGCATAGCAACGAGAGGGGAGAGTATTGTCTATGTACCCTCGTAGACCGTTAAGCGGAAGCATTATGACAACGCGGTTGATGTAGTCGTACGTCTTCAAGAATCGACCGATCCAAGCACCGAACGTACGGCACCTCCGTGTTCAGCACACGTTCAGCTCGATGACGTTCCCCGGGCTCCAATCCAGCTAAGCGTCGGGGATGAGTTCCGTCAGCACGACGGCGTGGTGACGATGATGATGTTCTACCGGCGCAGGGCTTCGCCTAAACTCCGCGACGATATGACCGAGGTGGAATATGGTGGAGGGGGGCACCGCACACGGCTAAGGAACGATCCGTAGATCAACTTGTGTGTCTATGGGGTGCCCCCTCCCCCGTATATAAAGGGGGAGAGGAGGAGGAGGCCGGCCTAAGGGGAGGCGCGCCCTAGGAGGGGGAAACCTACTCCAAGTAGGTTTGCCCCCTCCCTTTCCTATTCCAAGAAGGAGGGGGAAGGAAGGAGTGGGAGAGGGGGAAGGCAAGGGGGGCGCCGCCCCCCCTTCCTTGTCCTATTCGGACTCAAGGGGAGGGGGCGCGCCTCTTGCCCTGGCCGGCCCCTCTCTCTCTCCACTAGGGCCCATCAAGGCCCATTACTTCCCGGGGGGGGAGGGGGGTTCCGGTAACCCTCCGGTACTCCGGTTTTCTCCGAGAACACCCGGAACACTTCCGGTGTCCGAATATAGTCATCCAATATATCAATCTTTATGTCTCGACCATTTCGAGACACCTCGTCATGTCCGTGATCACATCCAGGACTCAGAACAACCTTCGGTACATCAAAACTTACAAACTCATAATAAAACTGTCATCGTAACGTTAAGCGTGCGGACCCTACGGGTTCGAGAACTATGTAGACATGACCTAGAACTATTCTCGGTCAATAACCAATAGAGGAACCTGGATGTTCATATTAGTTCCCACATATTCTACGAAGATCTTTATCGGTCAAACCACATAACAACATACGTTGTTCCCTTTGTCATCGGTATGTTACTTGCCCGAGATTCAATCGTCGGTATCCAATACCTAGTTCAATCTCGTTACCGGCAAGTCTCTTTACTCGTTCGGTAATACATCATCTCATAACTAACTCATTAGTTACAATGCTTGCAAGGCTTAGGTGATGATTATTACCGAGAGGGCCCAGAGATACCTCTCCGACAATCGGAGTGACAAAACCTAATCTTGAATTACGCCAACCCAACATGTACCTTCGGAGACACCTGTAGAGCACCTTTATAATCACCCAGTTACGTTGTGACGTTTGTTAGCACACAAAGTGTTCCTCCGGTAAACGGGAGTTGCATAATCTCATAGTCATAGGAACATGTATAAGTCATGAAGAAAGCAATAGCAACATACTAGATGATCAAGTGCTAAGCTAACGGAATGGGTCAAGTCAATCACATCATTCTCCTAATGATGTGATCCCATTAATCAAATGACAACACATGTCTATGGTTAGGAAACATAACCATCTTTGATCAATGAGCTAGTTCAAGTAGAGGCATACTAGTGACACTATGTTTGTCTATGTATTCACACATGTATCATGTTTCCGGTTAATACAATTCTAGCATGAATAATAAACATTTATCATGATATGAGGAAATAAATAATAACTTTATTATTGCCTCTAGGGCATATTTCCTTCACTTTTATTGATTACAACGTAGGAATTACAACTCGAAACTAGAACAAGATATGACTCTATATGAATGCCTCCGGCGGTGTACCGGGATGGTGCAATGAATCAAGAGTGACATGTATGAAAAATTATGCATGGTGGCTTTGCCACAAATATGATGTCAACTACATGATCATGCAATGGAAATATGACAAAAGTAATGTATGTCATGATGATGAACGGAATGGTGGAAAGTTGCATGGCAATATATCTCAGAATGGCTATGGAAATGCCATAATAGGTAGGTATGGTGGCTGTTTTGAGGAAGATATAAGGAGGTTTATGTGTGATAGAGCATATCATATCACAGGGTTTGGATGCACCAGCGAAGTTTGCACCAACTCTCAAGGTGAGAAAGGGTAATGCATGGTACCGAAGAGGCTAGCAATGGTGGAAAAGTAAAAGTGCGTATAATCCATGGACTCAACATTAGTCATAAGAACTCATATACTTATTGCAAAAATTTAGAAGTCATCAAAAATCAAGCACTAGGCGCATGCTCCTAGAGGGATAGATTGGTAGGAAAAGACCATCGCTCGTCCCGGACCGCCACTCATAAGGATGCACAAGCCAGGTACACTTCATGTTTCAAATTTGTTACACAACTTTAACCATACGTGCATGCTACGAGACTTGCTAACTTCAACACAAGCATTCTTTAAATTCATAATCACCCAACTAGCATGACTTTAATATCACTACCTCCATATCTAAAAATAATTATCAAGTATCAAATTGATCATAGCATCCAATTCACTTCCTATGATAGTTTTTATTATACCCAACTTGGATGCCTTCCATTCTAGGACCAATTTTATAACCATGAAAAAATACCATGCTGTTCTAAAAGACTCCCAAAATAATATAAGTGAAGCATGAGAGACTAGCAATTTCTACAAAATTAAGCCACCGCCGTGCTCTAAAAGATATAAGTGAAGCACTAGAGCAAAAACTATCAAGCTCAAAAGATATAAGTGAAGCACATAGAGTATTCTAATAAATTTCAATCAAGTGGGCTTCTCCCAAAAGGTGCGTACAACAAATATGATTGTGGTAAACTAAAAATAAAAAATTTATATAATACACGATGCTCCAAGCAAAACACATATCATGTGGCGAATAAAAATATAGCTCCAAGTAAAGTTACCAATGAACGAAGACGAAAGAGGGGATGCCTTCCCGGGGCATCCCTAAGCTTAGGCTTTTGGTTATTCTTGAATATCTTGGGGTGCCATGGGCATCCCCAAGCTTAGGCTTTTGCCACTCCTTATTCCATAGTCCATAAAATCTTTACCCAAAACTTGAAAACTTCACAACACAAAACTCAACAGGAAATCTCATAAGCTCGGTTAGTGAAAGAAAACAAAACCACCACATAAGGTACTGTAATGAACTCATTCTTTATTTATTTTTGTGTTAAACCTACTGTATTCCAACTTCTCTATGGTTTATAAACTATTTTACTAGCTATAGATGCATCAAAATAAGCAAACAACACACGAAAGGCAGAATCTGTCAAAAACAGAACAGTCTGTAGCAATCTGTAAATAAAGCAAACTTCTAGAACTTTAAAAATCCTACAAAAACAGGAAGTCCTGGGAAATTTGTATATTGATCAGAAGCAAAAAGAATCAATGCCAAAGCACGTTTCTGTGATTTAACAAAACCAATTTCGTCCATGCAAAGTTTCTGTTTTTCAGCAGAATCAAATTAACTATCATCATAGGTTATCCTATAGGTTCTACTTGGCATAAACACTAATTAAAACATAAAAACACATATAAAAAGAAGGTAGATGCAAAATTTATTACTAAACAGAAACAAAAACAAAAAAAACAAATAAAATTGGGTTGCCTCCCAACTAGCGCTATCGTTTAACGCCCCTAGCTAGGCATAAAAGCGAAGATAGATCTAAGTAGTGCCATCTTTGGCACTCAATTCATAAGTTGCTCGCATGATAGATTCATAAGGTAATTTGACTTTCTTTCTTGGAAAGTGCTCCATGCCTTTCTTTAATGGAAATTGGAATATAATATTCCCTTCCTTCATATCAATAATCGCACCAATCATTCTAAGGAAAGGTCTACCAAGAATAATAGGGCAAGAAAGATTGCAATCTATATCAAGAACGATAAAATCTACGGGCACCAAATTTATATTTGCAACAATGAGAACATCATTGATCCTTCCCATTGACTTTTTCATGGTGGAATCCGCAAGGTGCAAATTTAAAGAGCTATCATCAAGATCATGGAAACCTAGAATATCACATAAACTTTTCGGAATCGTGGAAACACTAGCACCCAAATCACACAAAGCAAAACACTCATGATCTTTAATTCTAATCTTTATAGTAGGTTCCAACTCATCATTAAGTTTTCTAGGTATAGAAACTTCCAAATTAAGTTTTTCATCATAAGATTGCATCAAGGCATCAACGATATGTTTGATAAAAGCTTTATTTTGACTATAAGCATGAGGAGAATTAACAACTGATTGCAACAAGGAAACACAACCTTCTAAATAACAATCATCATAACCAAATTCCTTGAAATCTGAGATAGTGGGTTCAATGATATTTAAAGTCATGACCTCTCCAATCCCACTTTTACCAAATTTAGCATCAAGATCTAAAAACTCCGAACTCTTGGGACGCCTTCTAACTAAAGTTGACTCATCTCCAGTCCTAGTATTATCAAGATTCATATTGCAAAAAAAAGATCTAATAAGGGACACATCAATAACTTTAAGATCTTCATCATTATTTTCATGGAAACTAGAAGAACACGCCTTTACAAAGCAATCTTTCTTAGCACGCAATCTAGCGGTTCTTTCCTTGCACTCATCAATGGAAATTCTCATTGCTTTGAGAGACTCATTGATATCATGCTTAGGAGGAGTAGATCTAAGTTTAAGAGAATCAACATCAAGCGAAAGTCTATCAACGTTCCTAGCCAAATCATCAACTTTGAGCAATTTTTCTTCAAGCAAAGCATTAAAATTCTTTTGAGAGATCATAAATTCTTTCACACTATTCTCAAAATCAGAGGGCATCTTATTAAAATTACCATAAGAATTATTGTAGGGATTTCCATAATTATTAGAGGAATTACTAGGGAACGGTCTAGAATTAAAGTTTCCTCTATAAGCATTGTTTCCAAAACTATTCCTACCAATAAAATTCACATCCATAGATTCATTATTATTCTCAATCAAAGTAGACAAAGGCATATCATTGGGATCAAGAGGAGTATTTTTAGTAGCAAATAATTTCATAAGTTCATCCATCTTTCCACTCAAAACATTGATTTCTTCTATAGCATGCACTCTTTTACTAGAAGATCTTTCAGTGTGCCATTGAGAATAATTAGCCATAATATTATCAAGAAGTTTTGTAGCATCTCCTAACGTGATTTCCATTAACGTGCCTCCCGCGGCCGAATCTAAAATATTTCTAGAAGCAAAGTTCAAACCGGCATAAAATTTTTGTATGATCATCCATAAATTCAAACCATGAGTAGGGCAATTGCGAATCATCAATTTCATTCTTTCCCAAGATTGGGTAACATGCTCATGATCAAGTTGTTTAAAATTCATAATATCGTTCCTAAGAGTCATGATCTTAGCGGGAGGATAATACTTAGAGATAAAAGCATCTTTGCACTTGTTCCAAGAATCAATACTATTTTTAGGCAAAGACGAAAACCAAACTTTAGCACGATCTGTAAGTGAAAACGGAAATAACTTCAATTTAACAATATCGTTATCCGTATCTTTCTTCTTTTGCATATCACACAAATCAACAAAGTTTAGATGAGTAGCAGCATCTTCACTAGGAAGGCCGGCGAATTGATCTTTCATAACAAGATTCAGCAAAGCAGTATTGATTTTACAAGACTCAACATCATTAAGAGGAGCAATCGGAGTACTAAGGAAATCATTATTATTGGTATTGGATAAATCACACAATTTGGTATTATCTTGCGCCATGGCAACAAGTAATCCAACACACAAGCAAACAGAAAAAGGCAAGCGAAAAAGAGAGGAGAAGATTGGCAAAGAGAGGGCAAATAAAACGGCAAGGGTGAAGTGGGGGAGAGAAAAACGAGAGGCAAATGCAAATAATGTAAATGCGAGGGAGATGAGTTTGTGATGGGTACTTGGTATGTCTTGACTTGGGCGAAGACCTCCCCGGCAACGGCGCCAGAAATCCTTGTTGCTACGTCTTGAGCTTGCGTTGGTTTTCCTTGAAGAGGAAAGGGTGATGCAGCAATAGTAGCATAAGTATTTCCCTCAGTTTTTGAGAACCAAGGTATCAATCCAGTTGGAGGCTCCTCAAAAGTCCCACGCACCTACACAAACAAACAAAGAACTCGCAACCAACGCAATAAAGGGATTGTCAATCCCTTCACGGCCACTTGCAAAAGTGAGATCTGATAGAGATAGTATGATAAGATAAATATATTTTTGGTATTTTATAATATAGATGCAAAAAGTAAAGATGCAAATAAAAGTAGATTGAAAGCTTATATGATAAAAGATAGACCCGAGGCCATAGGTTTCACTAGTGGCTTCTCTCAAGATAGCATAAGTATTACGGTGGTGGAAATTGTTTTTCGTTGGCTCCCTGGATGTTTTCAGGGTACGTAGGTATATATAGGAGGAAGAAGTACGTCGGTGGCCACTCGTGGGGCCCAGGAGACAGGGGCGTGCCTAGGAGGGGTGGGCGCGCCCTCCTATCTCCTGGCCGCCTCGATTGCTTCTTGACTTGCACTCCAAGTTCCCTGGATCACGTTCGTTCCAAAAATCACGCTCCCAGAGGTTTCATTCCGTTTGGACTCCGTTTGGTATTCCTTTTCTTCGAAATACTGAAATAGGCAAAAAAAACAGCAATACGGGCTGGACCTCCGGTTAGTAGGTTAGTCCCAAAAATGATATAAATATGTAAAATAAAGCCCATAAACATCCAAAAGGGGTAATGTAATAGCATGGAACAATCAAAAATTATAGATACATTGGAGACGTATCAAATACCTTACTGAAAACCGCTTGTCATTTCCTTCTACTCCTCGTTGGGTTCGACACTTTTACTTATCGAAAGGACTACGATAGATCATCTATACTTGTGGGTCATCAAGACTCTTTTCTGGGCCATTGCCGGGGAGTGAAGCGCCTTTGGTGAGTGGAACTTGGTAAGGAAACATTTATATAGTGTGCTGAAATTTTCTGTCACTTGTTACTATGGAAACTAATCCTTTGAGGGGCTTGTTCGGGGCATCTTCGCCCCGACCAGTAGAGCAAAGAGTTGCTCCTCAACCTACTGAACCTACTGAAAATTTGTACTTTGAAATTCATTCGGGTATGATAGAGAAACTGCTAGCTAATCCCTTTGCAGGAGATGGAACATTGCATCCCGATTTACACCTTATCTTTGTGGTAAGCTTGCAGGTATACCCGATGATGTTGTCAAGAGGAAGGTCTTCCCTTTATCTTTGAAGGGAGACGCATTGACATGGTACAGGCTATGTGATGATACGGGATCTTGGAACTATAAACGATTGAAGTTGGAATTTCACCAAAAGTTCTATCCTATGCATCTTGTTCATCGTGATCGTAATTACATATATAATTTCTGGCCTCGCGAAGGAGAAAGCATCACTCAAGCTTGGGGGAGGCTTAAGTCAATGTTATATTCATGCCCCAATCATGAGCTCTCAAGAGATATGATTATTCAAAAAAATTATGCTCAGCTTTCTCTCAATGATTGCACCATGCTTGATACTTCCTGTGCTGGTTCTTGTATGCTGAAGACTACTGAATTCAAGTGGGATTTACTGGAAAGAATTAAACGCAACTCTGAAGATTGGGTTCCGACGATGGTAAGGAGTCAGGTATGACACCTAAGTTTGATTGTGTTAAATCTTTTATGGATACCGATGCTTTTCGTGGATTTAGCGCTAAATGTGGACTTGACTTTGAGAGAGTAGCTGCTTTTTGTGAATCTTTTGCTACTCACGTTGATCTCCCTAAGGAGAAGTGGTTTAAATATAATCCTCCCACTGAAGTAAAGGTAGTTGCACCTATTACAGTTGAAGAAAATACTATCACTTATAATGATCCTATTGTTCCTACTACTTATGTTGAGAAACCACCTTTTCCTGTTAGGATAAAGGACCATGCTAAAGCTTCAACTGTTGTTCGTAAGAGTAATACTAGAACATATACACCTCCTGAGCAAATTAAAGTTGAACCTAGTATTGCTATGGTTAAAGATCTCTTGGATGATAATATAGATGGGCATGCTATTTATTTCTGTGGTGAAACTGCTAATATTGCTAGACCAGATGCTAAGATACATAGACCCGTTGTAGGCACGCCTGTTATTTCCGTTAAGTTAGGAGATCATTGTTATCATGGCTTATGTGATATGGGTAGTAGTGCTAGTGCAATACCTATTTCCTTATATAAAGAAATTATGCATGACATTGCACCCGCTGAGTTAGAAGGTATTGACGTTACTATTAAGCTTGCCAATAGAGATACTATTTCACCAGTTGGGATTGCTAGAGATGTTGAAGTCTTGTGTGGGAAAGTTAAATATCCTGCCGATTTTCTTGTTCTTGGTTCCCCACAAGATGACTTTTGTCACATTATATTTGGTAGACCCTTCTTGAATACCGTTAATGCTAAGATTGATTATGAGAAGGATGTTGTTACAATTGGCTTGGGGGATATGAAACATGAGTTTAATTTTGCTAAGTTTCATAGACAACCTCATGATAAAGAATTGCCTAGTAAGGATGAAATTATTGGTCTTGCTTCTATTGTCATACCTCCTACTGATCCGTTAGAACAATATTTGCTAGACCATGAAAATGATATGTTTATGAATGAGAGAAGGGAAATAGATGAAGTGTTCCTTCAACAAGGTCCTATTCTGAAACACAACTTGCCTGTTGAAATCCTAGGGGATCCCCCTCCACCCATGGGTGATCCCGTGTTTGAGCTCAAATCTTTACCTGATAATCTTAACTATGCTTATCTTGATGAAAAGAAGATATATCCTGTTATTATTAGTGCTAACCTTTCAGAGTAAGAAGAGGAAAGTTTATTGAAAACTCTGAAGAAGCACCGTGCTGCTATTGAATATACTCTAGATGATCTTAAGGGCATTTGTCCCACTCTATGCCAACACAAAATAAAATTGGAGAAAGATGCCAAACCAGTTAGAGATCCTCAACGACGGTTAAATCCTAAGATGAAAGAAGTGGTAAGAAAGGAGATACTAAAGCTCCTTGAGGCAGGTATAATTTATCCCGTTGCTGATAGTGATTGGGTAAGTCCTGTCCATTGCGTCCCTAAGAAGGGAGGTATTACTGTTGTTCCTAATGATAAAGATGAATTGATCCCGCAAAGAATTATTACAAGTTATAGGATGGTAATTGATTTCTGTAAATTAAATAAAGCTACTAAGAAAGATCATTACCCTTTACCTTTTATTGATCAAATGCTAGAAAGACTATCCAACCACACACATTTTTGCTTTCTAGATGGTTATTGTGGCTTCTCTCAAATACCTGTGTCAGCGGGGGATCAATCAAAAACTACTTTTACTTGCCCTTTCGGTACTTTTGCTTATAGACGTATGCCTTTTGGTTTATGTAATGCACCTGCTACCTTTCAAAGATGCATGATGACTATATTCTCTGATTTTTGTGAAAAGATTTGTGAGGTATTCATGGATGACTTCTCCGTTTATGGATCGTCTTTTGATGATTGTTTGAGCAACCTTGATCGAGTTTTGCAGATATGCGAAGACACTAGTCTCGTCCTGAATTGGGAAAAGTGTCACTTTATGGTTAATGAAGGCATTGTCTTGGGACATAAGATTTCCGAGAGAGGTATTGAAGTTGATAAAGCCAAGGTTGATGCTATTGAAAAGATGCCATGTCCCAAGGACATAAAAGGTATAAGAAGTTTCCTTGGTCATGCCGGTTTTTATAGGAGGTTCATTAAGGACTTTTCTAAAATCTCTAGGCCTAACTAATTTATTGCAAAAAGATATTCCTTTTGTCTTTGATGATGATTGTGTAGAAGCATTTGAAATACTTAAGAAAGCTTTGATCACTGCACCTATTGTCCAGCCACCTGATTGGAATTTACCTTTTGAAATTATGTATGATGCTAGTGATTATGCTGTAGGTGCTGTTCTAGGGCAAAGAGTTGATAAGAAATTGAATGTTATCAAGTATGCTAGTAAGACTCTTGATACTGCCCAGAGAAATTATGCTACTACTGAAAAAGAGTTCTTAGCAGTTGTGCTTGCATGTGATAAGTTTAGACCTTACATTGTTGATTCCAAAGTTACTATTCACACTGATCATGCTGCTATTAAATATTTTATGGAAAAGAAAGATGCTAAGCCTAGGCTCATTAGATGGGTTCTCCTGCTCTAAGAATTTGCTTTGCATATTATTGATAGAAAGGGAGCTGAGAACCCCGTTGCAAACAACTTGTCTAGGTTAGAGAATGTTCTTGATGACCCACTGCCTATTGATGATATCTTTCCTGATGAACAATTAGCGGTCATTAATGCTTCTCGTACTGCTCCTTGGTATGCTGATTATGCTAATTACATTATTGCTAAATTTATACCGCCTAGTTTCACATACCAGCAAAAGAAAAAGTTCTTTTATGATTTAAGACATTACTTTTGGGACGACCCACACCTTTATAAAGGAGTAGATGGTGCTATTAGACGTTGTGTGCCTGAGCATGAACAGGAACAGATTCTACGCAAGTGTCAATCTGAATCCTATGGAGGACACCACGCTGGAGATAGAACTGCACACAAGGTACTGCAATCTGGTTTTTATTGGCCTACTCTCTTCAAAGATGCTCGTAAGTTTTTCTTATCTTGTGATGAATGTCAAAGAGTAGGTAACATTAGTAGACGTCAAGAAATGCCTATGAATTATTCTCTTGTTATTGAACCGTTTGATGTTTGGGGCTTTGATTATATGGGACCTTTCCCTGCCTCTAATGGCTATACACATATTTTAGTTGCTGTTAATTATTCTCTTGTTATTGAACCGTTTGATGTTTGGGGCTTTGATTATATGGGACCTTTCCCTGCCTCTAATGGATATACACATATTTTAGTTGCTGTTAATTACGTTACTAAGTGGGTAGAAGCTATTCCAACTAGTAGTGTTGATCATAACACTTCTATTAAAATGCTTAAAGAAGTTATTTTTCCGAGGTTTGGAGTCCCTAGATATCTTATGACTGATGGTGGTTCACATTTTATCATGGTGCTTTCCATAAGATGCTTGCTAAGTATGATGTCAATCATAGAATCGCATCTCCTTATCACCCGCAGTCTAGTGGTCAAGTAGAGTTGAGCAATAGAGAGCTCATATTAATTTTGCAAAAGACTGTGAATAGATCTAGAAAGAATTGGTCCAAAAAACTTGATGATGCATTATGGGCCTATAGAACTGCGTACAAAAATCCTATGGGTATGTCTCCATATAAGATGGTTTACGGAAAAGCATGTCATTTACCTCTTGAACTTGAACATAAAGCATATTGGGCTATTAAAGAGCTCAACTATGACTTCAAACTTGCCGGTGAGAAGAGGTTGTTTGATATTAGCTCACTTGATGAATGGAGAACCCAAGCCTATGAGAATGCCAAGCTATTCAAAGAAAAAGTCAAACGCTGGCATGACAAAAGGATACAAAAGCATGAGTTTAACTTAGGAGGTTATGTGTTATTATTCAACTCTCGTTTAAGATTTTTTGCAGGAAAACTTCTCTCTAAATGGGAAGGTCCTTACGTTATCAAGGAGGTCTATCGTTTCGGTGCCATAAAAATAAACAACTTCGAAGGCACAAGTCCGAGGGTGGTGAACGGTCAAAGAATCAAACATTATATCTCAGGTAACCCTATCAATGTTGAAACTAACATTATAGAAACTGTAACCCCGGAGGAATACATAAGAGACACTTTCTAGAATGTTTCAGACTCCGAAAAGGAATAGGTATGTGGTGCGGTAAGTAAACCGACTCCAAAACAATTCTAATGGCAATTTTCCTCCGTTTTGGAATATATAAGAATTTTGGGAAGCAAGAAGTAATCCGGGAAGGACACGAGGCCTCCACACGGGTGGATGGCGCGCCCCCCTACTGGGCGCGCCCCCCTGTCTTGTGGGCACCTCGTGTGCCTCCCGGACTCTGTTTTCTTGCACGTTACTGATACGTCTCTGTCGTATCTATAATTTTTGATTGTTCTATGCCAATATTATTCAACTTTCATATACTTTTGGCAACTTTTTATACTATTTTTGGGACTAAAATATTGATCCAGTGCCCAGGCCAGTTCCTGTTTGTTGCATGTTTTATGTTTTGCAGAAACCCTATATCAAACGGAATCCAAATGGGATAAAACGGACGGAGAATTATTTTGGAATATTTGGGATTTTCCGGAGGAAGAATCAACGCGAAACGGTGCCCGAGGTGGCCACGAGATAGGGGGATGCGCCCTCCCACCCTGGGCATGCCTGACACTCTCCTGGGCCACCCGTAAGGCGGTTGATGCTCTTCTTTTGCCGCAAGAAAGTTAATTTTATGAGAAAAATATGGGCGAAAGATTCACCCCAATCGGAGTTATGGATCTCCGGATATAAAAGAAACGTTGAAGGGGAAGGATCTGGGAACGCCCCTCGGAGGGGCTCTCGCCCCTTCCAAGCCATGGGAGCCAATGACCAGAGGGGAAACCCTTCTCCCATCTAGGGAGAAGGTCAAGGAAGAAGAAGAAGAAGGGGGGCTCTCTCCCCCTTGCTTCCGGTGGCACCGGAACGCCGCCGGGGGCCATCATCATCACCGCGATCTACACCAACACCTCCGCCATCTTCACCAACATCTCCATCACCTTCCCCCATCTATATTCAGCGGTCCACTCTCCCGCAACCCGCTGTACCCTCTACTTTAACATGGTGTTTTATGCTTCATATTATTTTTCAATGATGTGTTGCCATCCTATGATGTCTGAGTAGATTTTCGTTGTCCTATCGATGATTGATGAGTTGCTATGATTGGTTTGAGTTGCATGTTTTATTATTGGTGCTGTCCTATGGTGCTCTCCATGTCGCGCAAGCGTGAGGGATTCCCGCTGTAGGGTTTGCAATATGTTTATGATTTGTTGATGGTGGGTGGCGTGAGTGACAGAAGCACATACCCGAGTAAGTAGGTTGTTTGCGTATGGGATAAAGGGGACTTGATACTTTAATGCTATGGTTGGGTCTTACCTTAATGATCTTTAGTAGTCGCGGATGCTTGCTAGAGTTCAAATCATAAGTGCATATGATCCAAGAAGAGAAAGTATGTTAGCTTATGCCTCTCCCTCAAATAGAATTGCAATAGTGATTACCGGTCTAGTAACGTAATCAATTGCTTAGGGACAATTTCACAACTCCTACCACCACTTTTCCACGCTCGCTATATTTACTTTACTGCTTCTTTATCTAAACAGCCCCTACTTTCTATTTACGTGCTCTTTATTATCTTGCAAACCTATCCAACAACACCTACAAAGTACTTCTAGTTTCATACTTGTTCTAGGTAAAGCGAACGTCAAGCGTGCGTAGAGTCGTATCAGTGGCCGATAAGACTTGAGAGAGTATTTGTTCTACCTTTAGCTCCTTGCTGGGTTCGACACTCTTACTTATCGAAAGAGGCTATAACTATCCTGTATACTTGCGGGTCATCAGTTAGTTCTTTTGGTCGGTAAAAATTCATTATATAATCTACTGAAGGTTTTGACCATTGTATCACGCAAATATCATGTGTTTTTGTTTCGAGCTGTTTCTGTCGCAGATTTAGAGCAAGATGTCTTCTCAAGAGTCAGTTGGGGAGAGTCGGGCGCCTCACCCGACACCAGGTCCAGGAGAAAATAGCGATGCTTATCACTTTGGACCATCAATGAAGGACGATATGGAGGCTGACTTAAAAAGGATAGATGCCATGGAGGAATATCAAGAAGTTACCTCTCACTTCCAAGCAGGATTCATGATGGGGGAACTACGGAGCCCGGCTATTCCAAATTCGGTCATCCCTTCCAATGTTAAATTTCTTTCTTATGAAAATATGAAAAAGAGTGTCACTTGTTCTCCAGAAGCTATGCAGCATCCTTGGGTAAAAGGAGCTTTAGCCGTCACTGGCAAGCCCCGCAAGGAAAATATGGACCTCAAACAACAAGTCAATAAGCTCGAGGAGGAGAATCGTATCCTGAGGGGCATTATCGCCAAGAAGATCACAACACCAACTCTGAAGAAGGAGACATAATCACATGGGTATGGGCACTCCCCTTGGCAACTGCCAAGCTTGGGGGAGGTGCCTGGTATCGTAATACCATCGCACGCCTATCTTTACTGTTTTTCTTAGTTCGATCCTTTTAGTAGTATCTTGATCTAGTAGAATAAAGTTTTGGTATGAATTAGTTTTGAGTTTTGCTTTGTGATCTCTTTATGTAATCGAGTCCGTGAGCTATCTATAATAAATATTAGTGCTGAGTCAAGGGCTTTGCTATCTTGCTATGATCTTGAGAAAATAGAAAGAATAAAAAGAAATAAAAGAGTTCATATTGATCTTATGGATAGTAATGACTTCACATATAAAGAGTATGAGGCATAAAAGTTGTTGAGAGTTGACAAACGTAGTTTTGGTCATCGTTGCAATTAATAGGAAGTAATAAAGAAAGAGAGGTTTTCACATATAAATACACTATCTTGGACATCTTTTATGATTATTAGCACTCATTAAGTATGACATGCTAAAGAGTTGATGTTGGACAAGGAAGACAACATAATGGTTTATGTTTTCTCACATCTCAGTTAAAGTATATTGTCATGGATCTTCCGAACATGTTGAGCTTGCCTTTCCCCCTCATGCTAGCCAAATTCCTTGCACCAAGTAGAGATACTACTTGTGCTTCCAAATATCCTTAAACCCAGTTTTTGCCATGAGAGTCCACCATACCTACCAATGGATTGAGTAAGATCCTTCAAGTAAGTTGTCATGTTGCAAGCAATAAAAATTGCTCTTTAAATATGTATGACTTATTAGTGCGGAGAAAATAAGATTTATACGATCGTGTGATATGGAAGTAATAAAGGTTCATATCACAAGTGGCAATATAAAGTGGCGTGCTTTTGCATTAAGATTTTGTGCATCCAACCCTAAAAGCACATGATAACCTCTGCTTCCCTCTGCGAAGGGCCTATCTTTTACTTTATGTATTTTAGTTTATGCAAGACTCAAGGTGATCTTCACCTTTCCCTTTTTCATTTTATCCTTTGGCAAGCCCCTCGTGTTGGAAAGATCCTGATATATATATCCAATTGGATGTAAGTTAGCATGAACTATTATTGTTGACATCACCCAAAGGTGAATACGTTGGGAGGCAACACAATAAGCCCCTATCTTTCTCAGTGTCCGGTTGAAACTCCATAACCATAAGTATTGCGTGAGTGTTAGCAATTGTAGAAGACTATATGATAGTTGAGTATGTGGACTTGCTGAAAAGCTCTATTCTTGACTCTTTCTGATGTTATGATAAATTGCAATTGCTTCGATGACTGAGATTATAGTTTGTTAGTTCTCAATGAAGTTTATGTTCCATACTTGACATTGTGAATAGATTGTTATTTGAGTATAAGAAATCATATGACAAAATCCATATATGTTGCTGTTATAAGAATAATCATGATGCCGTCATGTCTGTATTTTATTTTTATTGACACCTCTATCTCTAAACATGTGGACACATTTTTCGATTTCGGCTTCCGCTTGAGGACAAGCGAGGTCTAAGCTTGGGGGAGTTGATACGTCCATTTTGCATCATGCTTTATATCGATATTTATTGCATTATGGGCTGTTCTTACACATTATGTCACAATAGTTATGGCTATTCTCTCTTATTTTACAAGGATTATCATGAAGAGGGAGAATGCCGACAACTGGGATTCTGGCTGGAAAAGGAGCAAATATTGGAAACCTATTTTGCGCAGCTCCAAAAATCCGGAAACTCCACGGAAGTCACTTTTGGAATTAATAATAATTATTGAGCGAAGAAAATACCATAGGGGGACCACACCCTGGCCAGGAGGGTGGGGGCGCCCCCCTACTGGGCGTGCCCCCTGTCTCCTGGGCCCCCTGGTGGCCCTCCGGTGCCCATCTTCTGCTATATGAAGCCTCTTACCCTAGAAAAAATCATAAGCAAGCTTACGGGACGAAACTCCGCTGCCACGAGGCGGAACCTTGGCGGAACCAATCTAGGGCTCCGACGGAGCTGTCCTGCCGGGGAAACTTCCCTCCTGGAGGGGGAAATCATCACCATCGTCATCACGAACAATCCTCTCACCGGGAGGGGGTGAATCTCCATCAACATCTTCACCATCACCATCTCCTCTCAAAACCCTAGTTCATCTCTTGTATCCAATCTTGTATCAAAACCACAAATTGGTATCTGTGGTTGCTAGTAGTGTTGATTACTCCTTGTAGTTGATGCTAATTGGTTTACTTGGTGTAAGATCATATGTTCATATCCTTAATGCATATTAATACTCCTCTTATCATGAACATGAATATGCTTTGTGAGTAGTTACGTTTGTTCCTGAGGACATGGGTGAAGTCTTGCTATTAGTAGTCATGTGAATTTGGTATTCGTTCGATATTTTGATGAGATGTATGTTATCTCTCCTCTAGTGGTGTTATGTGAACGTCGACTACATGACACTTCACCATTATTTGGGCCTATAGGAAGGCATTGGGAAGTAATAAGTAGATGATGGGTTGCTAGAGTGATAGAAGCTTAAACCCTAGTTTATGCGTTGCTTCATAAGGGGCTGATTTGGATCCACTAGTTTCATGCTATGGTTAGGTTTACTCTAATACTTCTTTTGTAGTTGCGGATGCTTGCAATAGGGGTTAATCATAAGTGGGATGCTTGTCCAAGAAAGGGCAGTACCCAAGCACCGGTCCACCCACATATCAAATTATCAAAGTACCAAACGCGAATCATATGAGCGTGATGAAAACTAGCTTGATGATAATTCCCATGTGTCCTCGGGAGCGTTTTTCTTATTATAAGAAATTGTCCAGGCTTGTCCTTTGCTACAAGAAGGATTGGGCCACCTTCCTGCACTTTATTTACTTTCATTGCTTGTTACCCATTACAAATTATCTTATCACAAAACTATCTGTTACCTACAATTTCAGTGCTTGCAGAGAATACCTTACTGAAAACCGCTTGCCATTTCCTTCTGCTCCTCGTTGGGTTCGACACTCTTACTTATCGAAAGGACTACGATAGATCCCCTATACTTGTGGGTCATCATGCATATATTCATATCATCTCTTGTGTCACAAAGTTGTCATCGCATACACAATCACTATCTTGGTTCGTGAAGTTTGGCATGAGAAAAGAGCTCAAAAGTGAAAGAGCCAAACAAGCTTTTAAGCAAAAAGAGAAAGATAAGCAAAAAACTTATAAGCAAGAACCATAGCATCATACTCCATTAAGGTTATCATGCCCGATCATCTTGGATCATATCACCGAAATACCATACATATAGCATACTTGGAATAGAGGTCGTTGCATTTTTGCTTCATAGGTTGTGCACAAGCTCCGTATCCGCCTATTGTGCAATCGTGCTAGCGTCTCTCTAGTATTGTGCAACAAGAGCATTTTCGTGGACTCCACATTTTGGCTCATTTTTGGTTTTCACAATCCCACTTATCTATTTGCGTGTGTGTTTCCGTGTGCCACTACTTGCTTGGTCTACTTGTTGCATTTGTGAATTTGCGAATCTTTTTCAACATCTTCGAGTCTAACTAACAATTGCATCAAATTTTGTGCCACCATCCTAACCGAGCTCCACCATAAGCTTTTACTTGTGTAGGTGTGAGAACCGACAAGAATTGGTACCAATTGTGCTATTTCATTGACTACATTTGAGTGATCCTTGATCCATCTTCAACATCGGTCAAGGTACATTTGATATAAGTTCTTCTCTTTCTCCCACTCACATTTTTTGCTTGGAATGATGGATAGGCCGAGTTCTTCTACCAACCCAATCTTCATCGAGCAAGACGATGACATGTCATCATACGTCACCAAGAGCCACCTCTTTGGTGCACAACGAGCATTGCATCAAGAGCAACAAGCAATGAGCGACCGCATCGACAATCTCGCCACCGACTTGTGACTCTCTGAGCAACGAACAAGAGACTACTTCGACAACAAGCTCGACACTCACAAACAAGAGAACGACGCAAGAATGGACGAGATCCGTGCCTTGTTGGTGAACCGCCTATCTTCCACTTCTTCCTACTCAAGACAGAGCCGCTCAAGTCGACACACCGACGACACCTTCTCCGGCTCAAGTACACTGACATCGAACACTCTATGCCAAGCCACGCGTCAAGACCATCATGCATCTCACAATCCTCTACACGTCAATCATTCACAAGAGCAAGTCGACGAGCAAGCACATCATCATCAACCAAACCAAGTTCCTCTTGCACAAGCTCAAGAACGACAACGTCTACGTCAACTAGAGGAAGAACGAGCACGACAACATCAAGATGAACAAGACGCCGAGGCTCAACGTCTTCAACAACAACAACAACAACAACAACATGAAGCACAAGCTCTTGAGGCGCAACATGCCCTTCAAGAATCAAGTCGAGCCATTGCCAAACGCAACCACGATAGGCGCAATCAAGAGGAAGCACTTCGAGAAGAAATCCAAGAGCGAAACTACCAACCAAGAGTGCAACATCAAGTTCCTCCACCTCCTCCACAAGCTCGACAAGCTCCTCCACAAGCTCGACAAGCTCCCCCACAACCTCAAGTTCAACAAGAGAAAGACGAGGTTGATAATCCTCCACGTCAAGGGCGTCATCATCAACCTCGACCCCAACACAATGAAGAGAAACGCTACGGCAAGCTAAAGTTCACCATGCCCAAGTTCAATGGAAGCAATGATCCCGAAGAGTACCTATCATGGGCATTGAAGGTTGACAAAATCTTTCATTTGCACAACTATGAGGAAGGGAAGAAGATCACTATGGCATCACTTGAGTTCCAAGACTATGGAAATCCTCCACACCAAGAGCAACATGAGGTTGATAATCCTCCACGTAAAGGGCATCATCATCAACCTCGACCCCAACATAATGAAGAGCAATGCTACGGCAAGCTAAAGTTCACCATTCCCAAGTTCAATGGAAGTAATGATCCCGAAGAGTACCTATCATGGGCATTGAAGGTTGACAAAATCTTTCATTTGCATAACTATGAGGAAGAAAAGAAGATCGCTATGGCATCACTTGAGTTCCAAGACTATGTGCTCATATGGTGGGAATAAGTCCTTGAGCGCCGAGAAGCAAGAGGTGAACCACCAATCACCACTTGGGCCCAAATGAAAGATGTCATGCATGCACACTTTGTGCCAACCTACTACAACCGCGATCTCTTCAATAAGATCCAACTCCTCAAGAAAGGAACAAAGAGTTTTGAAGAATACTACAAGGAAATGGAGATAGCTATGATACGAGCCAATGTCACGGAAGATGATGAGCAAACTATGGCACATTGCTTGAATGGCCTCAATCATCCCATCAAGAAGATTGCCGACTTCCAACCCTACTCCAACCTCATTGAGCTCGTGCATCAAGCTACCAAAGCGGAATGCCAAGTGCAAGATGACTTCAAGTACGCCAAGTACTCGTCCAAGATCTACGGCTTCTCCAACAACCAAGCTTCAATGACTCCAACAACTTCTACCTCAACCAAGCCATCTACAAGCAACGACGACAAGTCGAGCTACAAGAAAACTTCGACAACCTCAAGTCCTCCTCCTCCTACTACAAGCAACTTCAAGCCGCGCGCTTCATCATCTACTCCAACCGATGAGACTGTCAAGACAAGCTCCTTCAAGTGTTTCACTTGCGGCGGCCGAGGCCACAAGTCCTTTCAATGTACAAACAAGCGCACCATGATCCTCAACAACGACGGAACCTATGACTCCATGAGTGAAGAGGAGATGGAAGCCCTTGAGCAAGTGGCCATGCACCGGCCCGTGAACAAAGATGAAGATGATCAAGTCTTTTGTGATGAGGATTCTAGCCCCGCTCTCATTGTCTCCAAAGTCTTGACTCTTCAACATCAACAAGACGAAGACCAAAGATGCCACATCTTCCACACAAAGGTCGGCATTAATGGAAGGTCCATCAAGGTCATCATCGATGGAGGTAGTTGTCACAACTTGGCAAGTGAAGAACTATGCTCCAAGCTCCAATTGGTCAAGATGAAGCACCCGCACCCATACAAGGTGCAATGGCTAAGCGATTCCGGCACTATAAAAGTTGAGCATACGGTCAAAGTTTCCTTCAAATTTGGAGCATATGAAGACACTTTGGAGTGTGATGTCGTCCCAATGTCCATTTGCCACCTCCTTCTTGGTCGACCATGGCAATTTGACCGCGGCGTCATCCACAACGGGCGTACTAATACGTCTCAACATATCTATAATTTATGAAGCATTCATGCTATTTTATTATCTGTTTTGAATGATTACGGGCTTTATTATACACTTTTATATTACTTTTTGGACTAACCTATTAACCGGAGGCCCAGCCCATATTGCTGTTTTATTGCTTGTTTCAGTATTTCGAATAAAAGGAATATCAAACGAAGTCCAAACGGAATGAAACCTTCGGCAGCGTGATTTTTTGGAAGAATATGATCCTGGAGACTTGGAGTTCACGTCAGAAGATCCTCGAGGCAGCCACAAGATAGGAGGGCGCCCCCCCCTATAGGGCGCGCCCCCCTGTCTCCTGGGCCCCTCGAGCACCTGCCGACCGACTTCTTTCGCCTATATAAGCCTACGTACCCTAAAAACATCGAATATCAAGATAGATTGGGAGTTCTGCCGCCGCAAGCCTCTGTAGCCACCAAAAACCTCTCGGGAGCCCGTTCCGGCACCCTGCCAGAGGGGGAACCCATCACCGGTGGCCATCTTCATCATCCCGACGCTCTCCATGATGAGGATGGAGTAGTTCACCCTCGGGGCTGAGGGTATGTACCAGTAGCTATGTGTTTGATCTCTTTCTCTCTCGTGTTCTCTCTATGGCACGATCTTGATGTACCGCGAGCTTTGTTATTATAGTTGGATCTTATGATGTTTCTCCCCCTCTACTCTCTTGTGATGAATTGAGTTTCCCTCTTGAAGTTATCTTATCGGATTGAGTCTTTGATTTGAGAACACTTGATGTATGTCTTGCCGTGTTTATCTGTGGTGACAATGGGATATCACGTGCCACTTGATGTATGTTATGGTGACCAACTTGCGGGTTCTGCCATGAACCTATGCATAGGGGTTGGCACACGTTTTCTTGACTCTCGGGTAGAAACTTTGGGGCACTCTTTGAAGTACTTTGTGTTGGTTGGATGAATCTGAGATTGTGTGATGCATATCGTATAATCATGCCCACGGATACTTGAGGTGACAATGGAGTATCTAGGTGACATTAGGGTTTTGGTTGATTTGTGTCTTAAGGTGTTATTCTAGTACGAACTCTTTAATAGATCGATCCGAAAGAATAACTTTGAGGTGGTTTCGTACCCTACCATAATCTCTACGTTTGTTCTCCGCTATTAGTGGCTTTGGAGTGACTCTTTGTTGCATGTGGAGGGATTGTTATATGATCTATCTATGTTATTATTGTTGAGAGAACTTGCACTAGTGAAAGTATGAACCCTAGGCCTCGTTTCCTATCATTGCAATACCATTTATGCTCACTTTTATGATTAGTTACCTTGCTGTTTTTATATTTTCAGATTACAAAAACCTTTATCTACCATCCATATTGCACTTGTATCACCATCTCTTCGCCGAACTACTGCACCTATACAATTTGCCATTGTATTGGGTGTGTTGGGGACACAAGAGACTCTTTGTTATTTGGTTGCAGGGTTGTTTGAGAGAGACCATCTTCATCCTACGCCTCCTACGGATTGATAAACCTTAGGTCATCCACTTGAGGGAAATTTGCTACTGTCCTACAAACCTGTGCACTTGCAGGCCCAACAACGTCTACAAGAAGAAGGTTGTGTAGTAGACAACAAGCTCTTTTCTGGCTCCGTTGGCGGGGAGGTTAGTGCTTGAAGGTATATCTTTAGATCTTGCAATCGAATCTTTTTTGTTTCTTGTTTTATTACTAGTTTAGTTTATAAAATAAAACTATAAAAAAATGGAGTTAAGTTTGTCTCATACGCTTCATCTTTTTAATATCTTTCGTGAGTATGATGAAAAGGAAAATTGTGCTCAAGTGCTTGAAGAAGAATGCATTAAAATGTTTGGTACTAAATCTTTGAATGATGAGCATGATTGCAATGTTGTTAGTATGAATTACTTGAATATCCATGATGCTAATGATATGCAAGGCCACAAGCTTGGGGAAGCTATGTTTGATGAATATGATATTTTTTGTCCCCCAAGTTTTGATGAGAATATATATTATGATGAAAGCATGCCTCCTATTTATGATGATTATATTGATGAAAGTGTGTTTGGAAGAGCGTAAACTTTAGGAAGTAATGATCCCACTATTTTGGAGGATGTTGAATATTATTGTGATAATTATGAGAGTGGGTTTGGAAGAGTGTCAACTTTATTTAGTGATGATTCCACTATTTCGGAAGAGGTTCCAATTGATTAAGAGAACAAAGTTGCTATCTATGATGATTATTGTGATGACTTGTATGCTATTAGGAATAATGATAACCATGAAACTTGTCATCATGATTTTAGTTTTCAATTGGATTATGCCTCACATGATAATTATTTTGTTGAGTTTGCTCCCACTACTATCGATGATAAGAATTTTGCTTATGTGGAGAGTAGTAAATTTTCTATGCTTGTAGATCATGAAAAGAATGCTTTAGGTGCTAGTTATATTGTTGAATTTATTCATGATGCTACTGAAAATTATTATGAGGGAGGAACATATGCTTGTAGGAATTGTAATAATGTCAAGTTTCCTCTCTATGTGTTGAAATTCTTGAAGCTTTGCTTGTTTTACCTTCCTATGCTAGTTGATTATTGTTCCCTAAGTTATTTGCTCAAAAAATACCTATGCATAGGAAGTGGGTTAGACTTAAATGTTCTAGTCATATGCTTCATGATGCTCCCGTTATGTTTCAATCCTTATCTTTTATGTGAGCATCATTGTCATCATCATGCCTAGCTAGAAAGGCATTAAAGAGAAGCGCTTGTTGGGAGACAACCCAATATTTATCCTTACTGTTTTTGTGTGTCCACATGATTATGCTACTGTAGTAATCATGTTTTATAGCTTTTGTTTCAATAAAGTGCCAAGTAAGACCTTTAGGATGGCTTTTGGTGATAGTTGTGTTGATCCTGCTGAAAATCAGAAACTTTTGCACCCAGTAAATTAGTTTTGTTAATTCACAGAAACTTGATCTTGAACTGATTATTTTTGCTATGGATTGGTACACAAATTTCTTAGGACTTCCTAATTTGGTAGAATTTTTGGAGTTCCATAAATATACGTTTGATACAGATTACTACAGACTGTTCTGTTTTTGACAGATTCTGTTTTCTATGTGTTGTTTGCTTAGTTTGATGAATCTATGAGTAGTATCGGAGGGTATAAACCATAGTTAAGTTGGAATACAATAGATATTACACCCATATGAATTTATAATGAGTTCATTACAGTACCTAAGTGGTGGTTTTATTTTCTTATACTAACGGAGCTTACGACTTTTCTGTTGAGTTTTGTGTTGTGGAGTTTTCAAGTTTTGGGTAAAGATTCGATGGACTATGGAATAATGAGTGGAAAGAGCCTAAGATTGGGGATTCCCAAGGCACCCCAAGGTAATATTCAAGGACAACCAAGAGCCTAAGCTTGGGGATGCCCCGGATGGCATCCCCTCTTTCGTCTTCGTTCATCGGTAACTTTACTTGGAGCTATATTTTTATTCACCACATGATATGTGTTTTGCTTGGAGCGTCATTTTCTTGTGTTAGTACTTTCTTTCTGTTATTTAGAATAATGTTTTGCATCTTTAGTTTCAATAAAAATGTCAAGGATAGCCTTTACCATGCTTATTTTGCTAGTATACATGTTGCTGTTTGAAAACAGAAAGTTTACCGCTGTTGCAAAAATTCCCTAGAAAAGTCAGAGCATGATATAATTTTGAAACTTTTTGCATAATGAGCTATGATAAATTTACTACAGTGGTAATTTTATTTCATAATTTTTGGAGTTAGGGAAGTATGATGAATCTTGCATTCTTTACAGACTATACTATTTTGACAGATTGCTGTTATGGTTGCATTGTTTGCATATGTTTGCTTGTTTAATGATTCTATTTGAGGATAGGAATATTAAATATGCAGAGGCATTTAGTATGCAATGTTGAATAATAATTTTAGTGATTTGTTACAGTAGGAAATGGTAAGGTTTTGCATTGGTTTATACTAACCTATCTCACGAGTTCTTGTTGAGTCTGGTGTGGATGAAGCTTTTGATAAAAAGAGAAACCATCATATGAGAGGAATTAAGGAGACACAAAAGTTCAAGCTTGGGGATGCCCAAGGCACCCCAAGATAATATTCCAAGAAGTCTCAAGCATCTAACTTGGGGATGCCCCGGTAGGCATCCCACCTTTCTTCTTCAACAACTATCGGTTAGTATCGGTTGAGCCTAAGTTTTTGCTTCTTCACATGAGTTGTGCTATCCTTGCATTGTCATTTTATTTTGTTTTGATTGCTGTATGAATACAATACCAAGATCTGAAATTCTTAAATGAGAGAGAGTCTTCGCATAGTTACACAATTATTTAGCTACTCATTTATCTTCACTTATATCTTTTTGGATAGTTTGTCATTTACTCGTGTGCTTCACTTATATCCTATGAGTAAATTGTTGAATGAGTTGATTGTCATAAATCTGAAATTATATATGCCTCATTTACTTATCCCATGGGGAGTAATGACTTCACGTCTAAGAAGTAGAGGTTGTAAATTTATTGGAGGTTAGCAAGCATTGTATTAGTCATTTGAACAATTCATTAAAGAATATTGAAGGAAGAGAGATTTCACATATAAATATACTATCATGGACATCTTTTATAGTTGGGAGCACTCATTAAGTATGACATGCTAAAGAGTTGATGTTGGACAAGGAAGACAACGTAATGGTTTATGTTTTCCGACATCTCAGTTAAAGTATATTGTCATGGATCATTCAAACATGTTGAGCTTGCCTTTCCCCCTCTTGCTAGCCAAAATTCCTTGCACCAAGTAGAGATACTACTTGTGCTTCCAAATATCCTTAAACCCAGTTTTGCCATGAGAGTCCACCATACCTACCTATGGATTGAGTAAGATCCTTCAAGTAAGTTGTCATCGGTGCAAGCAATAAGAATTGCTCTCTAAATATGCATGATATTTTGGTGTGAAGAAAATAGCTTTATACGATCTTGTTATGGAAGCAATAAAAGCGACGGACTGCATAATAAAGGTCCATATACAAGTGGCAATATAAAGTGACATTCATTCACATTAAGATTTTGTGCATCCAACCCTAAAAGTGCATGACAACCTCTGGTTCCCTCTGCGAAGGGCCTATCTTTTACTTTATGTCTTTTACTTTATGCAAGAGTCAAGGTGATCTTCACCTTTCCCTTTTTCATTTTATCCTTTGGCAAGCACTTTGTGTTGGGGTGATCCTGATATATATATATATATATATATATATATATATATATATATATATATATATCCAATTGGATGTAAGTTAGCATGAACTATTATTGTTGACATCACCCAAAGGTGAATACGTTGGGAGGCAGCACTATAAGCCCTATCTTTCTCAGTGTCCGATTGAAACTCCATAACCATTAGTATTGCGTGAGTGTTAGCAATTGTAGAAGACTATATGATAGTTGAGTATGTGGAGTTTGTTATTCCTGAAAATAAGATGAATTGCAATTGTTTGATGACTGAGAATGAAGTTTGCTAGTTTTCAAGAAAGTTTATGGTCTATGCTTTGACAAGTGAATTGCTTGTTACTTTATCGTGAGAAGTTTTATGAGATGAACTACTGTTATGACATATTATCATCCTAGAAAAGGTTATTAAAATTCACACTTCATTAATTCTTTCTTTTATCATTTACCTACTCGAGGACGAGTAGGAATTAAGCTTGGGGATGCTGATATGTCTCCAATGTATCTATAATATATGAAGCATTCATGCTATTTTATTATCTGTTTTGAATGATTACGGGCTTTATTATACACTTTTATATTACTTTTGGGACTAACCTATTAACTGGAGGCCCAGCCCATATTGCTGTTTTATTGCCTGTTTCAGTATTTCGAATAAAAGGAATATCAAACGAAGTCCAAACGGAATGAAACCTTCGGCAGCGTGATTTTTTGGAAGAATATGATCCTGGAGACTTGGAGTTCACGTCAGAAGATCCTCGAGGCAGCCACAAGATAGGAGGGCGCGCCCCCCCTATAGGGCGCGCCCCCCTGTCTCGTGGGCCCCTCGAGCACCTGCCGACCGACTTCTTTCGCCTATATAAGCCTACGTACCCTAAAAACATCGAATATCAAGATAGATTGGGAGTTCTGCCGCCGCAAGCCTCTGTAGCCACCAAAAACCTCTCGGGAGCCCGTTCCGGCACCCTGCCAGAGGGGGAACCCATCACCGGTGGCCATCTTCATCATCCCGACGCTCTCCATGATGAGGATGGAGTAGTTCACCCTCGGGGCTGAGGGTATGTACCAGTAGCTATGTGTTTGATCTCTTTCTCTCTCGTGTTCTCTCTATGGCACGATCTTGATGTACCGCGAGCTTTGTTATTATAGTTGGATCTTATGATGTTTCTCCCCCTCTACTCTCTTGTGATGAATTGAGTTTCCCTCTTGAAGTTATCTTATCGGATTGAGTCTTTGATTTGAGAACACTTGATGTATGTCTTGCCGTGTTTATCTGTGGTGACAATGGGATATCACGTGCCACTTGATGTATGTTATGGTGACCAACTTGCGGGTTCTGCCATGAACCTATGCATAGGGGTTGGCACACGTTTTCTTGACTCTCGGGTAGAAACTTTGGGGCACTCTTTGAAGTACTTTGTGTTGGTTGGATGAATCTGAGATTGTGTGATGCATATCGTATAATCATGCCCACGGATACTTGAGGTGACAATGGAGTATCTAGGTGACATTAGGGTTTTGGTTGATTTGTGTCTTAAGGTGTTATTCTAGTACGAACTCTTTAATAGATCGATCCGAAAGAATAACTTTGAGGTGGTTTCTTACCCTACCATAATCTCTACGTTTGTTCTCCGCTATTAGTGGCTTTGGAGTGACTCTCTGTTGCATGTTGAGGGATTGTTATATGATCTATCTATGTTATTATTGTTGAGAGAACTTGCACTAGTGAAAGTATGAACCCTAGGCCTTGTTTCCTATCATTGCAATACCATTTACGCTCACTTTTATGATTAGTTACCTTGCTGTTTTTATATTTTCAGATTACAAAAACCTTTATCTACCATCCATATTGCACTTGTATCACCATCTCTTTGCCGAACTAGTGCACCTATACAATTTTCCATTGTATTGGGTGTGTTGGGGACACAAGAGACTCTTTGTTATTTGGTTGCAAGGTTGTTTGAGAGAGACCATCTTCATCCTACGCCTCCTACGGATTGATAAACCTTAGGTCATCCACTTGAGGGAAATTTGCTACTGTCCTACAAACCTGTGCACTTGCCAGGCCCAACAACGTTTACAAGAAGACGGTTGTGTAGTAGACATCACGTACCAATCACTATAGCTTCAAGATGAAAGGAAAGGAGTATGTGCTACGACCTATGTTTCCAAGTCAATCGATTGACGACAAGCAAGCCACCCATCATGGAGAAAAGAGTGAGAGAGTGAACCACCCAAAAGAGAGTGAGCGCCACAAGCCAAAATTGAGTGCCTCCACAATGAGCGACAAGAAAAACTTAGTCCTATCTGCCCCAGAAGTGAGATGAGAGAAGTGTGTGAGAACTCATCGAGTGTTATGCAATTTGTCCTTGTGTGCAAGGAGGAGGCACCAAAAACTAGCACCTCTCACGATCTACCTTTAGTGTTGTCTTCTCTTTTGCAGGAATTTCAAGATGTTTTCCCTGATGAGATACCTCCGGGTCTACCTCCTCTACGTGGCATTGAACATAGGATCGACCTCATCCCTGGCGCACCTCTTCCAAACAAGGCTACCTACCGCGTCAACCCTGAAGAAACTAAGGAAATCCAACGACAGGTACAACAACTCATCGACAACGGACATGTACGTGAAAGCTTAAGTCCTTGTGCCGTTCCGGTTATACTGGTGCCCAAGCAAGATGGTAGTTTTCGCATGTGCTCAGATTGAGACCCATCAATGCTATCACCGTTCGTTATAGGCATCCCATTCCTCGCCTAGATGATATGCTAGATGAACTTAGCGGTGCCACCATTTTCTCAAAAATTGATCTTAAAAGTGGCTATTATCAAATCCGCATACAAGAAGGTCATGAATGGAAAACCATTTTCAAAACAAAATTTGGCTTGTACGAGTGGTTGGTTATGACTATGGGTTTATCGGAGGCTCCCGGTACTTTCATGTGTCTTATGCATTTTGTGCTTCATCCTTACATTGGAGTGTGGTCTACTTCGATGACATACTTGTTTTTAGCAAGTCCATGAAAGATCATCTAAATCATGTTAGGGCTGTTTTGCAAACTCTTCGCAAGGAACGTCTTTATGCCAACATGAAAAAATGCACGTTTGGTGTTGACAAACTTGTTTCCTTGGGTTTCGTTGTTTCCTCAAAGGGTGTCCATGTTGATGAATCTAAAATTGAAGCGATTAAAAATTGGCCACAACCCACTAATTTGCAACAAGTGCGTAGCTTTCTTGGCCTCGCGGGTTTCTATCGTTGCTTTGTGAAAGATTTTAGCACTATCGCCGCACCTTTGCACGCCTTGAGTAAGAAAAATGCTCCTTTTGTTTGGGGACCTTTGCAATCTACCGCTTTTGATGAGCTCAAATCTTTGCTTATTTATGCTCCGATTCTTGCTTTACCTAACTTTGACAAAACTTTTGAGGTTCATTGCGGTGCAAGTGGTAACGGAATTGGTGGAGTTTTGATGCAAGAAAAATGAGCTATTGCATATTTTAGTGAAAAACCCTCCGGTGCTCAACTTAACTATCCCATCTATGACAAAGAATTGTATGCTTCAGTACGTGTGCTACATGTTTGGGAACATTATCTTAGACGGCATGAGTTTGTCATACATACCGATCATGAAACTCTTAAGTACTTAAAGGGCCAAACTAAGTTGAACAAGCGTCATGCCAAATGGAGTGAATTCATAGAGTCTTTTCCTTATGTCACTGTGGCAGGGGACACCAAGGAAGCCTTGTTGGCCCTCAAGCTCACCTTCAGGGCCGCAGCAGCTGCGCGGCCAGGTGAGGAGGGAACTCCGGAGGCTCCTGGGGCTGCGCCAGCAAAGAAGAAGCAACCGTTCTCCCAAGATCGCGCCGAGACAAAGCAGGTGCCGGTTGATGAAGACGGGGCATCGAGCGCCACCTTCACCATAGGTGTCAGCCTCCCTCCAGATCAAGAGGAGGCGTTGGTCAGCTTCTTTTGCAAGAACAAGAATGTGTTAGCATGGGAGCCTAAGGATCATGAAACGCTTAAGTACTTAAAGGGCCAAACTAAATTGAACAAGCATCATGCCAAATGGAGTGAATTCATAGAGTCTTCCTTATGTCATCAAGTACATCAAGGGTAAAGAAAACATAGTGGCGGATGCCCTTTCACGCATATGCACGCTTGTCACTAAAATTGAGATGAATGTTATTGGCTTTGAGCGCATAAAAGACTTGTATGCGAATGATCCTTCCTTTACTACTCCTTATGCTAAGTGTTTGACGCATACATCTTGGGAACGATATTACATCAAGGATGATTATCTTATGAGAACTAACAAACTTTGCATTCCCGAGTCTTCTCTTCATTTGCTCCTTTTGCAAGAGGCTCATGGAGGCGGATTCATGGGACACTTTGGACGTGACAAGACATTCACCACGCTCTCCAAGAACTACTTTTGGCCCAAGATGTTCCGTGACGTCTCACGCTTCACCAACCGATGCTCTACATGTCGCAAAGCTGAGTCTAAAGCTCAATCCCATGGTCTTTACATGCCTCTTCCTATTCCTTATAAACCTTCGGAAGACATTAGCATGGACTTTGTACTTGGTTTGCCTAGAACTCAAAATGGAAAGGATTCCGTGTTTGTTGTTGTGGACCGATTCTCTAAAATGGCTCATTTTATTCCATGCAACAAGATTGACGATGCTTCACATATTGCAAATATCTTTTGTAGGTAAATCTTGCGCCTCCATGGAATCCCAAAGACGATTCTCTCGGACCGCGACGTCAAGTTCTTGAGTTACTTTTGGAAGACTCTATGCGCCAAGCTCGGAATCAAACTCTTGTTCTCTTCGGCATACATCTGCAAACCGACGGCCAAACGAAGGTGACAAACTGTATGCTCTCCACTCTACTACGCGTGTTGATCAAGAGGAACATCAAGGAGTGGGAGGAGTGTCTACCCATCGCCGAGTACGCCTACAACCGCGCAAGACATTCCACTACCGGCAAGTCCCCTTTCGAGGTCGTCTACAGCTTCAACCCGTTGTCCCCATTGGACATTCTTCCTCTACCACTACAAGAGCGCACCAACATGGACGCGAGTGCCCGAGTGAGCTACCTCAAGAAGATGCATGAAGATACAAGGCACACCATCGAGCGCCAAGTACAACGGCTCGCGACCAAGCTCAACATCAACAAAAAACCCATGATATTCAACATTGGAGATCTTGTGTGGCTACACCTTCGAAAGGAATTCTTCCCCAACGAACACAAGTCCAAACTTCTACCACGAGCCGATGGACCCTTCAAGGTGCTTGAACGCTACAAAAACAACGCCTACAAGATCGACATCCCACGCGACAAGTACTCCATGAGCGACATATTCAACGCCAATGATCTCTCCCCTTACCATGGTGATGAGGATTTTGATCCGAGGTCGGATCTTTACCAAGGGAGGGGATATGATGCGGAGCATCCCACGGTCATCCCCATGGACACTACTTTGACTACTCAAGCTCCAAGTGGACCCATGACAAGAGCTCGAGCACGTGCTATTCAATCTGAGGTTAACTCTCTCCTTGTTGAACTTCCCTTTGACCCACTTGAGACATGGCTACTACCTCAAACGGAGATGCTTTGTGTGCTTAGGTACCAAGGAAGCAACCAAGGAGAAGTTATGGTGCAAGATGAACATCAAGAGCATGTAGACGATCTGCCCAGCCCAGAAGGACCGAAACAACTGCCCAACTACCACCCGGGCGGAACAACCGGCCTACTACCGCCCAACAACCGGCCCGCCTTCTATGATCGAGCGGAGCAATGCCGGTGCTACACCGGTTGTACTAGTTTCTTCCAAAAGACCAAAACAACCGCCCCGACGACCAGAACAATCGCTGCCCTTCGGTGTACACCTCCAGAACCAGCACCTGGGCTTTCAGCGGAACTAATGCCCCCACCTGACTGGTACTACCGTCCCGCATGAGCTCCCAGCAGAACTACCGGCCACATGACCGGTACTACCGGCCTGCCTGCACGCAGTGAAAGGGGTTTTCACCCCATGCATCCTCTCCCACTTACCCCTTCTTGGCTTAGCACTATATATACTTGTCTCCTAGCTTCGTATTAGGGTTAGCATTGGTTTACCTCATTTGAGATAGAGCTTTGCTCATCCATCCAGATCTACTCCACCGCGAGGGACCGACACCTCTTCGGAGAAGATCCACTTGGATTCAAGACCTCCTCCCAGAGAAGACCCTCTTCAAGACCTCCTCTCGGAGAAGAACCGGTTACCCTATGTATCGTCCCTTATTGGACTTGGATCTTGTATCACCTCGTGTCTCGATGATCTAGCACATGTGTGACTTTGTTCTTGTTGGTTGAGTGTTCTCTCGTGTTTTTCTCTCGTTCCCATCCTCGCGTTATTGGTAGGTTTCCCCTCCAAATGTGAAAGATCGGCCTCTAGGGTTCTACCCTACATCAGGTTGCCTCCGCTTAAATTGGTTCTGGCAGTACTCGTCGTCGCCGGAACAGACGTCATGGTGGAATCGATCTGGTTTGCCAAAGACGATGTCCCCGAGCTTCCAGTTGTGCGCTCACGTGACCCTGCCTATGCGGGCTTCATCCGGCGGTTCCTCGCCTGGCCAACTCAGAAGGGTCGAGGGCCTAGCTGCCTCGTCGTCGGCCTGGCCGCGCGCGTCGCCACCAGTGGGTAATTTTTATCGTGATCGATCTCGCCTCTCCTCGATATCAGGTGTCTCCTCAATCTCACCCTATATTTATATAGGAAACCAGGGCGTGAGAGCTACAGAACATGCCCAATACGAACCTACACGCGATCAATGTAGAGTCCTTTTCCTCTACGCGAGCCTAAACGGATGAGAGCACTTATAGAAACGGACATGCGGGATGACGATCGGACCGAAAATGGACGAAATTACGGTGGTAAGAAGCAATAGCCTTTTTATTAGGTAGAGGTAGATGATATATTATTCCCCGTATCTTTATCTTTATCTTTACCTAATATTAACGGAAGGATTGTTTGTCCAGTTTTTTTGGTTACGGTGGGACCCAGATAAATTTCGTACGTCGCAGGTCTTTTCCTCGTGCGGGAGTTTTCTGGTTCTCCCGATTAGTTTATGTCAAAAACAAATCACAAGACGCAATGGGCCGGCCCATTAGCGTACCAACATCCCGGTAGTAAAAAACATTCCAAGAAAGAATTGTGCCGCGCCAGGAATCGAACCCAGCCACTAACGCTGGAGCGATCAGACTGCTAGCCAGTAGACTAGACAAGAATTGTTGTTTAATTAGTAGCGCAAAATTTTAAAATAAGCTCACAGTCATTGCAGATATTGAGAGGAAAAGATTTTTTTTGAAAAAGTGAATATATTTTAGAACACGAAAATTTTGTAAAGTTGTTAATAAAAAACTTAAACTCTGAACCTTTTTTTTAAAAAAGAAAATATTTCTCTTTTTTTAAACCTGAGTATTTTTTAGAACACAAACAATTTTTTAAAACTAGGAGGTACTGTTGTGATTATTTTTTGAAAATGCAAAAAAGAACAAGATTTCTCTTTTTATTTTTTTGAAACCTAAGTATTTTTTAAAACACAATTTTTTTAAACTAGGAGGTACTGTTGTGATTATTTTTTTAATTTGCAAACATTTTCATAACACTAATATTTTTTGAACTTTAAATTTGAAAAGGCAAAGATTTATTTAAAACATGATTTTTTTTTAAAACTGGGAGGTATTGTAGCTACATTGGTTTAATCTATACCTATTAATAAACTTGGCAAATTTTGAAATATGCCCACCTGATGCATTGTTTTAGTTCAATTTATTAAACTAGGGATATTGAAGGAATCTATTTCTCTGTCGCATATTCATGTACGACCAGTCTCACTCGGCCCAGTGACTCCCGCTGTGGCACCCCGATCCGCATGGAGCAGGGGGCCTTCACACGTCAGCCCAGGATAACACCTGACGCACGACAGGTCCATGATACAGCATTCCAGGTACAAGGATATTCATCAAATACATGTGTATATTACATTAGTGATGAATATAATCTTCTAGCACAGCCCTAAGGCTATTTACATGGCAGCAGAAGTCTATTAAAATGGCAGCGGAAGTCTTGGCAGCATATCACTCTGGCTGGGCTCCACAACTCACATGACTGGCAAGATTATGGCCTAGCACGACGGAACAAGTGAACGACCTACAAAACTGGCATGACACGCCAGGTCAGTACATTGAATGTACTTGCAAGACAACCAAATACATAGCATCCAAACAAGTAGAAGATAAAGCAGGAACCAAGCGTCTGCAACAATCTAGCTCATAACAGAAACTAAGCATGACATAATATCAACCGAAGACATAAGTCAACTAACATCATGGCATCCACTAGCATGGCAAATAACATGGTATATCAAATTTACTTCTAACATGGCAACAGTAAAACATGGCATATCATCTCAATCATATCCATCAAAGCATGGCATGGCATCATGAAACTCTGGTGAAAGTAAACTACCAATCATATCAAATGCAGACATAGCATGTTAACTGTATGCAACCATCTCATGTTCTACCATGGTTCTTTAAATGCAAACATATTACTCATGCAATGCCAGCAAACTAGTGCACTGAGTCCCTCGGACTCTCTTACCAACGGTGATCACCTCACTTCCTGATCACAAACTGAGATAAACTCGTGATCCTTACGGCGATCACAACCCGACCAACAACTGGCCCATGATCCTTACGGTGATCACAACCCAACCACATCTGGCCCTTGATCCTTATGGCGATCACAACCCGACCAATAAATGGCCCGTGATCCTTACGGCGATCACAACCCGACCACATCTGGAATGTGATCCTTACGGCGATCACAACCACATTACTCAGCTTAATTATTTCAGGTTTATCCTCCATTTGGACCAAGACCCGATAGTGTACCCTACTACGAACTTATGCCCATGATCGAGGACGCGGCTATCGATAGTTTAAATACACTCTACAGAGGTTAGTACACTGTACCCACACTACGGAACCCATGGCCTCGCACTCCCATTCGGGTGGACCAACGACGTTCTGACAAAACCGATCTACTACCATGACACTCTCCCGGCCACTCCGACTCACTCCCCACTGGGTTAAGTCATGGGTGGCCCCGTGTCTACCTCAAGACACAACGACCACCGTCATGGCCCGATCCACTCTGGGATCCTCGCGCAAAATCAAATCAAAACCGGGCACACAAGGCTTTGTCCGCCTACCTGATCAGGATAGCGCGCGCCCATAACCTTCCCTCGTTAGAGGCACCGGCGAGAGGCACGACAATAGACTGCATTAGGGTCGTCCCATACCGGCAAATGTGGTTGCACTGGAAAAGTTCGATTTGGCGGCACTATGACTCGATCCCATCGATGATGGAGGGGTTTTGTTATTAAGTCCTATTATTATCTTGTCCATCATCAATCATCGTACCAGCATTTGAACATGAATGCAATAATGAGCTTACATCATACAAATGCTTTAATAACATATCGAACTTCTCAAGTGAACACTTACAGCATAAAGAACATGACAATACCAAGTACTAACATATCCACGGTGCATTACCATCATCATAGCATTTTATAACGATGACATGAAAATAAATTAGAGTAGTGACATGGCATCATCAATAACAACATTCTAATTATCATGGCAAGAAGTAGCATGAAAACACAAGCATGCATGGTAAGCATAACGGAATAACTACAGATGAAAACGAGAAGAAATAACTGCAACTACACACACAAGGTGCAAGTGAAGTCAACATGCAAGTTCGGGCTCATGATAGAGGTTAGCTTGCCTGGGGGTCGACAAATACTTTAGGAAGAAGTGAGAAACGACCGCAGAAAAATTTGCTGGAAACAGTTCTCTCTCGGAGGGGGCTGTTTACGGACAAGGGCAAAATGGCCATTTTCAATATGTCAAACCATAGTGAAAATGATGGGAACGGAACGGGCTCAACGAGACGAATACGTGGGCGTTGGATTTACCTCAATCGGAGTTACGGTTGTCGAGATATGAAGGGTTGAAGTTCAGGGACCTATCGGTGAAAATATTTCAGCAAACAGGCCCCTGGAGGAAAAAACTGAACGCGCATTTTCTGAAATACGTCTTCAGACAGGGAAAATGGCTCGCGGCGGGGGCGCTTCCACTTGAATGACATGGCGACGACCGGGTCAAAGGGCAGAGGCGGGGCCGGGCTCCAGTGACGCTGACAGGTGGGGCCGCGGGGCCCGCCTGGCCAGGTCAACACCCTGCTTGGCTGGCTCCTTCTTCTTCCCGACGCGCGCCCACGGGCAGAGAACAGCCGCCCTCCAGCGACGAGCCCCGGCGACATGGGCCACCTCCGGCGAGGATCGGGCCACCGGCGTGCTCACCGCGGAGAGGCGCATCCGTTCCCCCACTCCACGGACTCCAGGAACAAGGGGAGCGACGACGACCTTGAGAATGGTGGACGGCGGGGAAAAGCTTCTGTCGTCGATGAACGAGGGGCTTCGGCGAGGGAATGAGGGGGCTGAGGCTACGGGGAGGGTCGCCGAACCTTGGGGAAGGCGCTAGTGGAGGAGGAACGGCGAGGGGATGCCCTGGTCGCCGGAACCAGAGAAGATCGAGGCGGCGGCCATGGCGATGGGGAAGAGATGGAGAGGCTCCGAACGAGGGGGAGAGCTGCGGGAGGCTTGGGGACTGCGAGGAGGGCTCGGGAGGGCTACTTATAGCCGCGGGGAGAGCTCAAGGGGGAGGGGGCGAGGTGGCATGCGGCGGGCGACGTGTCCGCGCGTCGGCGACGGCGCAGTCATCGGCAGTCGCGGCCAAGGCTCACAGGAGGCAGTGGGAAGGCGACGAGGGGGATCACGATGAGCGCCAGAGGCTCACGGAGACGAGGGGCACTCGCGGATGAGAGGGGGAAGAAAATAGAAGAGAGGAAGAAGACGATGGCCACGGGCGTACTGCTCGACCCTTGGCACGGCTCGTCGGAGAAGCAAATGGAGGGGAGCTGGGTCCAGGCGAATAGCAACGATGATGAGGAGCTACTGGACATTAATGGCGAGGTCAGGGACGGTCGGAGCAGCGTTGCCGACGAGAACAGTGGCTAGACCAAAGTTTTGGCTGGCTGCACTCGTGGTCACCACTGGCATAGTGCACTCTAGGGTTTTTACTGAGGTTAAACCATGTCTAACGCGTAGTCTTTCAAAGATAGATTGTTACTACGGTAAATAAACGGGCAGAGACAAACTGATCTGAGTAAACATGCTTCACAAGTTTGTTGTTGCAAACTTGGCCACACTCTAGAGATAAAACCATAGAGGGTAAAAGGTAGAATTCTTGTCTAGGAGTCTTAGGATAACAAGGACTACTGTCCTGGGGTTTTGAGGGCATTAGCTCAAGGATTTAGCATAGCTGCAGTGCAAATGCCAAATCTGGTCCAGAAAACAAAAGAGGAAGAAGCACTCACTAGGAATGTTGGATTGAGCTATAACTTGGCAAATCCTCATGAATTGGTCATAAGTAGAGGCTTTAAAAAGATCACACCAAATGGAATTACCAAATTGGTACTTTCTTCACAAGCATCACTTTGGACCAGAAACTTGGGAAAATCCTAGGAACATATTGGCTAAATAAAATTAGCCAAACTCTTTTCTAGGTGAGTTATATGGATATGAGAAGGCTTGGAATTATTTTCAGCCATAATGGAGCAAGATAAAATATACTTGCTTCACAAACTGAAAATTTGGACAAAGAACAAGAATTGCTCCTGTGCTCACATAGTTCATTGAAATGTGCTGAATTTGGGTGAAGGCTAATTATTTGGGATACTTGATAGGATGACAAAGTTTCATCCCATTTGGAAACTCTATGGAGGTAGTTCCTTCACAAAGTGACAATCTGGTCAGAAACTTTGAAAAATTGCACAGGGAGCTAGGATGATTGGATTGATCTCATCTTTGGTATCCATAGGTTATTTATCAATATTAAACACCCTACCAAATGTCAGCTCAATAGGAATTAGTAATAAAGCACTTCCTTTGCAAAATTTTAGAGAAGGTAGAAACTTGCATTGGATCATGTGCCCAATTTTTGATCTGAGGAGCATGAGATAAAGATGGAACTAGTGATTATATAGCAAGGACAAGCTCCACAATTTATGTGAGAATTTTCCCAGCTATAAAAATAGTAGTTCCTTTAGAAAATGGCAAAAATGCAATATTGGTATTAAATAGAAAAAGACAATTTTCCTTATTTAATTATGGCCAATATAATTGCCAGAGCATGGATTAGGCATAATTATCAACTCCACAAATTCACATGAATTTAGGAGATGGCTATATATGCCTTTGGATTTTATTCCTCAGAAAGGCAAGAAAAGGAATAAATCATAATTCAAAAATATTGCATGAGACTTGGCAATATTTTTGCATATCCAAGGTTGAAAAAGATAGGAGGGTCTCCAGAAACATATGGGATGATCAACAGATCAAGGAAAATGATAGTCCCTTTGAAATCACAAAGGGCATATTCAAATCCCCCCAAATTTGGAATTAGGGTTTGAGAGGGTTTAAGATGATGCAACTGAGGTCTTGCCCACTGAAAAAGACATGAGCAAGTTTTGGAAATGACAAGAATTCTCAGAGTCATGAGCAAAAACTGAGGAGAAAGATTTGAAAATGAGTGCCAGGAAGAAATAACAACACAAAATTGATAACCCAATTTTGGGGCTGTTACACTCGTGAAAATGCATAAGGAGTCCAACTAAGGTTTCATGGTCTATCTAACACAAACTACTCAATTTACAAGATCACTACCCCTAAAAACATTACAAGATAACATGGACATATATAATATACGGTGCTTTTCCCTATTATATTAGATAGATGGTAAAAAAATGTTTTTCAACGCTCTTGATCTTCACTGAACACAAAGGCGTCTCAACAATCCATCTATTGGACCTGGCCAACCTTGGTCAGTGACAACTGGTGCTATGACCACGGTGCTGAGGACGACAAAGACGACAACTGGTACTACAACCACCGGCGAAGAGGACGACAAAGACGACAAGCGAAAACATGTGTCTGGTGTTATATTAAAATGAAGGATGTGGACCTGAGGATGAGGTATTAGTCATGCTTATTATGTTATGGGCATGAGGGTGAGGTCTTTAGCCATGCTCATTGGGTAATGGCGTGTGAGGGTTGTTTTCTCCCGTTGCAACGCACGGGCATGTTTGCTAGTATGATGCTTAAGTTTTGTTGTGGCTCACTTTGAAGATAACGTTTGCCGGTTGTCGGTTGCCGGTTTATCTGTTGGTACCCCGCCATCATATCAGTACAATGCACTGCCTTTCTTCGCTATGATATATAGCTTACCATGCATGCCATGTGGTGTACAATGCAATGCTATGCTGTCAAAAAGTCAGTAAGCGCTAGGCATGCGACTAGCACTTCACTACCCAAGTTGGCTAAAAATGACAATGATTGGTGAACTGTAACAAACTATCCTTACTCCTGCATTAGATCGTCATTGCATATCATATTTTATTGCATTTTGGTTGATCCTAGAAATTCTAAGCAACTCAAGGACCCGCGGAGAGAGTTGGGGATTTCGTTTTTTCATATTTGGGCTTTCTCAAATTTTGAAAAGAGGATCGTTTGGTTTTAATTATTTTTCTCTTCAAATATTTCTTATATGAAAATAAAAGAGAGTGGATAAAATGACTTCTCCAAAATAAAGGAATATTGGAGGAAAAATGTTAAAATCAAATAAGAATTTTATTTGGAGTTTTATTGCTATTTTATTTGAATTAGGAAAAATGCGTTTTTCAAATTTGCATTAGGGGCCCAAATAAATGTTCACTTTGTCCGCAATATCATTAGAGGACCATGAAAATTTGTTTCGGGATTTTTGGGAGTATGTTTAGTATTTCTTTCATTAGTTTTTTTGCGTTAGGATTTATTTTAAAAAAAGTTACCGCCTTACAGGGCCGTGTCCGACCTGGACACTGTACCCGGCCAACCCTTTTAAAGGCCGCGACCCGACCCCCGCCACCAGCCCGTCCAGCCACCCCGTCGCCCCGAACCCTAGCGCCGCCACCGCCATTTCGACCGCCGTCGCGCAAAGCCGCCGCCGCCGCCACCCGTCGCCCCGCCGCCCGTCCCGCGCCGGAGCTGCCACCGCCCGCCGTCGCCGACCCCGCCGCCAGAGCCGCTCGCCGCCGCCACCACCAACCTCGCCAGAGGTATAGCCGCCGCCGGTTTTCTCGAGGAAAACCGTTCGGTTTTTTAGAAACCCTAGGTTTATTTTTTTAGATCGGTTCGTTTTTTCGGTTTAGTTAAATAGCGGACGTTCGTCCGTACGTTCGTTTTAACGAACGATGTTCGTCCGTTAGCTGTAGACAGCGAATGTTCGTTCGTAAGCCTGTTCATCGCGTTTTATTTTCCAGGTTTTTCCGTGATTATTTTCGATCGTGATTTCTGCCCTGATCTTCGTTTTAGTTTATCTTTTCGCTCGTTTATCCGATTCAGGCGATTCAAGCGCCTAGATCTTTGTCTCGAAGCCCTCTTTATGTTTAATCAACTTGAACAAGATTTTGGTACTGTAAAATTTGACTTTAGTCCAGATTAGTAAATGGATCTTGTTTCTTTCATAGTTTGAGTTTCGTTTTACCCGTGCTGCTTGTTTGAGTGCTTATGTATGTTATTGTTTGTTTGCGATAGAGTACCCAGAGTGCGAAGCGTGCTACTACGAGTCTCTAGGTTTTTCGAATCATCAGCAAGGCAAGTAACACTTTGATCATACCCCTTTACGACCTAGTTTTTATGCATTAGATTCAACCCTCAAACATTGCATGGTTAGGATCTGAATAACATGTGGGTTTGGGAAGTAGATGATGAGGTAGAACCTAATGCCCTATTTATTATCAAACCTTTGTGAGTTACTTCTACATTGTGCTTATATTGCTATGCTATGCTCGTAGACGTGGTTTGGGTGAGTGTATCCATGACAGATGTGAGTATTGTTAATTAATGGTTAACTTAAGGTGGCTACTTAAATACACATCTGGGTGGATTGGTTGAGGCACCCTGGAGTACCCAGTGGTTGTCAGGGCACCTGGAGAATCCAGTGTTGTCCTAGGATATCCCAGAGTACTCGTGTGATCATCCTACGGTTCGCCACCCAGGCTCAAAGGGATCATAAGATTAAAACTTCCATGTGCAGCCACAAGCCAATATGGGCTCTGGCATAGTTGAGTAATTTGCGTGAAGCTCTTGAAGAGGTAGACTAGCAGATGTAGTGGGTTGTAGGTGGTACTGTCTACCCAGAGTAGAGAGTAAATGCTTCAGAAAGACTATGTCTCGAATCTCCGACCATGGATGTGTCGAGTCTTGTGGGAAAAAGTGCGCAAACCTCTGCAGAGTGTATAAACTAATCATGGTTAGCCGTGTCCCCGATTATGGACATCTTGAATATCTGGTTCTTGGATTATCATGTTGATCCCATCACTCTAAACTAATTTGATTGGGTTTATTGATGATGCTTAATTGGGATTGAGTTGGAGGAACCTTCTCAATGTTTGTCAACCACCATGATAGTTAAATAAAATTTATTCCTTTGTTGTAGGGAAAAGTTGGCTTTATGCAAAACTGTAACCATAGAGCTTTCCACCAGCCATATATGCATGTAGTGATAGCATTTATTGTATTCATTACTCTATGTGTTATATTGCCAGCATATTCCATGTGCTGACCCGTTTCGGGCTGCAACATTTCATGTTGCAGACTTCTCGAACGACGAGTAAGGTGCCATAGGTCGCTGTCGTTCACTCAGCTATGCCGTTGGAGTTGATGGACTCAGTTTATCTTCCAAGCCTTCCGCTGTTATCGTATTTAGATGGCCTTAAGCCATATTATTGTAATAAGTTCTCTTTTGAGACATTCGATGTAATAAGTGTGTGATTGAAACTCTGTTGTAAATCCTCAAGTATTGTGCATGTCAGCATTACCGATCCAGGGATGACACTGATGCACAAAGACTAGACTGTTTGAGGTCTAGTCGCTACAAGATGGTATCAGAGCACACGCTGACTGTAGGACACGACCACTAAGCTAAAACCATAGGTCACTACTCTCTTCTCATTTCTGACTCCTCTCCCTTTTCTACTCTATAGGATGGCGGATGCAAGGAACAAGTTTACACATCCGGATGAAGACACCCCTTTTGGACAACACTTGAAGGAAGTTACTAGGTACCTGAATATCGGAATACCAAGCTTCACCGGGACCTACATCGCCACTTTACCAGAAGAGGAGCGTTGGATGATTCGAGTTCAAGTTCCAGGAAGGACGCTCATGCCAGTCACTGAGCCCATAGAGTTTTCCTTTGATGCACCAACCTAGAGTCTAGGAAAGAGCATGGCAGCCCACATCACCATGGGACGCATTGGAGAAGTTTACCACAAGGATCTTAAGGATACTATCTACCAGATTTGTGGGCACCAAGATGAGCAATGGGAGATGGTCAGCACCCGGAGGGACAGGTCCATTGCAGTTTTCATCTAGGAGTTAAACCAGCACATTCGCCGCCAGGAGAACCAGATGTGCGCAGGCATGATATATCTGAAGAAGGCAATGACCAGGATCATAGATCTAGAGGAAGAACTCAAGTCTACACGCGATGGATATGTGGAGGAAATGATGATACTCGTGAAGAAGAATGACGACCTGACGAGGAAGCTAGGAGTATTCATGAGAGACCCCGCGCCAGGAGGACAAGACGATGGTTCCAAGGACATTCGTTCGGAGGACTACATCATCATCGACGACACCGACTCAGACCCCGATGATAGAGATGACGACTATGTTGATGAAGCTGGAGCGGATATCATGGAGTCTTCTACCGATTAAAAACTTCTAGTCGACCACCATATCAGTAGTAGTATTTCCCCCATGTATATAGTATAGTCTGAACACTTTTGTAACGATAGTTAGACCGATTGTATGCCCTTGTTTGAATTGATTGAAGTGATATGATTGTGTTTGTCTCATGTGCATATGGGTAGTGTTTTCCCTTTAGACCTCATTCTATTTTGTTTTCTCACCTTTTCTAAACCCATCAGATGCCTCCGAGACATGACAATGGATTTGCTTTCCCACCGGAGCTCACTCAGTTGATCCAGCAGCAGAATACCCTGATGCAGCTACTAGTTCAGAATCAGAACCAGGGGAATGATACGTCCATTTTGCATCATGCTTTTATATTGATATTTATTGCATCATGGGATGTTATTACACGTTATGTCACAATACTTATGGCTATTCTATCTTATTTTACAAGGTTTACATGAAGAGGGAGAACGCCGGCAGCTGGGATTCTGGCTGAAAAAGGAGCAAATATTAGAGACCTATTCTGCACAGCTCCAAAAGTCCTGAAACTCCACGAAAGTCATTTTTGGAATTAGTGACAAATATTGAGCGGAAGAAGTACCAGAGGGGGCCCACACCCTGACCACGAGGGTGGGGGCGCGCTCTACCCCCTGGGCATGCCCCCTGCCTCGTGGGCCACCTGGCAGCCCTTCGGTGCCCATCTTCTGCTATATGAAGTCTTTTACCCTGAAAAAAAATCATAAGCAAGCTTACAGGACGAAACTCCGCCGCCACGAGGCGGAACCTTGGCAGAACCAATCTAGGGCTCCGGCGAAGCTGTTCTGTCGGGGAAACTTCCCTTCGGGAGGGGGAAATCATCACCATCATCATCACCAATGATCCTCTCATCGGGAGGGGGTCAATTTCCATCAACATCTTCACCAGCACCATCTTCTCTCAAACCCTAGTTCATCTATTGTATCCAATCATTGTATCAAAACCTCAGATTGGTACCTGTGGGTTGCTAGTAGTATTGATTACTCCTTGTAGTTGATGCTAGTTGGTTTATTTGGTGGAAGATCATAAGTTCAAATCCTTAATGCATATTAATACCCCTCTGATTATGAACATGAATATGCTTTGTGAGTAGTTATGTTTGTTCCTGAGGACATGGGTGAAGTCTAGCTATTAGTAGTCATGTGAATTTGGTATTCGTTCAATATTTTGATGAGATGTATGTTGTCTCTCCTCTAGTGGTGTTATGTGAACATCGACTACATGACACTTCACCATTATTTGGGCTTAGAGGAAGGCATTGGGAAGTAATAAGTAGATGATGGGTTGCTAGAGTGACATAAGCTTAAACCCTAGTTTATGAGTTGCTTCGTAAGGGGCTGATTTGGATCCACATGTTTCATGCTATGGTTAGGTTTACTCTAAGACTTCTTTTGTAGTTGCAGATGTTTGCAATAGGGGTTAATCATAAGTGGGATGCTTGTCTAAGAAAGGGCAGTACCCAAGCATCGGTCCACCCACATATCAAATTATCAAAGTAACGAACGCGAATCATATGAGCGTGATGAAAACTAGCTTGACGATAATTTTCATGTGTCCTCGGGAGCGCTTTTCTCATTATAAGAACTTGTCCAAGCTTGTCCTTTGCTACAAAAAAGGATTGGGCCACCTTGATGCACTTTATTTACTTTCATTGCTTGTTACCCGTTATAAATTATCTTATCGCAAAACTATCTGTTACCAATAATTTCAGTGCTTGCAGAGAATACCTTACTGAAAACCGCTTGTTATTTCCTTCCGCTCCTTGTTGGGTTCAACACTCTTACTTATCGAAAGGACTACGATAGATCCCTACACGTGTGGGTCATCAAGACTCTTTTCTGGCGTCGTTTCCGGGGAGTGAAGCACCTTTGGTAAGAGGAACTTGGTAAGGAAACATTTATATAGTGTGCTGAAATTTACTGTCACTTGTTACTATGGAACATAATCCTTTGAGGGGCTTGTTCGGGGTATCTTCACCCCGACCAGTAGAGCAAAGAGTTGCTCCTCAACCTACTGAACCTACTGAAAATGTTTACTTTGAAATTCCTTCGGGTATGGTAGAGAAACTGCTAGCTAATCCCTTTGCAGGAGATGGAACATTGCATCCTGATTTACACCTAATCTATGTGGATGAAGTTTGTGGTTTATTTAAACTTGCAAGTATGCCCGATGATGTTATCAAGAAGAAGGTCTTCCCTTTATCTTTGAAGGGATATGCATTGACATGGTATAGGCTATGTGATGATATGAGATTCTGGGACTACAAACGATTGAAATTGGAATTTCACCAGAAGTTTTATCCTACGCATCTTGTTCATCGTGATCGTAATTATATATATAATTTTTGGCCTCGCGAAGGAGAAAGCATCGCTCAAGCTTGGGGGAGGCTTAAGTCAATGTTATATTCATGCCCCAATCATGAGCTCTCAAGAGAAATGATTATTCAAAATTTTTATGCTCGGCTTTCTCTCAAGAATCGCTCCATGCTCGATACTTCTTGTGTTGGGTCTTTTATGATGAAGGCTATTGAATTCAAATGGGATTTATTGGAAAGAATTAAACGCAACTCTGAAGATTGGGACTCCAAAGAAGGTAATGAGTCAGGTATGACATCTAAGTTTGATTGTGTTAAATCTTTTATGGATACCGATGCTTTTCGTGGATTTAGCACTAAATATGGACTTGACTCAAAGATAGTAGCTTCTTTCTGTGAATCATTTGCTACTCACGTTGATCTCCCTAAGGAGAAGTGGTTTAAATATAATCCTCCCACTGAAGTAAAAGTAGTTGCACCTATTACAGTTGAAGAAAAGACTATCACTTATAATGATCCTATTGTTCCTACTACTTATGTTGAGAAACCACATTTTCCTGTTAGGATAAAGGATCATGCTAAAGCTTCAACTGTTGTTCGTAAGAGTAATACTAGAACATATACACCTCCTGAGCAAATTAAAGTTGAACCTAGTATTGCTATGGTTAAAGATCTCTTGGATGATAATATAGATGGGCATGTTATTTATTTCTGTGGTGAAATTGCTACTATTGCTAGACCAGATGCTAAGATACATAGACCCGTTGTAGGCATGCCTGTTATTTCCGTTAAGTTAGGAGATCATTGTTATCATGGCTTATGTGATATGGGTGCTAGTGCTAGTGCAATACCTCATTCCTTATATAAAGAAATTATGCATGACATTGCACCCGCTGAGTTAGAAGGTATTGATGTTACTATTAATCTTGCCAGTAGAGATACTATTTCACCAGTTGGGATTGCTAGAGATGTTGAAGTCTTGTGTGGGAAAGTTAAATATCCTGCCGATTTTCTTGTTCTTGGTTCCCCACAAGATGACTTTTGTCATATTATATTTGGTAGACCCTTCTTGAATACCGTTAATGCTAAGATTGATTACGAAAAGGATGTTGTTGCGATTGTCTTAGGGGATATGTCTCAGGAGTTTAATTTTGCTAAATTTCGTAGACAACGTCATGATAAAGAATTGCCTAGTAAGGATGAGATTATTGGTCTTGCTTCTATTGCCGTACCTGTTGGGGAACGTAGTAATTTCAAAAAAATTCCTACGCACACGCAAGATCATGGTGATGGCATAGCAACGAGAGGGGAGAGTGTTGTCCACGTACCCTCGTAGACCGTAAGCGGAAGCGTTATGACAACACAGTTGATGTAGTCGTACGTATTCACGATCCGACCGATCCAAGCACCGAACGTACGGCACCTCCGTGTTCAGCACATGTTCAGCTCGATGACGTTCCCCGGGCTCCAATCCAGCAAAGCGTCGGGGATGAGTTCCGTCAGCACGACGACGTGGTGACAATGATGATGTTCTACCGGCGTAGGGCTTCGGCTAAACTCCGTGACAATATGACCGAGGTGGAATATGGTGGAGGGGGCACCGCACACGGCTAAGGAACGATCCGTAGATCAACTTGTGTCATGGGGTGCCCCCCTGCCCCCATATATAAAGGAGCAAGGGGGGAGGAGGCCGGCCCTAGGAGGGGGCGCGCCAAGGGGAGTCCTACTCCCAGTAGGACTCCCTCCTTCCTTGTTGGAGTAGGAGAAGGGGGGAAAGAGGGGGAGAGGAGGAAGGAAAGGGGGGCCGCACCCCTTGTCCAATTCAGACCAGAGGGGGGCTGCGCGCCTCCTTCCTTTCGGCCTCTCTTCTCTATTCCCGTATGGCCCAATAAGGCCCATATACTCCCCGGCGAATTCCCGTAACTCTCCGGTACTCCAAAAAAATACCCGAATCACTCGGAACCTTTCCGAACTCCGAATAGAGTCGTCCAATATATCGATCTTTACGTCTCGACCATTTCGAGACTCCTCGTCATGTCCCCGATCTCATCCGGGACTCCGAACTCCTTCGGTACATCAAAACTCATAAACTCATAATATAACTGTCATCGAAACCTTAAGCGTGCGGACCCTATGGGTTCGAGAACTATGTAGACATGACCTAGAACTGTTTCCGATCAATAACCAATAGTGGAACCTGGATGTTCATATTGGCTCCTACATATTCTATGAAGATCTTTATCGGTCAAAGCGCATAACAACATACGTTGTTCCCTTTGTCATCAGTATGTTACTTGCCCGAGATTCGATCGTCGGTATCCAATACCTAGTTCAATCTCGTTACCGGCAAGTCTCTTTACTCGTTCCATAATACATCATCCCACAACTAACTCATTAGTTGCAATGCTTGCAAGGCTTAAGTGATGTGTATTACGTAGAGGGCCCAGAGATACCTCTCCGACAATCGGAGTGACAAAACCTAATCTCGAAATACGCCAACCCAACATGTACCTTCGAGACACCTGCAGAGCACCTTTATAATCACCCAGTTACGTTGTGACGTTTGGTAGCACACAAAGTGTTCCTCTGGTAAACGGGAGTTGCATAATCTCATAGTCACAGGAACATGTATAAGTTATGAAGAAAGCAGTAGCAACATACTAAACGATCGTGTGCTAAGCTAACGGAATGGGTCAAGTCAATCACATCATTCTCCTAATGATGTGATCCCGTTAATCAAATAACAACTCTTTTGTCCATGGCTAGGAAACTTAACCATCTTTGATTCACGAGCTAGTCAAGTAGAGGCATACTAGTGACACTATGTTTGTCTATGTATTCACACATGTATTCTGTTTCCGGTTAACACAATTCTAGCATGAATAATAAACATTTATCATGAAATAAGGAAATAAATAATAACTTTATTATTGCCTCTAGGGCATATTTCCTTCAGTCTCCCACTTGCACTAGAGTCAATAATCTAGTTCACATCACCATGTGATTTAACACCAATATTCACATCTGTATGTGATTAATACCCATAGTTCACATTGTCATGTGATCAACGCCCAAAGGGTTTACTAGAGTCAATAATCTAGTTCACATGGCTATGTGATTAACACCCAAAGAGTATTAAGGTATGATCATGTTTTTCTCATGAGAGAAGTTTAGTCAACGGGTCTGTCACATTCAGAGCCGTATGTATTTTGCAAATATTCTATGTCCACAATGCTCTGCACGGAGCTACTCTAGCTAATTGCTCCCACTTTCAATATGTATCCAGATTGAGACTTAGAGTCATCTGGATTGGTGTAAAAGCTTGCATCGTTGTAACTTTTTACGACTGGCTCTTTTATCACCTCCATAATCGAGAAACATCTCCTTAGTCCTCACTAAGGATATTCTTGACTGTTGTTCTAGTGATCTACTTTTAGATCAAAATTGTATTCATTTTCCAAACTCATAGCAAGGTATACAATAGGTCTAGTACACAACATAGCATACTTTATAGAACCTATGACTGAGGCATAGGGAATGACTATTCATTCTTTTCTATTTTCTGCCATGGTCGGGTTTTGAGTCTTACTCAACTTCACACCTTGCAACACAGGCAAGAACTCTTTCTTTGACTGTTCCATTTTGAACTACTTCAAAATCTTGTCAAGGTATGTACTCATTGAAAAATCTTATCAAGTGTCTTGATCTATCTCTATAGATCTTGATGCTTAATGTGTAAGCAGCTTCACCAAGGTCTTTCTTTGAAAAACTCCTTTCAAACACTCCTTTATGCTTTCCAAAAAAATTCTACATTATTTCCGATCAACAATATGTCATTCACATATACTTATCAGAAATGCTGTAGTGCTCCCACTCACTTTCTTGTAAATACAGGCTTCACCACAAGTCTGTATTAAAACTATATGCTTTGATCAACTTATCAAAGCGTATATTCCAACTCCGAGATGCTTGCACCAGTCCATTGATGGATCGCTGGAGCTTGCACATTTTGTTAGCACCTTTCGGATCGACAAAACCTTCTGGTTGCATCATATACAACTCTTCTTTAAAAAATCCATTAAGGAATGCAGTTTTGACATCCATTTGCCAGATTTCATAAAATGTGGCAATTGCTAACATGATTCAGACAGACTTAAGCATAGATACGAGTGAAAAACTCTCATCGTAGTCAACACCTTGAACTTGTCAAAAACCTTTTGTGACAATTCTAGCTTTGTAGATAGTAACACTATCAGCGTCCGTCTTCCTCTTGAAGATCCATTTAATCTCAATGTCTCGCCGATCATTGGGCAAGTCAATCAAAGTCCATACTTTGTTTTCATACATGGATCTTATCTCAGATCTCATGGCCTCAAGCCATTTTGCGGAATCTGGGCTCACCATCGCTTCTTCATAGTTCGTAGGTTCATCATGATCTAGTAGCATGACTTCCAGAACAGGATTGCCGTACCACTCTAGTGCGGATCTTACTCTGGTTTACCTATGAGATTCGGTAGTAACTTGATCTGAAGTTACATGATCATCATCATTAGCTTCCTCACTAATTGGTGTAGTAGTCACAGGAACAGATTTCTGTGATGAACTACTTTCCAATAAGGGAGAAGGTACAATTACCTTATCAAGTTCTACTTTCCTCCCACTCACTTCTTTCGAGAGAAACTCCTTCTCTAGAAAGGATCCATTCTTAGCAACGAATGTCTTGCCTTCGGATCTGTGATAGAAGGTGTACCCAACTTTCTCCTTTGGGTATCCTATGAAGACACATTTCTCCGATTTGGGTTTGAGCTTATCAGGATGAAACTTTTTCACATAAGCATCGCAACCCCAAACTTTAAGAAACGACAACTTTGGTTTCTTGCCAAACCACAGTTCATATTGTGTCGTCTCAACGGACTTAGGTGGTGCCCCTTTTTAACGTGAATGCAGTTGTCTTTAATGCATGACCCCAAAACGATAGTGGTAAATCGGTAAGAAACATCATAGATTGTACAATATCCAATAAAGTACGGTTATGACGTTCGGACACACCATTACGCTGTGGTGTTCCGGGTGGCATGAGTTGCGAAACTATTCCGCATTGTTTCAAATGTAGACCAAACTCGTAACTCAAATATTCTCCTCCATGATCAGATCGTAGAAATTTTATTTTCTTGTTACGATGATTTTCAACTTCACTCTGAAATTCTTTGAACTTTTCAAACGTTTCAGACTTATGTTTCATTAAGTAGATATACCCATATCTGCTCAAATCATCTGTGAAGGTCAGAAAATAATGATACTTGCCGCGAGCCTCAACACTCATCGGATCGCATACATCAGTATGTATTATTTCCAATAAGTTAGTTGCTCGCTCTATTATTCTGGAGAACGGAGTCTTTAGTCATCTTGCCCATAAGGCATGGTTCGCAAGCATCAAGTGATTCATAATCAAGTGATTCCAAAATCCCATCAGCATGGAGTTTCTTCATGCGCTTTACACCAATATGACCTAAACTGCAGTGCCACAAATAAGTTGCACTATCATTATTAACTTTGCATCTTTTGGTTTCAATATTATGAATATGTGTATCACTACGATCGAGATCCAACGAACCATTTTCATTGGGTGTGTAACCATATAAGGTTTTATTCATGTAAACAGAACAACAATTTATTCTCTTACTTAAATGAATAACCGTATTGCAATAAACATGATCAAATCATATTCATGCTCAATGCAAACACCAAATAACATTTATTTAGGTTCAACACTAATCCCGAAAGTATAGGGAGTGTGTGATGATGATCATATCAATCTTGGAACCAGTTCCAACACACATCGTCACTTCACCCTCAACTAGTCTCTGTTTATTCTGTAACTCCTGTTTCGAGTTACTAATCTTAGCAACCGAACAAGTATCTAATACTCAGGGGCTACTATAAACACCAGTAAAGTACACATCAATAACATGTATATCAAATATACCCTTGTTCACTTTGCCATCCTTCTTATCCACCAAATATTCAAGGCATTTCCGCTTCTAGTGACCATTTCCTTTGCAGTATAATCACTCAGTTTCAGGCTTTGGTCCAGCTTTGGGCTTCTTCGCGGGAGTGACAACTTGCTTGCCATTCTGCTTGATGTTCCCTTTCTTTCCCTTTGCCTTTTTCTTGAAACTAGTGGTCTTGTCAATCGTCAACACTTGATGCTCTTTCTTGATTTCTACCTTCGTCGATTTCAGCATCACGAAGAGCTCGGGAATCGTTTTCGTCATCCCTTGCATTATAGTTCATCACGAAGTTCTACTAACTTGGTGGTGGTGACTAGAGAATTCTGTCAATCACTATCTTATCTGGAAGATTAACTCCCACTTGATTCAAGCGATTGTAGTACCCAGACAATCTGAGCACATGCTCACTAGTTGAGCGATTCTCCTCCATCTTTTAGCTAAAGAACTTGTTGGAGACTTCATATCTCTCAATTCGGGTATTTGCTTGAAATATTAACTTCAACTCCTGGAACATCTCATATGGTCCATGACGTTCAAAACGTTTTTGAAGTCCCGATTCTAAGCCATAAAGCATGGTGCACAAAACTATCAAGTAGTCATCATATTGAGCTAGCCAAACATTCATAACGTCTGCATCTGCTCCTGCAATAGGTCTGTCACCTAGTAGTGCATTAAGGACATAATTCTTCTGTGCAGCAATGAGGATAAACCTCAGATCACGGATCCAATCCGCATCATTGCTACTAACATCTTTCAACACAATTTTCTCTAGGAACATATAAATATAAACATATGAAAGCAACAACGCAAGCTATTGATCTACAACATAATTTGCAAAATACTACCATGACTAAGTTCATGATAAATTAAAGTTCAATTAATCATATTACTTAAGAACTCCCACTCAGACAGACATCTCTCTAGTCATCTAAGTGATCACGTGATCCAAATCAACTAAACCATAACCGATCATCACGTGAGATGGAGTAGTTTTCAATGGTGAACATCATTATGTTGATCATATCTACTATATGATTCACGCTCGACCTTTCGGTCTCCGTGTTCCGAGACCATATCTGCATATGCTAGGCTCGTCAAGTTTAACCTGAGTATTCTGTGTGTGCAAAACTGGCTTGCACCCATTGTAGATGGACGTTGAGCTTATCACACCCGATCATCACGTGGTGTCTGGGCACGACGAACTTTGGCAATGGTGCATACTCAGGGAGAACACTTCTTGATAATTTAGTGAGAGATCATCTTAAAATCCTACCGTCAATCAAAGCAAGATAAGATGCATAAAGGATAAACATCACATGCAATCAATATAAGTGATATGATATGGCCATCATCATCTTGTGCTTGTGATCTCCATCTCCGAAGCACCGTCATGATTACCATCGTCACCGGCGCGACACCTTGATCTCCATCGTAGCATCGTTGTCGTCTCGCCAATCTTATGCTTCTACGACTATCGCTACCGCTTAGTGATAAAGTAAAGCATTACAGGGCGATTGCATTGCATACAATAAAGCTACAACCATATGGCTCCCGCCAGTTGCCGATAACTTCGGTTACAAAACATGATCATCTCATACAATAAAATATAGCATCACGTCTTGACCATATCACATCACAACATGCCCTGCAAAAACAAGTTAGACGTCCTTTACTTTGTTGTTGCAAATTTTTACGTGGTTGCTACGGGCTTAGCAAGAACCATTCTTACCTACGCATCAAAACCACAATGATAGTTTGCCAAGTTGGTGCTGTTTTAACCTTCGCAAGGACCGGGCATAGCCACACTCGGTTCAACTAAAGTGAGAGAGATAGACACCCGCCAGTCACCTTTAAGCACGAGTGCTCGTAACGGTGAAACCAGTCTCGCGTAAGCGTACGCGTAATGTCGGTCCGGGCCGCTTCATCTCACAATACCGCTGAACCAAAGTATGACATGCTGGTAAGCAGTATGACTTATGTCGCCCACAATTCACTTGTGTTCTACTCGTGCATATGACATCTACGCATAAAACCAGGCTCGGATGCCACTGTTGGGGAACGTAGTAATTTCAAAAAAATTCCTACGCACACGCAAGATCATGGTGATGGCATAGCAATGAGAGGGGAGAGTGTTGTCCACGTACCCTCATAGACCGTAAGCGGAAGCGTTATGACAACACGGTTGATGTAGTCGTACGTCTTCACAATTCGACCGATCCAAGCACCGAACGTACGGCACCTCCGTGTTCAGCATACGTTCAGCTCGATGACATTCCCCGGGCTTCAATCCAGCAAAGCGTCGGGGATGAGTTCCGTCAGCACGACGGCGTGGTGACAATGATGATGTTCTACCGGTGCAGGGCTTCGCCTAAACTCCGTGACGATATGACCGAGGTGGAATATGGTGGAGGGGGGCACCGCACACGGCTAAGGAACGATCCGTAGATCAACTTGTGTCATGGGGTGCCCCCCTGCCCCCGTATATAAAGGAGCAAGGGGGGAGGAGGCTAGCCCTAGGAGGGGGCGTGCCAAGGGGAGTCCTACTCCCACCGGGAGTAGGACTCCCTCCTTCCTTGTTGGAGTAGGAGAAGGGGGGAAAGAGGGGGAGAGGAGGAAGGAAAGGGGGGCCGCACCCCTTGTCCAATTCGAACCAGAGGGGGGCTGCGCGCCTCCTTCCTTTCGGCCTCTCTCCTCTATTCCCGTATGGCCTAATAAGGCCCATATACTCCCCGACGAATTCCCGTAACTCTCCGGTACTCCGAAAAATACCCGAATCACTCGGAACCTTTCCGAACTCCTAATATAGTCGTCCAATATATCGATCTTTATGTCTCGACCATTTCGAGACTCCTCGTCATGTCCCCGGGCTCATCCGGGACTCCAAACTCCTTCGGTACATCAAAACTCATAAACTCATAATATAACTGTCATCGAAACCTTAAGCGTGCGGACCCTACGGGTTTGAGAACTATGTAGACATGACCTAGAACTGTTTCCGGTCAATAACCAATAGTGGAACCTGGATGTTCATATTGGCTCCTACATATTCTACGAAGATCTTTATCGGTCAAACCGCATAGCAACATACGTTGTTCCCTTTGTCATCGGTATGTTACTTGCCCGAGATTCGATCATCGGTATCCAATACCTAGTTCAATCTCGTTACCGGCAAGTCTCTTTACTCGTTCCGTAATACATCATCCCACAACTAACTCATTAGTTGCAATGCTTGCAAGGCTTAAGTGATGTGTATTACCGAGAGGGCCCAGAAATACCTCTCCGACAATCGGAGTGACAAAACCTAATCTCGAAATACGCCAACCCAACATGTACCTTCGAGACACCTGTAGAGCACCTTTATAATCACCCAGTTACGTTGTGACGTTTGGTAGCACACAAAGTGTTCCTCTGGTAAACGGGAGTTGCATAATCTCATAGTCACAGGAACATGTATAAGTTATGAAGAAAGCAGTGGCAACATACTAAACGATCGTGTGCTAAGATAACGGAATGGGTCAAGTCAATCACATCATTCTCCTAATGATGTGATCCCGTTAATCAAATGACAACTCTTTTGTCCATGGCTAGGAAACTTAACCATCTTTGATTCACGAGCTAGTCAAGTAGAGGCATACTAGTGACACTATGTTTGTCTATGTATTCACACATGTATTATGTTTCCGGTTAATACAATTCTAGCATGAATAATAAACATTTATCATGAAATAAGGAAATAAATAATAACTTTATTATTGCCTCTAGGGCATATTTCCTTCAGTACCTCCTAATGATCCTTTAGAACAATATTTGCTAGACCATGAAAATGATATGTTTATGAATGAAAGAAGGGAAATAGATGAAGTATTCTTTAAACAGGGTCCTATTTTGAAACACAACTTGCCTGTTGAAATCCTAGGGGATCCCCCTCCACCCAAGGGTGATCCCATGTTTGGGCTTAAACCATTACCTAATACTCTTAAGTATGCTTATCTTGATGAAAAGAAGATATATCCTGTTATTATTAGTGCTAACCTTTCAGAGCAGGAAGAGGAAAGATTATTGAAAACTCTGAAGAAGCACCGTGCTGCTATTGGATATACTCTTGATGATCTTAAGGGCATTAGTCCCACTCTGTGCCAACACAAAATAAAGTTGGAGGAAGACGCCAAACCAGTTATTGATCACCAACGACAATTAAATCCTAAGATGAAAGAAGTGGTAAGAAAAGAAATACTAAAGCTCCTTGAGGCAGGTATAATTTATCCCATTGCTAATAGTCAATGGGTAAGTCATGTCCATTGTGTCCCTGAGAAGGGAGGTATTATCGTCATTCCAAATGATAAAGATGAATTTACCCCGCAAAGAATTATTACAGGTTATAGGATGGTAATTGATTTCCACAAATTAAATAAAGCCACTAAAAGATCATTACCCTTTACCTTTTATTGATCAAATGCTAGAAAGATTATCCAAACATACACATTTTTGCTTTCTAGATGGTTACTCTGGTTTCTCTCAAATACCTGTGTTAGCAGAGGATCAGGAAAAGACCACTTTTACTTGCCCTTTCGGTATCTTTGCTTATAGACGTATGCCTTTTGGTTTATGTAATGCACCTTCCACCTTTCAAAGATGCATGATGGCTATATTCACTGACTTTTGTGAAAAGATTTGTGAGGTATTCATGGATGATTTCTCCGTTTATGGATCCTCTTTTGATGATTGCCTGAGCAACCTTGATCGAGTTTTGCAGAGATGTGAAGATACCAGTCTCGTCTTGAATCGGGAAAAGTGCCACTTTATGGTTAATGAAGGCATTGTCTTGGGGCATAAAATTTCTGAAAGAGGTATTGAAGTTGATAAAGCTAAGTTTGATGCTATTGAAAAGATGCGATGTCCCAAGGACATTAAAGGAATAAGAAGTTTGCTTGGTCATGCCAGTTTTTATAGGAGGTTCATTAAGGACTTCTCTAAAATTTCTAGGCCTCTGACTAATCTCTTACAAAAAGATATTCCTTTTGTCTTCGATGATGATTGTGTAGAAGCATTTGAAATACTTAAAAAAGCTTTGATTTCTGCACCTATTGTTCAGCCACCTGATTGGAATTTACCCTTTGAAATTATGTGTGATGCTAGTGATTATGCTGTAGGTGTTGTTCTAGGACAAAGAGTTGATAAGAAACTAAATGTTATTCAACATGCTAGTAAAACTCTAGACAGTGCCCAGAGGAATTATGCTACCACTGAAAAAGAATTCTTAGCAGTTGTATTTGCTTGTGATAAGTTCAGACCTTATATTGTTGATTCTAAAGTAACTGTTCACACTGATCATGCTGCTATTAAATATCTTATGGAAAAGAAAGATGCTAAACCTAGACTTATTAGACGGGTTCTCTTGCTCCAAGAATTTGATTTGCATATTATTGATAGAAAGGGAGCTAAGAACCTCGTTGCAGACAACTTGTATAGGTTAGAGAATGTTCTTGATGACCCACTACCTATTAATGATAGCTTTCCTGATGAACAATTAGTTGTCATAAATGCTTCTCGTACTGCTGCATGGTATGCTGATTATGCTAATTACATTGTTGCTAAATTCATACCGCCTAGTTTCACATACCAGCAAAAGAAAAAATTCTTCTATGATTTAAGACATTACTTCTGGGATGACCCACACCTTTATAAAGAAGGAGTAGATGGTGTTATTAGACATTGTGTACTTGAGCATGAACAGGAACAATTCCTATGCAAGTGTCATTCCGAGGCATATGGAGGAAACCACGCTGGAGATAGAACTGCACATAAGGTATTGCAATCCGGTTTTTATTGGTCTACTCTCTTCAAAGATTCCTGTAAGTTTGTCCTGTCTGGTGATGAATGTCAAAGAATTGGTAATACTAGTAGACGTCAAGAAATGCCTATGAATTATTCTCTTGCTATTGGTCCAAGAAACTTGATGATGCATTATGGGCTTATAGAACTGCATATAAAAATCCTATGGGTGTGTCTCCATATAAAATGGTTTATGGAAAAGCTTGTCACTTACCTCTCAAACTAGAACATAAGGGATATTGGGCTATTAAAGAGCTCAACTATGATTTCAAACTTGCCGGTGAGAAGAGGTTATTTGACATTAGCTCACTTGATGAATGGAGAACCCAAGCTTATGAGAATGCCAAACTATTTAACGAAAAAGTTAAAAGATGGCATGACAAAAGGATACAAAAACGTGAGTTTAACGTAGGTGATTATGTGTTGCTATTCAACTCTCGTTTAAGATTTTTTGCGGGAAAACTTCTCTCTAAATGGGAAGGCCCTTACGTTATCGAGGAGGTCTATCGTTCTGGTGCCATAAAAATCAACAACTTCGAAGGCACGAATCCGAAGGTGGTTAACGGGAAAAGAATCAAACATTATATCTCAGGTAATCCTATAAATATTGAAACTAATGTTATTGAAACCATGACCCCAGAGGAATACATAAGGGACACTTTCCAGAATGTTCCAGACTCCGAAAAAGAATAGGTATGTGGTACGGTAAGTAAACCGACTCCAACACAGTTCTAATAGCAATTTTTCTCCGTTTTGGAATATTTAAGAAAATAGGAAAATAAGTAGTCTGGGAAGTACACGAGGCATCCACGAGGGTGGAGGGTGCGCCCCCTGCCTCGTTTGTGCCTCGTGTGCTCTTCGGACTCCGTTTTCTTGCACGATACTTCTTTTGGTCGGTAAAAATTCATTATATAATCTCCCGAAGGTTTTGACCACCTTATCACGCAAATATCCTCTGTCTTTGTTTCGAGCTATTTCTGCTGCAGATTTAGAGAAAGATGTCTTCTCAAGAGTCAGTCAGGGAGAGTCGGGTGTCTCACCCGACGCCAGGTCCAGAAGCAAACAGCGATGCTTACCACTTTGGGCCATCAATGGAGGATGAGATGGAGGCCTACTTAAAAAGGATAGATGCCATGGAGGAGGATCAAGAAGTTACCTCTCGTTTCCAAGCCGGATTCACGATGGGGGAACTACAGAGCTCAGCCATTCCAAACTCGGTCATTTCCTTCCAATGTTAAATTTCTTTCTTATGAAAATATGAAAAAGAGTGTCACTTGTTCTCCAGCAGCTATGCAACATCCGTGGGTGAAAGGAGCTTTAGCCGTCACTGGTAAGCTCCGCAAGGAAAATATGGACCTCAAGCAGCAGGTCAATAAGCTTGAGGAGGAGAATCGCATCCTGAGGGGCATTATCGCCAAGAAGATCATGCCACCACTACCGAAGAAGAAGACATAATCACATGGGTGTGGGCACTCCCCTTGGCAACTGCCAAGCTTGGGGGAGGTGACCCGGTATCTATCACCATCAAACTCCTATCTTTACCGTTTTTCTTAGTTCGATCCTTTTGGTAATATCTTGATCTAATAGAATAAAGTTTTGGTATGAATTAGTTTTGAGTTTTGCTTTGTGATCCCTCTATGTAATCGAGTCCGTGAGCTATATATAATAAAGATTAGTGTTGAGTCAAGGGCTTTGCTATCTTGGTATGATCTTGAGTGGATAAAAGAATAAAAAGAATAAAAGAGTTCATATTGATCTTATGGAGAGTAATGACTTCACATATAAAAGTATGATGATTAAAAGTTGTTGAGAGTTGGCAAACATAGTTTTGGTCATCATTGCAATTAATAGGAAGTAATAAAGAAAGAGAGGTTCTCACATATAAATATACTATCTTAGACATCTTTTATGATTGTGAGCACTCATTAAAGTATGACATGCTAAAGAGTTGATGTTGGACAAGGAAGACAACGTAATGGGTTATGTTTTCTCACATCTCAATTAAAGTATATTGTCATGGATCTTCCAACTTGTTGAGCTTGCCTTTCCCCCTCATGCTAGCCAAAATCCTTGCACCAAGTAGAGATACTACTTGTGCTTCCAAACATCCTTAAACCCAGTTTTGCCATGAGAGTCCACCATATCTACCTATGGATTGAGTAAGATCCTTCAAGTAAGTTGTCATGTTGCAGGCAATAAAAATTGCTCTCTAAATATGTATGACTTATTAGTGTGGAGAAAATAAGCTTTATACAATCTTGTGATATGGAAGTAATAAAAGCGACGGACTGCATAATAAAGGTCCGTATCACAAGTGGCAATATAAAGTGACGTTCTTTTGCATTAAGATTTTGTGCATCCAACCATAAAAGCACATGACAACCTCTGCTTCCCTCCGCGAAGGGCCTATCTTTTACATTATGCAAGAGTCATGGTGATCTTCACCTTTCCATTTTACATTTTATCCTTTGGCAAGCACCTCGTGTTGGAAAGATCCTGATATATATATATATATCCAACTGGATGTAAGTTAGCATGAACTATTATTGTTGACATTACCCTTGAGGTAAACGGTTGGGAGGCAACACTATAAGCCTCTATCTTTCTTTGTGTCTGATTAAAACTCCATAACCATAAGTATTGCGTGAGTGTTAGCAATTGTGGAAGACTAAATGATAGTTGAGTATGTGGACTTGCTGAAAAGCTCTTATGTTGACTCTTTCCTATATTATGATAAATTGCAATTGCTTCAATGACCGAGATCATAGTTTGTTGGTTCTCAATGAAGTTTCTGATTCATACTTGACATTGTGAATAGATTGTCACTTGAGCATAAGAAATCATATGACAATATATATATATATATATGTTGCTTTTATAAGAATGATCATGATGCCCTCATGTCCGTATTTTATTTTTATCGACACCTCTATCTCTAAACATGTGGACATATTTTCGATATCGGCTTCCGCTTGAGGACAAGCAAGGTCTAAGCTTGGGGGAGTTGATACGTCCATTTTGCATCATGCTTTTATATCAATATTTATTGCATTATGGGTTGTTATTACACGTTATGTCACAATACTTATGGCTATTCTCTCTTATTTTATAAGGTTTACATGAAGAGGGAGAATGCCGGCAGCTGGCATTCTGGGCTGGAAAAGGAGCAAATATTAGAGACCTATTCTGCACAGCTCCAAAAGTCCTGAAACTCCAGAAAGTCATTTTTGGAATTAATGATAAATGTTGGGCGGAAGAAGTACCAGAGGGGGCCCACACCCTGGCCACGAGGGTGGGGGCGCGCCCTACCCCCCTTGGCGCGCCCCCTGCTTCGTGGGCCACCTGGCAGCCCTCCGGTGCCCATCTTCTGCTATATGAAGTCTTTTACCCTGGAAAAAATCATAAGCAATCTTACGGGACAAAACTCCGCCGCCATGAGGCAGAACCAGCGGAACCAATCTAGGGCTCCGGTGGAGCTGTTCTGCCAGGGAAACTTCCCTTTAGGAGGGGGAAATCATCACCAACGTTCCTCTCATCGGGAGGGGGTCAATCTCCATCAACATCTTCACCAGCACCATCTCCTCTCAAACCCTAGTTCATCTCTTGTATCCAATCTTTGTATCAAAACCTCAAATTGGTACCTGTGGGTTGCTAGTAGTATTGATTACTCCTTGTAGTTGATGCTAGTTGGTTTATTTGGTGGAATATCATATGTTCAGATCCTTAATGCATATTAATACCCCTCTGATTATGAACATGAATATTCTTTGTGAGTAGTTATGTTTGTTCCCGAGGACATGGGTGAAGTCTTGCCATTAGTAGTCATGTGAATTTGGTATTCGTTCGATATTTTGATGAGATGTATGTTGTCTCTCCTGTAGTGGTGTTATGTGAATGTTGACTACATGACACTTCACCATTATTTGGGCCTAGAGGAAGGCATTGGGAAGTAATAAGTAGATGATGGGTTGCTAGAGTGGCAGAAGCTTAAACCCTAGTTTATGAGTTGCTTCATAAGGGGCTGATTTGGATCCACATGTTTCGTGCTATGGTTAGGTTTACCTTAATACTTCTTTTTGTAGTTGTGGATGCTTGCAATAGGGGTTAATCATAAGTGGGATGCTTGTCCAAGAAAGGGCAGTACCCAAGCACTGGTCCACCCACATATCAAATTATCAAAGTAACGAACGCGAATCATGTGAGCGTGATGAAAACTAGCTTGACGATAATTCCCATGTGTCCTCGGGAGCGCTTTTCTCATTATAAGAACTTGTCCAGGCTTGTCCTTTGCTACAAAAAGGATTGGACCACCTTTCTGCACTTTATTTATTTTCATTGCTTGTCACCCGTTACAAATTATCTTATCGCAAAACTATATGTTACCTACAATTTCAGTGCTAGCAGAGAATACCTTACTGAAAACTGCTTGTCATTTCCTTCTGCTCCTCGTTGGGTTCGACACTCTTACTTATCGAAAGTACTATGATAGATCCCCTACACTTGTGGGTCATCAGGGAACAACAACAACGACAACAACAACCCACCACCACCACCACATGTTGATCACTTAGCCCATTTCCTAAGGCTGAATCCGTCGGTGTTCTCTAGTAGCACCGAGCCGATTGTTGCAGATGATTGGCTCCGCAAGATTGGAAGGGAGCTGACCACTGCAGGATGCACAGATGCGGAAAGAGTGTGTTTTGCCGCACATCAGCTTGATGGACCCGCAGCATCATGGTAGGAGAATTTCACAGCCACTTACCCCATTGACACTGTTACATGGGATCAGTTTCAGCAGGCTTTCCGCACTGCCCATGTTTCAGCCGGAGCTATGGCCATGAAGAAGCGTGAGTTTCACAACTTGCACCAAGGAGGACGCACAGTGGGCCAGTATGTGGATGATTTTAGTAAGTTAGCACGTTATGCCCCAGATGACGGCGCTACAGATGCCGCTAAGCAGGAGAAGTTTCTGGAAGGACTAAATGATGAGCTGAGCATGCAGTTGATGGTGGCAACCTTCAACAACTACTAGGAGTTGGTAGATAGAGCTCTCATGATTGAAGGGAAACAACAAAAGATAGACAACCGCAAGAGGAAGTATGGACAAGGGAAGTACAATTCAGGAGCTCAGCAGAGGCCTCATTTTACCCCGAACTCGGGAGGACACATTCACCATAACCATGGAGGCCATAATTCCAATGGAGGGAGTTCGCATAACCATAGTGGCCCCAAGAATGGGAATGGGAATGGAGGAAGCAACGGCCAGAACCGTTCCAGCCCAGCAACACCCTCCAAGAAGGATCTAAGTCACATTACTTGTTTCAAGTGCAGGAAGAATGGACATTACGCCACAGAGTGTTCTGAAGCAAAGAATGGAAATGGCAATGGAAGATGTGGGAAGAAGCCCAACCCTTTCAACAGGGGACAAGTGAACCACGTTAGCGTGGAGGAGGTTGAAGTGCAACCCGATGCAGTTATAGGTAAGTTTTTGGTTAAGTCATTTACTGCAATCGTTCTTTTTGATACTGGTGCATCGCATTCATACATATCAAGGGGATTTGTGGATAAGTATAACCTGCCAACACAAGCCCTTAGGTCACCCATGTTAGTAACCTCGTCAGGAGCAGAGTATATGGCTAGCCTATGCTGTGATCAGTTACCATTAAGGATTGGTAACTACGTGTTCCACTCAGACCTAATAGTATTGGAGTCACAAGGACTGGATGCAATATTAGGCATGTATTGGTTATCAAAGTATGGAGGGAATATTGACTGCGCCAGTAAGTCGATTTTGCTCACCACCCCAGAAGGAAGAAGGATCAAGTATGTATCTCGTCATGTGTCAAACAGGACTCAAGTGAAATCCTTATCAGGAGTTGTACAGGAGGAAGTACCAGTGGTGAAGGATTTCCCTGATGTATTTCCAGAGGAGTTGCCAGGCATGCCACCAGATAGAGACATTGATTTTTTTGATTGAGCTTTTGCCAGGCACAGGGCCAATATCTAAGAGACCATATTGGATGCCCGCAAAGGATTTGGAGGAAATTAAGAAGCAGATTAAGGAGTTACTGGATAAAGGCTATATTCGCCCAAGTTCGTCACCTTGGGGATCACCAGTACTTCAGTGGAGAAGAAGGATGGATCGTCAAGGATGGTTGTTGATTATCGTGGGTTGAATGAAGTAACAATCAAGAACAAGTACCCACTGCCGATGATCAATGATTTATTTGACCAGTTGCAAGGAGCTAAAGTATTTTCCAAGATCGATTTGCAATTAGGATACCACCAACTGAAGATTCGAGAGCAAGATATACCTAAGACAGCTTTTACCACAAAGTATGGGCTATATGAGTATACCGTTATGTCATTTGGTCTAACTAAAGCGGCCGCATATTTCATGAACATGATGAACAAGGTGTTTATGGAGTTTTTGGATAAGTTTGTCGTGGTGTTCATTGATGACATATTGGTCTACTCGAAGAATGAAGAGGAGCATAAGGAGCATTTGCGGTTGGTTCTTGAGAAGCTCAAAGAACACCAGTTATATGCCAAGTTCAGCAAATGTGAGTTTTGGTTGAAGGAAGTGGGATTCCTCGGACATGTTATATCCGGAGAAGGAATAGCAGTAGACCCCACCAAGGTTGTCACTGTGACAAGCCCATAACGGAGTTGTTGAAGAAAGACACCAAGTTCAATTGGACTGAGGAGTGTGAAGCCAGTTTTTAGGAGTTGAAGAAACGTTTGGTTACAGCCCCAGTGTTGATTCTTCCAGATCAATGCAAGGATTATCAAGTGTATTGCGACATTTCACGTCGAGGACTTGGAACAGTGCTTATGCAGGAGGGAAGAGTTGTTTCATATGCCTCATGACAGCTTAAACCCCATGAGCTAAATTATGCTACACACGATTTGGAGTTAGCAGCCATAGTGCATGCATTGAAGACCTGGAGACATTTTCTCATCGGAAACAATTGTGAGGTGTACACGGATCACAAGAGTTTGAAGTATATCTTCATGCAGAAGGAGTTAAATCTCAGGCAGAGGAGATGGTTGGAGCTCATTAAGGATTATGATATGAAGTTACACTATCATCCCGGAAAGGCTAACGTAGTAGCTGATGCGTTGAGTCGCAAGAGTCATGTCAACACACTCATGACCGGAGGATTACCCAAGGAGTTAGCAGAGGATCTTCGTGTTGCGAGCTATGTTTGGAAATAGTTCCAAGAGGCTTTGTAGCAGCGATGGAAATTCAGTCTACCTTGATGGATAAGATCAGAGAAGCTCAGAAGGCTGACAAAGAGATTGTAGAGATAAAGGAAAGGATGAGCAAAGGAAAGGCTAAAGGATTTCATGAGGATGAGCACGATGCCTTATGGTTTGAGGATCACGTATATGTGCCTAATGACCCCGAGATCAGGAAGTTGATTCTGCAGGAGGCCCATGATTCACCGTATTTGATTCACCCAGGAAATACCAAGATGTATCTGGATTTGAAGCAGTTTCTGGTGGACCGGAATGAAGAAAGATATTATGGAGTATGTAGCAGTATGTGATGTATGTCAGAGAGTGAAGGCAGAGCATCAGAAGCCAGCAGGTTTGGTACAGCCATTGCCGATACCCGAATGGAAGTGGGACAAGCTAGGCATGGATTTTATCACGGGATTGCCCAGGACTCGTTTAGGCTATGACTCGATTTGGGTTGTAGTCAATCAGTTGACGAAGGTAGCTCATTTCATCCCAGTGAAGACCACTTACACCAGTGCTAAGTTGGCAAAAATATACATGACTAGGACCGTATGTCTGCATGGAGTTCCAAGGACCATTGTATCAGATAGAGGGACCCAGTTTACCTCAAAGTTTTGGAATCAGTTGCATGAGACTTTGGGTACCAGGCTAGAGTTTAGTACAACTTTTCATTCGCAGACAGATGGACAGACCGAGAGAGTCAATCAGATTCTGGAGGACATGTTGAGAGCTTGTGCGCTAGATTATGGATCTAGTTGGGACGACAATTTGCCATATGTAGAGTTCTCTTAGAACAACAGTTATCAAGCCAGTTTGAAGCTGGCCCCTTTCGAAGCTTTGTACAGAAGGAGGTGCAGGACACCGTTGTTGTGGGATGAAGTTGGAGACCGTCAGTTGTTTGGACCAGATTTGATTAAAGAGTCTGAAGAGAAGGTTAAACTGATTCGCGATAGACTCAAGGTAGCCCAGTTCAGGCAGAAGAGCTATGCAGATTCTAAACGCAAGGAGACAGTTTACGAAGTCAGAGACAGAGTGTATCTTCGTGTGTCCCCACTTCGAGGAGTTAAACATTTTGGAGTTAAGGGAAAGTTAGCGCCACGTTTTGTGGGACCATACAAAGTTTTGGAACGTATGGGAGAAGTTGCTTACAAGCTAGAATTGTCAGAAGGATTATCAGGAGTTCACGATGTGTTCCATGTCTCCCAGTTGAAGAAGTGCCACGTAGAGATGGCTGACATTCCTCTGAGAGATACAGTGCCAATGGAAGCGATTCAGTTGGATAGAGATTTGACCTACAAGGAGAAACCAGTGAAGATTCTCGAGTTTGCCAGCCGAGTCACACGTAGCAAGGTTATCAAGTTCTGCAAAGTTCAGTGGAGCCACCCTACCGAGGATGAAGCCACCTGGGAATGAGAGGAAGACCTACGGAAGGACCACCTGCACCTATTTGCTAGCCAACCCGAATCTCGTGGGCGAGATTCATCTTAAGGGGGGGTAGGTTTGTAACATCCCAAATTTTCAATTTGGAATGTTATACATTAGATCATCATTGCATATCATATTTTATTGCATTTTGGTTGATGCTAGAAATTCTAAGCAACTCAAGGACCCGCAGAGAGAGTTGGGGATTTCGTTATTTTCATATTTGAGTTTTCTCAAATTTTGAAAAGAGGATCGTTTGGTTTTAATTATTTTTCTCTTCAAATATTTTTTATATGAAAAAAAAGAGAGGGGATAAAATGACTTCTCCAAAATAAAGGAATATTGGAGGAAAAATATTAAAATCAAATAAGAATTTTATTCAGAGTTTTACTGCTATTTTATTTAAATTAGGAAAAAAATGTGTTTTCAAAATTGCATTAGGGGCCCAAATAAATGTTCACTTTGTCCGCAATATTATTAGAGTACCGTGAAAATTTCTTTCGGGATTTTTGGGAGTCCGTTTAGTATTTCTTTCGTTAGTTTTCTGTGTCAGGATTTATTAAAAAAAGTTACCGCCTTACCGGGCCGTGTCCGACCTGGACACTGTACCTGGCCGGCCCTTTTAAAGGTCGCGGCCCGACCCCCGCCGCCAGCCTGTCCCGCCGCCCCGAACCCTAGCGTCGTCGCCGCCGTTTCCACTGCTGCCGCGCGAAGTCGCCGCCGCCGCCACCACCACCCATCGCCCCACCGTCCGTCCCGTGCCGGAGCCGCCGCCGCCCGCCGTCGCCGACCCCGTCGCTGGAGCCGCTCGCCGCCACCGCCACCAACCTCGTCGGAGGTATAGCCACTGCCCTAGGTTTATTTTTTGAGATCGGTTCATTTTTTTCGGTTTGGTTAAATAGCGGATGTTCGTCCGTACGTTCGTTTTAACGAACGCTGCTTGTCCGTTAGCCGCAGACAGCGAACGTTCGTTTGTTAGCCTGTTCATCACTTTTTATTTTCCAGGATTTTTCCATGATTATTTTCGATCGCGATTTCTGCCCTGATCTTCGTTCTAGTTTATCTTTTCGCTCGTTTATCCGATTCAAGCGATTCAAGCGCCTAGATCTTCGTCTCAAAGAACTCTATCTGTTTAATCAACTTGAACAAGATTTTGGTATTGTAAAATTTGACTTTAGTCTAGATTAGTAAACGGATCTTGTTTCTTTCGTAGTTTGAGTTTTGTTGCTCCGTTTGATTTGATTCTTTTTGCAAACCGGAGTTCTTCAATTGAACTTTCTGGTTAGATCTCTTATTTGAGTTTTACTCGTGCTGCTTGTTTGAGTGCTTATGTATGTTATTGTTTGTTTATGATAGAGTACCCGGAGTGCGAAGCGTGCTACTACGAGTCTCTAGGTTTTTCGGATCATCGGCAAGGCAAGTAACACTTTGATCATACCCCTTTACTACCCGGTTTTTATGCATTAGATTCAACCCTCAAACATTGCATGGTTAGTATCTAAATAACATGTGGGTTTGGGAAGTAGATGATGAGGTAGAACCTATTGCCCTGTTTATTATCAAACCTTTGGGAGTTACTTCTATGTTGTGCTTATATTGCTATGCTATGCTCGTAGACGTGGTTTGGATGAGTGTATCCATGACAGATGTGAGTATTGTTAATTAATGGTTAATTTAAGGTGGCTCCTTAAATACACATCTGGGTGGATTGGTTGAGGCACCTTGGAGTACCCAGTGGTTGTCAGGGCACCTGGAGAATCCAATGTTGTCCTAGGATATCCTGGAGTACCCGTGTGATCATCCTACGGTTTGCCACCCAGGCTCAAAGGGATTGAGGGAGTCCTGGACTAGGGGGTGTCCGGATAGCCAAACTATCATCTTTGGCCAGACTCCAAGACTATGAAGATACAAGATTGAAGACTTCGTCCCGTGTCCGGATGGGACTTTCCTTGGCGTGGAAGGCAAGCTTGGCGATACGGAGATGTAGATTTCCTACCATTGTAACCGACTCTGTGTAACCCTAGCCCTCTCCGGTGTCTATATAAACCGGAGGGTTTTAGTCCGTAGGACGAACAACAACCATACCATAGGCTAGCTTCTAGGGTTTAGCCTCCTTGATCTCGTGGTAGATCTACTCTTGTACTACCCATATCATCAATATTAATCAAGCAGGAGTAGGGTTTTACCTCCACCGAGAGGGCCCAAACCTGGGTAAAAACATTGTGTCCCTTGTCTCCTGTTACCATCCGCCTAGACACATAGTTCGGGACCCCCTACCCGAGATCTGCCGGTTTTGACACTGACATTGGTGCTTTCATTGAGAGTTCCTCTGTGTCGTTACCTATAGGCCCGATGGCTCCTTCGATCATCAACAACGACGCGGTCCAGGGCGAGACTTTTCTCCCCGGACAGATCTTCGTATTCGGCGGCTTCGCATTGCGGGCCAATTCACTTGGCCATCTGGAGCAGATCGAAAGCTACGCCCCTGGCCATCAAGTCAGATTTGGGAGTTTGAACTATATGGCTGACATCCGCGGAGACTTGATCTTCGACGGATTCGAGCCACAGCCAAGCGCGCCGCACTGTCGCGATGGGCATGATCTAGCTCTGCCGCTGAACAGTGCCCTGGAGGCCGCACAAGAGTCCGCTCCGACCCTTAGCTCGGGGCCGGGTACGCCAATCGAGGATGGGTGGCTGGACACCGCCTCGGGGGCTGCTACCTCTACGACAATAGAGCCGAATACCGACACTGCCTTTCGCAAAGCCCATGACTCCGAGGTGCCGGACTCCTCGCCGGACTCCGAACCTCCCGTGCCCCTGCCAATCGAGTCCGATCGGGCGCCGATCATGGAGTTCACTGCCGCAGACATCTTTCAACACTCGCCTTTTGGCGAGATCCTGAATTTGCTAAAGTGTCTCTCTTTATCAAGAGAGCCCTGGCCGGATTATGGTCAGGACGGTTGGGACGCGGACGACGAAGAAATTCAAAGCCCACCCACCACCCACTTCGTAGCCACTGTTGATGACTTAACTGACATCCTAGACTTCGACTCCGAAGACATCGATGGTATGGACGCCGATGTAGGAGACGACCAAGACCCAGCGCCTATAGGGCACTGGAAGGCCACCTCAACTCACGATGTTTATATGGTGGACACACCTAAAGGAAGCGATAACGAGGAACAACGGGACGCTACGAAGGATAACTCCCTCGAAAAACAGCCGAAACGGCGATGTAAGCGCCGCCCAAAGTCCCGCCTCGACAACGACAGCACCCATACAGACCCAGCCATAGAGCAGGGCGAACCGGTGGACGATGAACATCCCCCCGAGCAACCATCCGAACAGGATGAATTGGATAAGCAATCCGTCCCTGGCGAAAACAACAGTCCGGACGATCTCACGCCGGACACATCATTGGAGCAGAAGAACCTCCACAAAAGGCTCATCGCCACTGCACGAAGTCTGAAGAAGCAGAAGCGGAAGCTCAAAACAACAGAAGACGTACTCAGAATGAGATGGAGCAAAGTACTCAAGACCGCAGACAAATACGGCGATAGTCGCCAAGCAAAAAAGCTACCCGAAGCGCAAACTACTGCCCGAATTCGACGAGGAGGCCGTAGAGCCCCCACAATCAAAGAACAAAGAGGCCGCCCGGTCGGATAGACGACCACATGACAAACAAAGAGCGGCAAGCGGCGCCGCACACAAGCTGGCACGTGATCCACATAAGGATCCTCACAAAAAGGATGGCCCGGTCAGGTCCACCTATGGGCCAAGAAAGCAAGCTCTAGAAAGCAATACAACACGTCGAGTATTCGAACATCATGGCACACCCAAATACAGGGGCGCCGCACACCCCCTATGTTTCACCGATGAAGTGCTGGATCATAAATTTCCAGCGGGATTCAAGCCCGTGTACATAGAGGCATACGATGGAACAACAAACCCTGGAGTCTGGATTGAGGATTACATCCTGCACATACATATGGCTAGAGGAGATGACCTCCACGCCATAAAATACTTACCCCTCAAGCTCAAAGGGCCAGCCCGGCATTGGCTCAAAAGCCTCCCAGAAAATACCATTGGAAGTTGGGAAGAGCTCAAGGATGCGTTTCGGGCAAATTTTTAGGGGACTTATGTCCTCCCTCCGGATGCAGACGATTTAAGTCACATAACTCAACAACCCGGAGAGTCAGCTCGCAAATTCTGGAACAGGTTCCTCACCAAAAAGAACCAAATAGTCGACTGTACGGACGCCGAAGCCTTAGCAGCCTTCAAACATAACGTCCAAGACGAATGGCTCGCCAGACACCTCGGCCAGGAAAAGCCAAGAACAATGGCCGCACTAACAAGCCTCATGACCCGCTTTTGCGTAGGAGAGGATAGCTGGCTGGCAAGATGCAGCACCAGCGACCCAAGTACATCCGAGGTCGGGGATGGAAATGGGAAGCCACGACGCAGCAAGGACCAGCGCCGGACTAAGGGAAATGGCCCAAAGAGCACGGCAGTCAACGCCGGATTCAAAAGCTCTCGGCAGAACAACAGAACACTGCCTCTCAAGGACAATAGCGACGAGCTATCCAACCTAAACAAAATCTTCGACAAGATATGCCAAATCCATAGTACCTCCGGGAAGCCTACAAACCACACCCACAGAGATTGTTGGGTCTTCAAACAGTCCGGCCGACTTAATGCCGAACACAAGGGGCTCGACACACCAAGTGAGGACGATGACGAACTCCACAAGCAGAGCACCGAAAAACAAATGAATTTCCAACAAGAGGTCAAAACAGTAAACTCACTTCAAGTGACAACAGGCAAAAATAGAGCGGCGCCCATTAAAGTACGCGCCGCACGGTCCACCCTAGCAGAGTCCCGACACTGGATGTCAAAACCAATCACTTTCGACCATCAGGATTACGCCGGAAGTATCCGGAACGCAGGATGGACTGCTCTGATATTAGATCCTACAATCGACGGACTACAATTTACACAAGTCCTAATGGACGGCGACAGTGATCTAAACCTGCTATATCAGAATACAATCCGCAGAATGGGGATAGACCCAACCAAATACGCCATAGCAACACTTCCTTTAGAGGAGTGATGCCAGGCTCTTATGCCCATTGTACGGGCTCTCTACCACTAGAAGTTGTGTTCGGCTCATCCGACAACTTCCGTCGCGAAAAGTTAGTCTTCCACATTGCCCCACTTAAAAGTAGCTATCAAGCACTATTGGGACGCGAAGCTTTCGCCCGCTTTAACGCAATACCGCATTATGCATCTCTTACACTTAAAATGCCCGGTCCACGCGGCATCACCCCATTAAAGGTAAACCTCGAGTCTTCCTTGAATACGGAAGAAAGTGAGACTGCCTTGACAGCCACACATTAATCCGGCTTTACTGATCAAAGCACCTAAACAGGTCATTCAGATCCCGGACACGGGTAGGCGAGTCCGACATAAATAAACAAGGGGCTTACTAGCCGCGTACCCCCTTACAAGGGGTTGCACGCATGTACAATAAGAGACAATAAAGCTCAATTTTATTCATTTTTTGAATTATACTCTGTTTATACATTCTTCGCACGATCCTTTTTTCCAACTAAGTTTTTCTCTTTTACAGATGAACACCGTGCTACACCCGTCCAGGATACGGCACAACGGAGACACAGGCGTAGACGTGCAGTAGGGACCCGTTGCAAGGATTCTTTTCAGATTAAGACCCTGCGTAAACCTTTCTTACTGTCTCTTGTTGATACACATCCCTCGGTTTCTCACTATAACCGAGGAGGAGGCTGGCGTTTTGGCATCGGCCGCGTCAGAAATTTTTGCGCGTACCTGGACATTAGGGGCTTAGGGCATTGTTCTGCCTGTTTTCATAAAGACCGAATACCTTAGGGAGTGTTCGGCGTCTCGAGTTAGGCCTTATATGCATCAGCTCCGAATCATGTCTTTGGTCAAATGTTGGGTTTGCCTGGCTCCTGTGTTTTGCTGCCTTATGTTCCGCTCTATCGGCTAACGCGGCACCAGGAGAACTACTGCGATTGTGCCCCGGTTCGTCCAGGTGAGCACCTCAGTAGAGAAAGCCGAAAACTGACTATCATGATATAGCGAGAGACTGGTCAACCACTCGATCGACCACCGGAATGTTTAGAATTCCTCCGCTTTAACGAAGGACCATTTCCCGGCCAGGCACATACGCGCCCCGAAATTCAGAGAGCGCGGTGCCCCTAGGGGCTATATAGTAGCCCCACCATTGAACTCCTATGGCTAAGTGAAAGTGATAAAGCATTATAGTCCGGTTGCCTAGCTTGCTACGCTATCACCTCCTTCACAGGACCAAGACGTTGGATTAAGTGTGAAAATGTGCTTTTTTGCAAACACCCCCGCACTATGTGCGTGGGGGCTGAAGCCAAAGACTGCCATCTTTCAGGTTATATACACATATACATTAACGGCCGCACAGGAGGTATTTTAATACATGAACGCACAAGTATAAAAAGCCCTTATATTATATTTGAAACATGGTTTCACAAATCATACATGTCATTTGAACATAACATTTTTTGAGCACTACGTCTCTATTAAACGAGCGCCCTGCAGGACTTCCTCAAAATAGTGCTCGGCAGGTAATCGGCTTCTGTCCGAATCCTCTGATGCAACGTCGGTGGCCTTCATCTCTGCCCAGTATGTTTTGACACGGGCGAGAGCCATCCGTGCACCCTCTATGCATGCCGACCGCTTCATCGCCTCGATATGCGGCACCGCATCAAGGAACTGCTGCACCAAGCCAAAATAACTCTTCGGCTCGGGCCTTTTCGGCCACAAATGAGTCACGACATCCTTCATGGCAAGTCCGACAACCTATTCAGCTCAGCCCACTCGGCTAACCGATCGGTTAATGGAAGTGGACGCTCCGGACTACGGAACTGCGACCAAAAAAGCTCTTCCATTCCGTGATCCTTTTGGCCTCGGAAGTGTGCGACTGCGTCTACGGCACTCGCCGCGAAATTCAGATAAGCATCCTCCGCACCCCACAACTGGCCCAACTGAGCATACTTCGGATCCATGAACTTCCTACGCAGCAGAAAGGGCTTTCCAGCCGCAATATCCCCGGCCTGACGTAGCTCCTCCTTTATAGCTCTCATCGCGGAGCGGGCATCCTTGGCTTCGGCGGTGGCCTTCTTCAGGTCCTCTTGCTCCGCTCGGCGTTCCCTTTCAAGAAACTCACAGTGGTTGGTAACATCCTTCAGCTTCACGGCCATTTCCTCTTTGCCTCGGCAGTGAGCAGCCTGTTCAGCTTTTAGCTCTTCGGCCGCCTTCAAGGCAGCCGCATTACTTGTTCTAGCTTGCTCCTTCGCTCGGGCGAGCTCCGCCCGAAGGTCCTCCATAGCAGCGGCACCATCTGCATTAAGCACACATGTTGTAAGGCACGGGCGTCAAGCTCCCTTACCAGGTGTCCGCGGGAGAAGCCACATACCTTGTGACTCGTCAAGTCGCTTATTGACCAGCGTGATGTCCGCATCCGCAACATCAAGTTGCCGCTTCAGTTCGGCAAATCTATCAGTCCGGCTGGCCACCAAACGCTCCGCCACCTAAATAGGAAGGGCGACATCTTATAACTGAGATTATGATCCTCGGCACGCTGTCACCTTTGACAACGTACCGAGTCTCAGGGGCTACTATCTATACAGGGCGCATTCCATATGCAAAACTGTCAGAAGGTACATCATTTTCACGTACCTCAAACCCCGTCAGCAAACTCCTGACGGCTTCATGCAATCCCCCCTCAGCGGATGAAATCCTCTCAATCACCGTACCCATTAACGTACAGTGATCTTCCGAGATAGATGCTCGCTCGAGCAGATCCTTCAGCTCCTCCGACCGTACACCAGTTGGTATCGAACCTTCTGGCCCCGCCGGACTCCGGGAAACCCTCTGCGACGACACCTCAGGGTCGTCCGCTCCGCCTGACGGTGCGGCAGATGGAGGCGTCTCACTCTCCATCATCTCCGGACGAAGATCCCCCAAAGATGAGCTCTGCTGAGAAGGGCTCAGATCCAAACTACAAGGTAGAAACTTCGTTTATCTTCAGGAATAAAAGCAAGGAAGTCCCTTATTACAAAACTCCCCTTTCTACTTACGGCTCGCTAGAGGGCTGATTTCCTTGGGGAAATAGTGCGTCCGGGGCTTCTCCCAGTGCAGGACCCTCTGGTGAAGATTTCTTCCCCCGCTTTGAGGTCTTGGCCTCCGGATCTTCAGAAGCGGTCCTCTTCTCCCCCTGGAGGGAGGGATTCTCGATCCCCCCTTTCTTGAGAGCTCCCTTTGTGGAGGCAGTAGCTTTCCTGTTCCCCCCTCCGCCTTCTTCAAAAGGCGCAGCCGCCGGCATCTTGGTTAACACAGGATCCGGCGTGGTCTCGGGGAGGGGGGCCGGACACCTTATCAGTTGTGCTTTCGCTATCTACTCCTGTTCAAGGGACAACTCTTTAAAGGGCAGGTTTATGATAAATATACGGATAGCGTGTCCGGGAACGGGGCTACTTACTTGCGTGTCCGGGCGATTGCAGCTTAGACCTGCGTCCTCGGTCAAGTCCGGACACATTTCTTGTGTTCCGAAGAACAGTTTATACATCTCCACGGGCGTCGCGTCAATGAAGTGTTGGAGAGCTCGTGGTCCCTCCGGGTTGAATTCCCATAGGCGTAGGGGGCGACGCTTGCAGGGTAGGAGGCGCCGGATCAGCATCACTTGTGCCACTATGACTAGATTGATCTCCCTCTCTTGGAGGTCTCAGATACGGCCCTGCAGCAGAGGTACGTCCTTGGACAGCCCCCAGTCAAGCCCCTTGTTGACCCACGATGCCATCTGTCGTGGAGGACCAGAGCGAAATGCAGGTGGCATCACCCATCTGGTGCCCCTGGGAGCGGTGATGTAGAACCACTCCCGTTGCCACAAACCAAGCTCCTCTTGAAAAGAGCCCTCGGGCCATGGAGTGTCAGCCCTCTTGCGTATAACTGCCCCTCCGCACTCTGCCTGCCGCCCCTCGATCATCTTCGGCTCCATGTTGAAGGTCTTGAGCCACAATCCGAAGTGAGGGGTAGTGCGGAGGAAGGCTTCGCATACAACAATGAACGATGAGATGTGGAGGATGGACTCCGGATCCAAGTCATGGAATTCCAGCCCATAATAAAACATGAGCCCCCTCACGAAGGGGTCCGTCGTGAAGCCTAGACCCCGACGGAAGTGAGACACGAACACCACGCTCTCGCCAGGCTTGGGAGTAGGAATAACTTGCCCTTGGACAGGCAACCTATGCGAAATTTCGCCGGTTAGATACCTGGCGTCTCTCAGCTTTAACACATCTTCTTCCGTGATGGAAGAAGGCATCCACCGGCCTTGTAGGTCGGAGCCGGACATTGTCGGAGGTCCGAAGTGCCTGAATCGGGAGCCTTGGGTGTTGGAACTCGAGGCGAGGGGCGGATTCGATTGAGATTGAAAGAAAGGAGCAGGCCTTGGTCTCGTTATAAAGATGTTGAATACCAAGAGCCCTCCCCGTGACCGTTTGGGACTTGCCTTCGATGGAGGGGGCGTGCCAACGGACGCGGTTGGGATACCCATGCCCGTATTAATGAGAATCCCGGAATAAGGGGACACGATCTCTGCTTTGACAGGACGTGCCAAGGAAACCGCTTCGCTAAACGCGCTGAGGTGGAACAGTAAAAACAATTCGAATAAAGGCTTGGCCGTGGTGTGACATCATGCCACGAGATACGTCAGCAGATTGAACTTGTGTAAATATTATTCTCTCTACGGTGGTATGTGGAACTTATTTTGCAGAGCCGGACACTATCCTGGTGTTCAAAATCTTCTATGAATTATTCGGAGGAGGAACCCGCCTTGCAATGCCGAAGATAATATGCGCGCCGGACTCGTCGTCATTGAAGCCTGGTTCAGGGGCTACTGAGGGAGTCCTGGACTAGGGGGTGTCCGGATAGCCGAACTATCATCTTTGGCCGGACTCCAAGACTATGAAGATACAAGATTGAAGACTTCGTCCCGTGTCCGGATGGGACTTTCCTTGGCGTGGAAGGCAAGCTTGGCAATACGGATATGTAGATTTCCTACCATTGTAACCGACTCTGTGTAACCCTAGCCCTCTCCGGTGTCTATATAAACCGGAGGGTTTTAGTCCGTAGGACGAACAACAACCATACCATAGGCTAGCTTCTAGGGTTTAGCCTCCTTGATCTCATGGTAGATCTACTCTTGTACTACCCATATCATCAATATTAATCAAGCAGGAGTAGGGTTTTACCTCCACCGTGAGGGTCCAAACCTGGGTAAAAACATTGTGTCCCTTGTCTCCTGTTACCATCCGCCTAGACGCACAGTTCGGGACCCCCTACCCGAGATCTGCCGGTTTTGACACCGACAGGGATCATAAGATTATTCATGCTGGAAACTTTTGTGTGCAGCCACAAGCCAATATGGGCTTTGGCATAGTTGAGTAAGTTGCGTGAAGCTCTTGAAGAGGTAGACTAGCAGATATAGTGGGTTATAGGTAGTACTGCCTACCCAGAGTAGAGAGTTAATGCTTCAGAAAGACTATGTCTCGAATCTCCGACCATGGATGTGTTCGAGTCTTATGGGGAAAAGTGCACAAACCTCTGCAGAGTGTATAAACTAATCATGGTTAGACGTGTCCATGGTTATGGACATCTTGAGTATCTGGTTCTTGGATTATCATGTTGATCTCATCACTCTAAATTAATTTGATTGGGTTTATTGATGATGCTTAATTGGGATTGAGTTGGAGGAACCTTCTCAATGTTTGTCAACCACCATGATAGTTAAATAAAATTTATTCTTTGTTGTAGGGAAAAGTTGGCTTTATGCAAAACTGTAACCATAGAGCTTTCCACCAGCCTTATATGCATGTAGTGATAGCATTTATTCTGTTCATTACTCTCCGTGTTACATTGTCAGCATATACCATGTGCTGACCCGTTTCGGGCTGCAACATTTCATGTTGCAGACTTTTCAGACAACGAGTAAGGTGTCATAGGTCGTTGTCGTTCACTCAGCTATGCCGTTGGAGTTGATGGACTCACTTTATCTTCCAAGCCTTCCGTTGTTATCGTATTTAGATGGCCTTAAGCCATATTATTGTAATAAGTTCTCTTTTAAGACATTCGATGTAATAAGTGTGTGACTGAAACTCTGTTATAAATCCTCAAATACTGTGCGTGTCAGCATTACCGATTCAGGGTTTACACTGATGCACAAAGACTAGACTGTTTAAGGTCTGGTCGCTACAACTCCCTCCGAACAGAATCAGTAGCATGCAATTAAACACCCAATCATGCAGCTGTAAGAAAAAATTGAGTATTACAATAACATGCGCAACATTGGTTGTTCTTTAGTTGCATGATTATTATGATTATACTAAGCCAATGGAAGAGCGAACACACGAAAAACTATTTTGGCACTGATGCACAAAGACTACTGTTTGAGGTCTGGTCGCTACAACTCCCTCCGAACAGAACCAGCACCATGCAATAAAACACCCAATCATGCAGCTGTAAGAAAAAATTGAGTACTACAATAACATGCGGAACATTGGTTGTTCTTTAGTTGCATGATTATTATGATTATACTAAGCCAATGGAAGAGTGAACACACGAAAAACTATTTTGGACATGTTGACAAGCCCCGCCCTTTATTAACTTGTATTTTTTGTGGGGTTTGAAGATGATCAAGGAGATCACTCGCAAATCCTCATCAACCCCTTTGACGAGGGATTAAAGGAACAAAGCCTTATTTATAAAAAAGACATATTTTTTTGTGAATATAGAAAAAGACATAATAACAGATGAAAATTAAATACACGGGCATGATCATGCATCCAAGGATATGCGGGGTGTGTATTACATTATTAATCGCCCCAACGAGTTTTGTGTCGATCAGATGGAGCTACGATGACAGGCTCAGGGGCAGACCTTCCTGCACTCCTCGGCGGAGTCCCAGCAAGGGTTATTGGGCAGCGTTGCACAACAGTAGCATTTCAGTGCATAAGCTCTTTAGGCACAGTACCCCTGGATTAAGCTTGATGCCACCCACGTCTTCAGCCAGGTCACGACCACCTGATCTCGCAACACCCATAAAGGAGTATAACGCATCAGATAAATTCGAAGGTAACCATGGAGTATATACGAACATGCGATGGATAATCATGTGTATACATACAGTGTGCGGTGTACGCGTAGCATCCAAAAAGCACGAGGAGTAGAACCGCGACTCTTTCACATTCATCTGACCGCCGTTGCACACCATGGTTACCTAGATTTTTCTTTGGAGACCACTAGGCATAAGACTACAACAAGATTACATCCATTAGACTACGCATGCACCGTAGGATGAAGGTAATCAGGGCCATCCGATTTTCTAGCAGGCCTCTCGCCCTAGGTGTTCAACGAACGCTGACTAAGTGCTTCCATGTACGTAACGACTGCTCCCTAAACGCACACCTTCCTTCATCGGGCTTTGTTATCGATCGACTGTCTTTCATAGGCTCTTTCGTGGCGCGAATGCTTCCCTCCCGTTCTTGCAAAAATGGCGCATCTTAGCCGCGAAATTGAGTATCGTGGGATCCCTGACGCAAACTGGCATCGTGCTTCGTGTCCGGGCATGAATTCAGAAGCTGTGGGGAGTTCTGAAGATGGGATTAATCCGCCTTACCAGAATCCACCAGTAGTGAACAATGGAGATGAAGAGGTAAGATGAACATTCCATAAAGTTTCAGTGATTTTGGTTGTTTTCTCTCGATATTTGGGGTCGTTCTTATGGATGCTTGTTGTCGGATGCAAGATTATTTCTTTCTGAACACATAGTATGGTATTGTTGATAAAGATTTATGAATGATATGATGATACGTAGTTAGAAGCATGATGTGTTGCTTCATGGTGCACTTTGAATGGTTGATGGAAGCTTACATGTTACTGTCATGTAGTGTCAGATATGTGCTAGTGTGTAGCGTCAGGGTTGGCGCAATGCTATTGTTTGTGCATCATAGGGATAGAAGCCATCCAAAGTATGTTGAATTCGCCTGCATAATTCATAGGAGTATGCAGTTTATATTTCCTATATTCCTCAAGATTTGTAGGATGCGATGGTTGACTAGGGATAGAAGCATTCGTCAGAATTATAGACTTCAGATATAGATATGGCATAACAGAATCTCGGAGCATGTTCATGGACGCAAATGTAGATGCTAAATCCATTTTTCTTTGTAGGATGAAATCATGGATGACATCGAAGGTGACATATATGCCATTTGTTGATGATGCAAGTACTCCTCGACCAACTGCGCCATATGTAGGTTAGGTGTTCGACACCATCGAGGAAGCACGGAAGGTGTATAATTAGTATGCAAAGAAGCTTGGTTTTCACTAGGATTTGTTACACAAAGAGGACACAGAAGAAGGGTTGTGACCACATAATCAGGAGAGAGTTTGAGTGTGTTCATGCGAGAGGGGGAAAAGGATAGGTAGGAGGAAAAGAAGGTGGATGTGATCCTGAATGGTATGACGCAACAGAAGACGATGGCACCGCATCGAACAAAGAACCAGATTTTGGTAATAAAAAGGTTTGCTCCGCAATGGTGCAGAAACAAGGTGAATAGGCATGAATGCAGAGCACGGATGGCAGTGGTGTTGAGGAATGGAAAATGAGAAGTCTCTGTTTTTGAGGAGCAACATACACACCCAATGATGAGTAGGGAAGAATGGACGAGGTTCTACAGATCTCATAGGAAGGTGCCATATGAGCACTACATGTTTATGAAGACACTGCATAATCGGAACATACCAACTGCATTGATCATGGCTACACTTGGAGACTTGCATGGGAAACTAGGTAACCTGCCATACACTGACAAAGATGTTGCAAACATTCGAACTAAGATGAGAAATGAGGTGTCCTTAAACGATATGACGAAAACGATGGAGTATTTTGAGAAGCTTCATGCAAAGAGTCCACGGTTCTATTATGCGAAGCTAGAGGATGAGAATAAAGGGGGAGACTAGTATAGGATCAGCTCTTTAGGTGAGATCATAGGATCAACCTAAACATTTTGTATTTAGACAATCCAAAAAATCTGAAAAAATGTACAACATACCTGAGGGGTATGTCTACAGCTCAAAAAAAAAGCAGCTCAAAACTCGATCTACAGTTAGAGATTCAAAAAAGACAAACTCGACTATGAATAGTGTCAGCTTTGGGGTGAATAGTATTTGACACTATTCACATCTGATTTTTTTTTTTTTTATACTAAGGCTTTGTTTGGATAGCGGAGATTAGCGTTAGGATTATAGAATACAAGTTTTTAGCTGATTTTTAGGAAACCCCGTACGTTATGTTTTTTTTGACGGATGTTTTACGTTACGTTTTGTAAATAACGAGTTTATAAAAAGTTACGCATGGATAGGAAAACAGAAAAACTGGTGGGTCATGTACCTTGTTTCGATACCTTCGAGTGGGCTGTTTCCTTTTCTCCTCCCGTGACTCACTCTCACTTTCCCCAAATCAGCCACCATGGCGTCTTCCAAGTCTCTCGTCCTGCTGTCCCCTCCGATTAATCCTCCGCTCGCTGACACCGGTACTCCCCTGCTCTCGGCCGTGGATGAATCCGCGCGAGGACGCCGCCTAGTGCGCGCCTCCGGCCACGCCGGTTGCTGCTGGACCCCCCTACGCCGCTGCCCGCCCCCCCTCCCCTGGACGGCTAGGTCGCTAGGCCTACTGTGCTTCGTCGGCCGTCAGCCGGCTCTATCCGTCGAGCAGTGCTGCTTCAGCTCAACGCACATGCCTGCCTCCCTAGAATGCCGGCGGTGCAGGCTGCACCGTAACCAGCTCGTTTTACCACTAGATCTGTGGGGCGCCGGCGGCAGCAGGCAGCTGTAGCCCCCGCTCCCTGACCAGCATGACCATTAACAGCGGATGCAGAGGACAAGCTCGAGGACGGCGATTCAGAGGAGCAGGTATGTTTGATTTTTCCTTTTGCAAACTCTGTAGTTAGCATGGTCTGTCATGCACTTGCCGAGAGGAGCTATAATTATCTTTCTTTCATGGTCTGTATCATGCGCTTGCCGACAGAAAAATACAGTAACAGGTCTTAGCAATTAGCTACATATACTGGAATTTGTATAATGGAACTTTGGAGGAGAGTGCTACTGTAGAAAGCAAAGTGAGAACTGGCCAGGTTCACGGTCTTTCTAAAAACAAGAAGTTTCAGGTGCGTTTGTAGCAGTGAAAGCTGAAAAGCTTTGCACTTGGTACATTGTAGAATCTGGTGTGTAGGTAGGACGGGAACACTCTTATGTTACATAAGAACACACCCATTTGAAGTAGTTTATTTGTTGCTTCATTTGCTGAATAGATTGGTGAAAAATAACATTTCATCATGTAGCCGTAGATAGAGAGACGGAGAGAGAGAGAGAGAGAGAGTTCATAAGCCTATAAAAGAATGGGGAGTTCATGAACATTTGAATAAATTTAAAGTTCTAACAATAGTTATTCAAATACATCTCTAATTAAAGATGAAAATCAAATATTACGGCGTTTAATCATCTTGTTGTTGTCGGTTCACACGTCGTTGATGATTAGTCCACAATTGTTGAGCGATGCCAACACGAACTGGGAGTTGTACATAAATGGGAGTCTAGGAGTGAACTAATCTTTTGTTCAAAGTGTGACTGGACACTTCAATTTTTGTCGCATGTTCGACTAATGGGATGTTCCCTGACCAGTTACTTTGCTGGGTTGCAGCCAAGATCTCAAGCATGAAGTTCATTTACTATAAAGCTGGGTTCAGTTGCCCCACTTATTGCTGTCAACTTCACATTGGACATCACAAGGTATTCTGATCTTCATTTGCTTACTTCGTAGCTCTTACCATACACTATATAATATGGATAGGTATGATTGATAGTTATGCAAAATTGTCCTTATACTGTGATTTAAACTGTATCCTTCTCATGAAAAACTAACTACTGCACTTGGATATATATACTGATTGACAATATTATTGTGGTTCGGTGTTGGATTATTTTAATATGTATGGTGCATTTATAGAGCACCCTGATTCTCGTATGTGCCATACATTCATATTTAGGAATTACCAGGTTGTTGGATCTTGTATAATCTAGGAATTGCCTAAATAAAATTATCAGGGGTTGTATGGAAAATAGGGTTCGCTGCCAATAGAATTAATTCAATGAACAGTAGCATGAACGTATTTACAAAAACAATTCGTAGTGCAGAATTTAGTAACTCTATAGTTTATCTTACCGTGTATGATGGGTGAAGCCACGAATCCTGATTGAAGACGGGAAGATGATGATGATAACAAGAGCTCGATGGAGGTGTGCAGTCCTATTGAAGATGGCCAAGTTCAGATCCAAAGGCGATGTATTCCATCCAGTGCCTGTGGCCAGGGATCGCAGCCAGCCTGTGCGATCTGTGTGTAGAACGCACCATGCGGCCAACAAAATCCTGTTATATAGGCAATGGAAAAAGGCAGGAGGTGAGTCGCAGAAAGAAAAATTGGCGCCAATGTGGTTGTTCAGGAAAGGGCGGAGGCGGAGATGGGCAGTTGCGATCTATATTTGTTAACCGTGTTTGTGGAAAAATGACTAATACTCGTTTTCCCACAAACCTGGAATTCTGGGCTTTTGTGAAACGAGTTTTCTATATGCATGGGTTGGTTGAAGGAGCCAAACAAGATTTTGTACGGTTAGGCCGTTTTTCTGGCTTATGGAGATCCCGATCTGTATGTTCCCCTTATCCAAACAACACCTAAGTGTAGTTCGAATTAGGTGCTGAAACTTTTTGAGCTTGTACATCACACATGAATGTGTGTCTTCAATTTTTTTCGGAATTTTTGAACATGTTTTGTATCTTCAAAAAATTTGATCACATTGATCTCATCTAAGGACATATTCTATACAAGTCTTCCCCTGAGAATAAAACAGCGAGGGCACTTTTTTGAATATCCACTATGGAGCATGATCGACTCCTTTTTACTCATTGTTGAGTGTCACCTGAGAACACACGGAATGTACTGTGTTGGCATTTCTGTAAATATGTTTTGTAAGGAATGAAGTGATAGATTTGGTCTGTTCTGGAATTATTTGTATGGAAGCAATACACTAGAAATAACAGTAATATTGGTTGACTGATGACATCAAAAATGACAGAAGCACGAAATATGGATGCAAACAGTACGGCGCATGACATTGAAATTAGTAAGCTTGGTGGCATGATGAGGATGCATATGCATGTATTTTTGGCATGGGCGCATTTTTTCTATATAAAACTGTATGAAGGGGACAATTTAGAAGTAATTTTGTGTGATGGAAACATCGAATTTAGGGTGCATTTTGTGCAATTTAGGTTGCATTTTTAGTCTTAGATGGAAGCATAGAATTCCAAAAAGGGAAAACATAACAACTTTACCGCCAATCTGAGGGTACTTTTACTTGGATGCTCTGTTTACAGTAAGCATTGTAGGATGCATTGGAAAGGAAGCGTCGCAGCAATTCTAAAATAGATTTGAAGCACCGATTTTTTTTTGAAAGAACTGATTAATCTGATCAATACTAGGCCGGCAATGAACATAAATAGCAAATTTAATCCAGCTGATGGATGCATTACACAGCAAAATCCGTTGCAAAAATTACAAATCTCCAAATGTGGGGCACTCCACGAAGTGCACATACCTTTGATTCAAGGTTGAGGAGTTTTCAAATAGGGCCGCAATTTTGAAATCCAAAGGCCTATACTCCGGCCGGCCGATTGAAATCGATGGGGATGCAGACGATTCAGTAGATGGGGGAACCTGTCAATTGAGAATACTCTGCAGAATCGCACGGGGGTAGCATCGGTGGAGTGGACTAGGGGGTAGGCATACTACTCGGCGGGGATGCACGACTGAGGAACATTGGGGCAGGAGGCTGGGCGGTGCGGTCCACCGGTGTGAGGCGGAATTGGAGGTGTGAGGCGGATGGAGGAGGTTGGTGAGGTGGAACTGCGAGGTTGCATCGGTGGCTGGTGTGGTCGCGTCGCGGAGAGGGCGTCGTTGGTAGGGATGTCAACCGGGTCCCGTATAATCCCGTTTAAAGTCCACTTATGATATGATAGTTTAAAAAGATCTTTTTGTTTGTTTGAGAAAAATGAACTATCAAGCTAGCAAAAGCTAACTAAACGGGATTGTGGACGCCATTTATTTGCCACTTACATCCCTAGTCGTTGGCTGGTGGAGTCGCGGTGAGACGACGGCCGAGCAGCGGATCAGGTGAAGTGAGCTGGCGGCGAAGCGAGAGAGGTGGGAATCAGAGCTCGGGCAGGATCGACGATTAATGCTGACGAGAGATTAAGGGAGGTGATTGCAAGCGGGGCCGGGGATATGCACCGATCGATTTTTTCCAATTTTTTTGTTTCTTTTTTAAACGAGACGAAATCTGGAGCGTCAACTATCCAACGAATCGACGGGCGTCGAGTGGTCTGGCGCTGGCGTTTCTCCACACTACATATATGAAGCATTTACCCTTTTCTTTTCGATGGATGGTTAGCTAGATCTGATGTAGTGCTCGACCCGAGCCCTTGCATCCATTAGGCTGGTTGTAATGGAGAGTATCATATACTAGTATATCATGCTCATGATACTACCTCCGTAATGCATAATATCATAAATTAGTATCTTAGGTTGCCTTATTAATTGTCATGCATGACAGAAAGTAGTACAACATTAATATGATACGGTATCATGATATGATACCACACCCTCTCTTTCCTCATTTAATTGTGTGCCACATCATCCAAAAAGTCTAGTTGGCACGCATGATATCCCTTAGACTAGCCACAATACAGAGTAACATACACTAGTAACATACACGTATCCCTAGACTATGTTACTACCTTCATAATGGGTAGTAACATAAGTGTGGTGTCATGCAAAGCTTCATTTATTAGATTATAGACTCATATTGCATTGGGACGTGTGATGTTACAGTAACTAACTAAGTTACTCAAACTACCTCTCTCCTCATTAACTCATTGCCACATAAGCAAATTTGCTGAGTTGGACTCGATGTTACTGCCGAAGTTACTCCCACTGTGGCTAGTCTTATGATACTTCCATTACAACCAGCCTTATTTATAGAGATGACCAAGCAGAATAGGATCAGCACCCAATTAATTGGTAATTATAACTTGCAAAATGTAAACAGATCCATCAGTACGAAGGTGGAATGCACTCACAATTAATGTAACCTTTCTTTTGTCTTTGCCATACTTTTTTAGGGGTTGTTTGGCTTTTTGAGGGGGGTGATACTCATCTTTATTCAAGCTCTATCGAAGATTCAATACAAACTAACTCTGGAGGGCTCATAAGCTACAAATGGCGCCCGAGATTAAGAGTAACAGATGCTTTAGCCAAACTATGAGACTCCCAATTCTTCTTTCTTTTCTCATGATCGAAGATACAAAATTTAAAATCTTTCATCTTTTCTTTGATATCGTCAATAATTCTGGAGCTTTCACCCAAATATAGTCTCTTCAGATGGTGCACCTGTCGGATTTCGGGTTCCGCAGACCCTGGAGAGGTTCGAACTCTGGGGTGCGTGTGAAGAACTCAACCTCCCCAGTCTGCCTACTTGCCAATCTCACGGCCTAGCTCGATGAACTGAAAGGAAACATACACAACAGTTTACCCAGGTTCGGGCCACCTTGCGGTGTAAAACCCTACTCCTGCTTTGTGGTGGATTGGCCTCGAGGGGCTGAGGATGAACTAGTACAGTGGGAGAACAACCTCAGGAGGAGGAGTGTTCTTGGGTTCGAGTGAGCTGGAGAGTGTGAGGATGGAATGGATCCGATCTGGTCTCCGGGGTCCCCTCCTATGGTGGTGGTGCTACTCTATTTATAGTGGCCTTGGTCCTCTTCCCAAATGAAGGCGGCAAGGGATCCCACAACGGCCAAATTCAAAGGGAGACAACTAGTACATGCTATCCTAACAAAAGTAGTCTTCGCCTACAAAAGCCTCTGGTCATGACACCACGATGGGCTTGGCGATGACCTCCGTCCTGCCATCCTGGCGGTCTTGGTCTTGTTGCATCAGAATGGCAACCTTTGGCTGATTCCTTAGGACTCCGTGCCTGCGCTTGCCTCTTTAGCACCAAAGAGGAAACTGTTGTCCTGCACCCACTGGCGCCCGCTTAGCCTTGGTCATCATGGCTGGCGTCATCCAAACCTCATGAGGTGAGGCTTGCATAGGAATCTCCGCTTCTCTGGAGCCAGCCCGAGGAGGCCGCTCCTCGTGGAGGTATTGGTGTCATCCGCCTCGCGAGGCTTGGCCCCCTCGCGAGGGTCTTGAGTTGCTGATGCTGAAGCTGGGCCGTACCAGACCGTTGATGAATCCACGCTATAGGCCGCAGGCAGGCAAGTCTGGGTACCCCTGTTCCCAGAACACTGATAGTAGCCCCCGAGCCCAAGGCGTGCTCAAACTTGGCCTCGAGGCGAAGCCAAAGGGCAAGTGCGGAGCGCCGCGGGCCCTAACCGCCCGCGGCCTTGGTCAACGCGTGGCAATTGATGGGACGTGGGCGTCTCCGCTTCCCTACACTGCCTCGGCAACTGTTTGACTTGACGAGACCCTGTTACATGCAGAGAAAACCATCACTGCGTGCGACCGTGGAGGCCAACGGTTGGCCTCCCTCCGGCTATAAATGAGGGGAGGGGCGGAGCCCCCCTCATTCATCTTCATCTTGATGCCTGCTTCTTCTTCTTCCTCTTCTTCGTCTCACTGTCTTGCTGAAGTTCTCATGGCGCCGACAGGGAAGTTCTCCACCACTGAGAAGGGGAAGGCCCCCAAGGAGGGGCCAGATTCACCACCGCCCAAGAGGGGCCGCGGACGTCCCCGTAAGTAAGCTGCGACCTCGGTGGTGGTCCCCCAGGGGCGCAAGCGCACTCCTCCAAGAGCATACGCTGCCTCCGGCGGCCGCGGCGGCGCTTCTTCTTGCGGCAGGAGGCGCCGAGGCCGGGGCAGCTCCTTCGATGAGGGAAGGCGCGCCATGGTTGCCCGACCTCCTCGGCCGCGCTTCCACTCGGCTGATGCATTCCCGGAGTTCGTCATGTGGTCGGAGAGGCCCACAGGCACCTAGCTCCCGCTCCCGCGCTTCTTCGCGGGCGCGCTTCCGACTATGGGGCTTGACGGCCTCTGGCTGCAGGCGGATGGCTGCTGTAGTAGGGCCTCATGGGATGGGGTCGAGGTCACCACCGCTGGCAACATGTCCTTGACCCGCGGCCAGCAGGCGTTTACCCGCACGTGCGGCCTGAGCAGGAGGTGCACCCTCCACTTCAAGTACGATGGCCTCACGACCTTCTACGTCAGGGTGTTTGGGGAAGACGGCCGCCGCGCGGGGTACTGCCCCAAAGACGGCAGCAGCGACAATGAGCTTGGCCTTGACGACGGCCACGACGACGACGAGGGTAAGCTTGCCCTTGGTGATGGTCGCGCCAGCCCCAGCGGCGGTGGCTCCTCCTCCGGCGAGAGCACCAGCAGCGGCGGCTATGATCAGCCACCCTGTCGCCGGGCTCGGAACGGGGAAGGCGACGGGCCATCTCGCCGTCGTGCTCCGGAGAAGCGGGAGGAAGGCTCAAACAAAGCTTTGGGCATTGCTGGAGCCTACCCTCAGGAGCTGCTGTAGGCGCGCGTCTCGCTTTTGTTTAACCTTTCCTTTCTCCTGCATTTTAAAAAAACTAGAGGGCCCTGCTGGGGCATGTAATGAACCATGGCACTTATGCCACTATGCTATGTTTATTATTCTGATGTTATGCCGTGATATCTATGCTCCGAGTAGGTGCGGTTAGGGTAACTTAGCTCGGTATGGTTGCGGCAGTTTCCCACCTCGCGAGGGCGTGCCCTTCGGCACCTGGCGAAGCTCCCTTCCTAACGACTCAGGCGTCGGCCTCAGGAGACGTTGTAGAGCTGCAGAGTTATTAGAAAGCTTGACGGGGTGCCTTTTTCTTCCTTCCGCGAGCCCCCAGGCATGGGTTAGTTGTGGCTTAGTGCACCGCATCGCGCTGCCCGGGGGCATAGACTTAAGAGGGTGCGCATATCCACGAGCTCATTCGAGAGTGTCTCGCGAGGATTAAGAAAGCCGAAGCACCGTGGCAACGAGGTTTCGGCAAGGTGTGTTTGCATGCAGGTGAACCCATATGCGCACACCTGCTTAGCCCCCGCGCGCGGGACGCGCGAGGAGGAGCGACGGGCAACTGCCGCTCTTCCCGGGCCAAGACTGAGAGGCGAGTGAAGCAAGAGGAGAAAAATTCCAACTCCAGCGAACAAAAATGCGAAAACTCCAAATTCCACTAAGAAGTTGCAAACCAACTACAGAAAGCAAGCAAAAGAACAGCCGCGTTCGGCACCTAGTCTAGTCTTCTCACCAGCGCGGAGCTAAGTGCTGCCACTAGGACGTGGGAGGGAGCCCTTGTGAGGCCCGCGGGCGACACTCAGAAGACTCCAGGGCGTGTACAACCCCACTCATTATTACGTGAGAGTGTCACGAGCCGAGACCTTCATAGGCACGGGGGCTTTGCTTCATGGATAGAACATTCGGAGGTGCTGGATGTTCCAGGCGTTCTGGATGGGGATCCCATCTCGCGTCTCCACGCGCGCGGCGCCAGGCCTAGAGACACGGGTGATCCTGAACGAGCCTTCCCACATGGGTGAGAGCTTGTGCAGCCCCTGTTGGGGAACGTAGCAGAAATTCAAAATTTTCCTACGTGTCACCAAGATCTATCTATGGAGAGACCAGCAACGAGTAGAAAGAGAGTGCATCTACATACCCTTGTAGATCGCTAAGCGGAAGCGTTCAAGTGAACGGGGTTGATGAAGTCGTACTTGTCGTGATTCAAATCACCGATGATCAAGTGCCGAACGCACGGCACCTCCGCGTTCAACACACGTACAGCCCGGTGACGTCTCCCACGCCTTGATCCAGCAAGGAGAGAGGGAGAGGTTGAGGAAGACTCCATCCAACAGCAGCACAACGGCGTGGTGGTGGTGGAGGAGCGTGGCAATCCTGCAGGGCTTCACCAAGCACCGCGGGAGAGGAGGAGGACTTGGGAGAGGGGAAGGGCTGCGCCAGAACTTCGTCTAAAGCTCCCATGCGTCTCCCCACTATATATAGGGGTGGAGGGGCTGGTTTCTTGCCCTCCAAGTCCATTGGGGCGTTGGCCAAGGTGGGAGGAAAGAAATCCCATCATTTCCTTCCCCACCGATTGTTATCCCCCCTTTTTAGGGATCTTGATCTTATCCCTCCGGGATATGATCTTATTCCTTCTAAGGGGGGATCTTGGTGCGCCTTGACCAGGGGTGTGGGGCCTTTCCCCCACTACCCACGTTCATGTGGGTCCCCCCATGCAGGTGGGCCCCACTCCGGAACCTTCTAGAACCTTCCCGGTACAATACCGAAAAATCCCGAACATTTTCCGGTGGCCAAAATAGGACTTCCCATATATAAATCTTTACCTCCGGACCATTCCGGAACTCCTCGTGACGTCCGGGATCTCATCCGGGACTCCGAACAACATTCGGTAACCACATACAAACTTCCTTTATAACCCTAGCGTCATCGAACCTTAAGTGTGTAGACCCTACGGGTTCGGGAGACATGTAGACATGACCGAGACGTTCTCCGGTCAATAACCAACAGCGGGATCTGGATATCCATGATGGCTCCCACATGTTCCACGATGATCTCATCGGATGAACCAAGATGTCAAGGACTTAATCAATCCCGTATTCAATTCCCTTTGTCTATCGGTATGTTACTTGCCCGAGATTCGATCGTCGGTATCCAATACCTTGTTCAATCTCGTTACCGGCAAGTCACTTTACTCGTTCCGTAACACATCATCCCGTGATCAACTCCTTGGTCACATTGCGCATATGATGATGTCCTACCGAGTGGGCCCAGAGATACCTCTCCGTTTACACGGAGTGACAAATCCCAGTCTCGATCCGCATAAAACAATAGATACTTTCGGAGATACCTGTAGTGCACCTTTATAGTCACCCAGTTACGTTGTGACGTTTGATACACCCAAAGCACTCCTACGGTATCTAGGAGTTACACGCTCTCATGGTCGAAGGAAGAGATACTTGACATTGGCAAAGCTCTAGCAAATGAACTACACGATCTTTTGTGCTAGTCTTAGGATTGGGTCTTGTCCATCACATCATTCTCCTAATGATGTGATCCCGTTATCAACGACATCCAATGTCCATAGCCAGGAAACCATGACTATCTGTTGATCACAACGAGCTAGTCAACTAGAGGCTCAGTAGGGACATATTGTGGTCTATGTATTCACACGTGTATTACGATTTCCGGATAATACAGTTATAGCATGAATAAAAGACAATTATCATGAACAAGGAAATATAATAATAATACTTTTATTATTGCCTCTAGGGCATATTTCCAACAGTCTCCCACTTGCACTAGAGTCAATAATCTAGTTCACATCGCCATGTGATTAACACTCACAGGTCACATCGCCATGTGACTAATACCCAAGAGTTTACTAGAGTCAGTAGTCTAGTTCACATCACTATGTGATTAACACTCAATGAGTTTTATGTTTGATCATGTTGCTTGTGAGAGAGGTTTTAGTCAATGGGTCTGAACCTTTCAGATCCGTGTGTGCTTTACAAATCTCTATGTCATCTCCTAGATGTAGCTACCACGTTCTATTTGGAGCCATTCCAAATAACTGTTCCACTTGGAGCTATTCTAAATTGTTGCCCCATTATACGTATCCAGTATCTCTACTTAGAGCTATCCGGATAGGTGTTAAGCTTGCATCGACGTAACCTTTACGATGAACTCTTTTACCACCTCCATAATCGAGAAAATTCCTTAGTCCACTAGTTACTAAGGATAACTTTGACCGCTGTCTGTGATCCATTCTTGGATCACTCTTGTACCCCTTGACTAACTCATGGCAAGGCACACTTCAGGTGCGGTACACAGCATAGCATACTGTAGAGCCTATGTCTTAAGCATAGGAGACGACCTTCGTCCTTTCTCTCTATTCTGCCATGGTCGAGCTTTAAGTCTTAACTTCGTACCTTACAACTCAGGCAAGAACTCCTTCTTTGACTGGTCCATCTTGAACACCTTCAAGATCATGTCAAGGTATGTGCTCATTTGAAAGTATTATTAAGCATTTTGATCTATCCTTATAGATCTTGATGCTCAATGTTCAAGTAGCTTAATCCAGGCTTTCTATTGAAAAACACCTTTCAAATAACCCTATATGCTTTCTAGAAATTCTACATCATTTCTGATCAACAATATGTCAACAACATATACTCATCAGAAATTCTATAGTGCTCCCACTCACTTCTTTGGAAATACAAGTTTCTCATAAACTTTGTACAAACCCAAAATCTTTGATCATCATCAAAGCATACATTCCAACTCCGAGATGCTCACTCCAGTCCTTAGAAGGATTGCTAGAGCTAGCATACCTTTTAGCATCCTACGGGATTGAAAAAACCTTCCGGTTGTATCACATACAACCTTTCCTCAAGAAAATCGTCGAGGAAACAATGTTCTGACATCCTATCTGCAAGATTTCATAAATAATGCAGTAATCGCTAATATAATTCCGACAGACTCTTAGCATCGCTACGAGTGAGAAAATCTCATCGTAGTCAACTCCTTGAACTTGTCGGAAAACATCTTAACAACAAGTCGAGCTTTCTTAATGGTGACATTTACCATCATTGTCCGTCTTCCTTTTGAAATCCATCTGTACTCATTAGCCTTACGACCATCGAGCCGTTCTGCCAAAGTCTACACTTTGTTCTCATACATGGATCCTCTCTCGGATTTTATGGCCTCAAGCCATTTATCGGAATCCGGGCCCACCATCGCTTTTCCATAGCTCGTAGGTTCATTGTTGTCTAGCAACATGACCTTCAAGACAGGATTACGTACCACTCTGAAGTAGTACGCATCCTTGTCATCCTACGAGGTTTGGGAGTGACTTGATCCGAAGTTTCATGATCAATATCATAAGCTTCCACTTCAATTGGTGTAGGTGCCACAGGAACAACTCCCTGTGCCCTGTCACACACTAGTTGAAGAGACGGTTCAATAACCTCATCAAGTCTCCACCATCCTCCCACTCAATTCTTTCGAGAGAAACTTTTCCTCGAGAAAGGACCCGATTCTAGAAACAATCCATATTGCTTTCGGATCTGAATTAGGAGGTATACCCAACTGTTTTGGGTTTCCTATGAAGATGCATTTTATCCGCTTTGGGTTCGAGCTTATCAACCTGAAACTTTTTCATATAAGCATCGCAGCCCCAAACTTTTAAGAAACGTCAACTTAGGTTTCTCTAAACCATAATTCATACGGTGTCATCTCATCGGAATTACGTGGTGCCCTATTTAAAGTGAATGTGGTTGTCTCTAATGCCTAACCCATGAACGATAGTGGTAATTCGATAAGAGACATCATGGTACGCACCATATCCAATAGGGTGCAACTATGATGTTCGGACACACCATCACATTATGGTGTTCCAGGCGGTATTAATTGCGAAACAATTTCCACAATGTCTTAATTGTGTGCCAAAACTCGTAACTCAGATATTCATCTCTATGATCATATCATAGACATTTTATCCTCTTGTCACAATGATCTGCTACTTCACTCTGAAATTACTTGAACCATTCAATAATTCAGACTTGTGTTTCATCAAGTAAATATACTCAACATTTACTCGAATCATCTGTGAAGTAAGAACATAATGATATTCACTGCATGCCTCAACACTCATTCGACTGCACACATCAAAATGTGTTACTTCCAACAAGTTGCTATCTTGTTCCATCTTACTGAAAATGAGGCTTTTCAGTCATCTTGCCCATGTGGTATGATTTGCATATCTCAAGTGATCCAAAATCAAGTGAGTCCGAACGATCCATTTGCATGGAGTTTCTTCATGCATATACACCAATAGACATGGTTCGCATGTCTCAAACTTTTCAAAAACGAGTGAGTCCAAAGATCCATCAACATGGAGCTTCTTCATGCGTTTTATACCATTATGACTTACATGGCAGTGCCACAAGTAAGTGGTACTATCATTACTATCTTATATCTTTTGGCATGAAAATGTGTATCCCTACGATCAAGATTCAATAAACCATTCCTTTAGGTGCAAGAGCACTTATTCAGGTTTAATACTAATCTTGATGGTAGAGGGAGCGTGTGATGTTAGATCACATCAAACTTGGAAACACTTCCAACACATATCGTCAGCTCACCTTTAGCTAGTCTCCGTTTTATTCCGTAGCTTTTTTTTCGAGTTACTAACACTTAGCAACCGAACCGGTATCTAATACCCTGGTGCTACTAGGAGTACTAGTAAAGTACACATTAACATAATGTATATCCAATATACTTCTATCGACCTTGCCAGCCTTCTTATCTACCAAGTATCTAGGGTAATTCTGCTCCAGCGGCTATTCCCCTTATCACAGAAGCACTTAGTCTCGGGTTTGGGTTCAACCTCGGGTTTCTTCACTGGTGCAGCAGCTGATTTGCCGTTTCATGAAGTATCCCTTCTTGCCCTTGCCCTTCTTGAAACTAGTGGTTTCACCAACCATCAACAATTGATGCTCCTTCTTGATTTCTACTTTCGCAGTGTCAAACATCGCGAATACCTCAAGGATCATCATATCTATCCCTGATATGTTATAGTTCATCACGAAGCTCTAGCAGCTTGGTGGCAATGACTTTGGGGAAACATCACTATCTCATCTGGAAGATCAACTCCCACTCGATTCAAGTGATTGTTGCACTCAGACATTCTGAGCACAACCTCAACGATTGAGCTTTTCTCCCTTAGTTTGCAGGCTAAGAAAATCGTCGGAGGTCTCATACCTCTTGACGTGGGCACGAGCCTGAAATCCCAATTTCAGCCCTTGAAACATCTCATATGTTCCGTGATGTTTCGAAAAACGTCTTTAGTGCCTCAACTTTAAACCGTTTAACTGAACTATCACGTAGTTATCAAAACGTGTATGTCCGATGTTCGCAACATCTACAAACGACGTTTGGGGTTCGACACATTGAGCAGTGCATCAAGGACATAAGCTTTCTACTGTTCGCATAATTGCTACTTTCAACTTTCAACTATATTTTCTCTAGGAACATATCTAAACAGTGGAACTAAAGCGCGAGCTTACGACATAATTTGCAAAAGGTCTTTTGACTATGTTCAAGATAATTAAGTTCATCTTATGAACTCCCACTCAGATAGACATCCCTCTAGTCATCTAAGTGATTACATGATCCGAGTCAACTAGGCCATGTCCGATCATCACGTGAGACGGACTAGTCATCATCGGTGAACATCTTCATGTTGATCGTATCTACTATACGACTCATGCTCGACCTTTCGGTCTCCGTGTTCCGAGGCCATGTCTGCACATGCTAGGCTCGTCAAGTTAACCCTAAGTGTTTTCGCTGTGTAAAACTGTCTTACACCCGTTGTATGTGAACGTAAGAATCCATCACACCCGATCATCACGTGGTGCTTAGAAGCGACGAACTGTAGCAACGGTGCACAGTTAGGGGAGAACACTTCTTGAAATTTTGTAAGGGATCATCTTATTTACTACCGTCGTACTAAGTAAACAAGATGCATAAACATGATAAACATCACATGCAATCAAATAGTGACATGATATGGCCAATATCATTTTGCTCCTTTTGATCTTCATCTTCGGGGCTCCATGATCATCATCGTCACCGGCATGACACCATGATCTCCATCATCATGATCTCCATCATCGTGTCTTCATGAAGTTGTCACGCCAACGACTACTTCTACTTCTATGGCTAACGCGTTTAGCAATAAAGTAAAGTAATTTACATGGCGTTGTTCAATGACACGCAGGTCATACAATAAATAAAGACAACTCCTATGGCTCCTGCCGGTTGTCATACTCATCGACATGCAAGTCGTGAATCCTATTACAAGAACATGATCAATCTCATACATCACATATCATTCATCACATTCTTCTTGGCCATATCACATCACATAGCATACCCTGCAAAAACAAGTTAGATGTCCTCTAATTGTTGTTTGCATGTTTTACGTGGCTGCTATGGGTTTCTAGCAAGAACGTTTCTTACCTACGCAAAACCACAACATGATATGCCAATTGCTATTTACCCTTCATAAGGACCCTTTTCATCGAATCCGTTCCGACTAAAGTGGGAGAGACTGGCACCCGCTAGCCACCTTATGCACCAAGTGCATGTCAATCGGTGGAACCTGTCTCACGTAAGAGTACGTGTAAGGTCGGTCCGGGCCGCTTCATCCCACAATACCGTCGAAACAAGATTGGACTAGTAACGGTAAGCATATTGAACAAAATCAACGCCCACAACTACTTTGTGTTCTACTCGTGCAAAGAATCTACGCAATAGACCTAGCTCATGATGCCACTGTTGGGGAACGTAGCAGAAATTCAAAATTTTCCTACGTGTCACCAAGATCTATCTATGGAGAGACCAGCAACGAGTAGAAAGAGAGTGCATCTACATACCCTTGTAGATCGCTAAGCGGAACGTTCAAGTGAACGGGGTTGATGAAGTCGTACTCGTCGTGATTCAAATCACCGATGATCAAGTGCCGAACGCACGGCACCTCCGCGTTCAACACACGTACAGCCCGGTGACGTATCCCACGCCTTGATCCAGCAAGGAGAGAGGGAGAGGTTGAGGAAGACTCCATCCAGCAGCAGCACAACGGCGTGGTGGTGGTGGAGGAGCGTGGCAATCCTGCAGGGCTTCGCCAAGCACCACGGGAGAGGAGGACGACTTGGGAGAGGGGGAGGGCTGCGCCAGAACTTCGTGTATAGCTCCCATGCGCCTCCCCACTATATATAGGGGTGGAGGGGCTGGTTTCTTGCCCTCCAAGTCCATTGGGGCGTTGGCCAAGGTGGGAGGAAAGAAATCTCATTATTTCCTTCCCCACCGATTGTTATCCCCCCTTTTTAGGGATCTTGATCTTATCCCTTCGGGATATGATCTTATTCCTTCTAAGGGGGGATCTTGGTGCGCCTTGACCAGGGGTGTGGGGCCTTGCCCCCACTACCCACATCCATGTGGGTCCCCCCATGCAGGTGGGCCCCACTCCGGAACCTTCTAGAACCTTCCCGGTACAATACCGAAAAATCCCGAACATTTTCCGGTGGCCAAAATAGGACTTCCCATATATAAATCTTTACCTCCGGACCATTCCGGAACTCCTCGTGATGTCCGGGATCTCATCCGGGACTCCGAACAACATTCGGTAACCACATACAAACTTCCTTTATAACCCTAGCGTCATCGAACCTTAAGTGTGTAGACCCTACGGGTTCGGGAGACATGTAGACATGACCGAGACGTTCTCCGGTCAATAACCAACAGCGGGATCTGGATACCCATGATGGCTCCCACATGTTCCACGATGATCTCATCGGATGAACCACGATGTCAAGGACTTAACCAATCCCGTATTCAATTCCCTTTGTCTATCGGTATGTTACTTGCCCGAGATTCGATCGTCGGTATCCAATACCTTGTTCAATCTCGTTACCGGCAAGTCACTTTACTCGTTCCGTAACACATCATCCCGTGATCAACTCCTTGGTCACATTGCGCATATGATGATGTCCTACCGAGTGGGCCCAGAGATACCTCTCCGTTTACACGGAGTGACAAATCCCAGTCTCGATCCGCATAAAACAATAGATACTTTCGGAGATACCTGTAGTGCACCTTTATAGTCACCCAGTTACGTTGTGACGTTTGATACACCCAAAGCACTCCTACGGTATCCAGGAGTTACACGCTCTCATGGTCGAAGGAAGAGATACTTGACATTGGCAAAGCTCTAGCAAATGAACTACACGATCTTTTGTGCTAGTCTTAGGATTGGGTCTTGTCCATCACATCATTCTCCTAATGATGTGATCCCATTATCAACGACATCCAATGTCCATAGCCAGGAAACCATGACTATCTGTTGATCACAATGAGCTAGTCAACTAGAGGCTCACTAGGTACATATTGTGGTCTATGTATTCACGCGTGTATTACGATTTCCGGATAATACAGTTATAGCATGAATAAAAGACAATTATCATGAACAAGGAAATATAATAATAATACTTTTATTATTGCCTCTAGGGCATACTTCCAACAGCCCCTTCCTGAAGAGCACCCGCCTCAGGACGAGATCACCCACCTCAAGCGTCCTGGAGCGGACACTGCGGCAGTGGTACCGCTGCAGCACCTGCTGGTACCTCGCTGCTCGGAGCGAGGCTTGGCGGCGGCGTTCCTCCCCCAGCATGAGGTCCATCCCCCACAAGGTGTCCTGGCGTGCCTCATTAAACGCCAAGAGCCGCGTGGAGCGATGCCTGACCTCGTGTGGGAGAACTGCTTCGGCTCCGTAGATGAGGAAGAAAGGAGTTTCGTCCATTGGCTTGGTCGTCGTGGTGCGGATGGACCACAACACGGATTGGAGCTCGTCCAACCAGCCCCTGCCGCAGGCCTCGAGCTTCTTCTTGAAGATTCTTGCCTTGAGGCCTCTCAGGACCTTCGCGTTGGCGCACTCGGCTTGGCCATTGCTCCTGGGGGGTGCCACTAAGGCATAGCATATCTGCGTTCTAAGGTTAGCACAATACATTTTGAAAATGTTGCTAGTGAACTACAAGCCATTGTCGGTGATGATGCGATTGGGGACCCCGAACCGGCTCACGGGGCACTTGATGAACTTGACTGCCGAGCCGGCTGGGATGGTGCGGACAACTTCCACTTCCGCCCACCTGGTGAACTTGTCGATGGCGACATAGAGGTAACGGTAGCCCTCGGGCGCTTGAGGTAATGGACCCAAGATGTCCACTCCCCAGACCGCGAACGGTCATGAGAGCGGGATGGTCTGGAGACCCTGAGCGGGCTGGTGGATTTGCTTGGCATGGAACGGGCAGGCTTCACAGGACCTCACCAGCTCGGTAGCGTCATTGAGCACCATGGGCTAGTAGAATCCACTACAGAACACCTTGCCCACGAGGGTGCGCGACGAAGAGTGATGCCCGCAGTCCCCGCCATGTATGTCAGCCAACAGCTCGTGTCCTTGATCCATGGAGATGCACTGCAAAGAAACGTCGTTTGGCCACTTCCCATAGAGCTCACCGTCCTGAATGCAGTAGGCAGTGGCCTGGCGAGCCACGTGCTCCGCGTCTTCCTCCTTCTCCGGCAGGGCCGCCTGAAGCAGGTATGCCTTGAACTCCTCGGTCCAGCACCCCTCCTGAGGCTCAAGCGTGAGGAGCAGACATGCTCCCGAGGTTGGGCCGCAAGCGGGGGATCCCGAGAGGGGTGCTAGGGTGTAACGCCCCGGATTCGTTGCGCCAGGTGTCTGCTAGTTAGTTGCCGTCGTTGCCATGTCATTTGCTTGTGTGTTGCATTTTATCATGCCATCATGTGCATTTCATTTTGCATACGTGTTTGTTTCATGCATCCGAGCATTTTCCCCGTTGTCCGTTTTGCGATCCGGCACTCCTATGCCCTCCGGCATTCCCCTTTTGTCTCCTGTTGTGAGCGGGTGTTAAACGTTCTCGGAATGGACCGAGTCTTGCCAAGCGGCCTTGGTATAGCACTGGTAGACCGCCTGTCAAGTTTCGTTCCATTTGGAGGTCGTTCGATACTCCAACGGTTAACCGCGTAGCCCGAAGCCCCCCTTTCTCCTTGCAGCCCAACACCCTTCCAAAGTGGCCCAAAACCCATCTAACTCTCCTCCATGCTCTCGTCCGTTCGATCACGATCGTGTGGGCGAAAACCGTGCCTCATTTGGAGTCTCCTACCTCCCTCTACCTATAAATATGTGCACCCCTCCTCTAATCCCGGGTCCAAACCCTAAAAATCGCCCTCCGCCACCACCGGACACGTCCGCCGCCACCGGACGAAATCGCCGCCGCCCCCACAGCCACTGGCATCGCGCCACTTGTCCCCACCGCCGTCCCACGCTGCCAGGCCCATCGGGGCCCGGATCCGACCCGTAGTGGGCCGAATCAGGCCCGTCCGGCCCGGTCGCCGCCGCCGCGCGCCCGCAGGCGCCCCGTGCCCCGCGCCGCCGCGCCTTCCCGCCGGCCGCCGCCCGACCCCGCCTCCGCCCGTCGCCGGAACTTCCGCCGCCGCCGCCTTCAACCCCGTCGCCTCCTCGCCGGCGTGGCCCCGCCACCGCGACCTCCGGAGCCCCACGCCTCTCCCTCCGCCGCGCAGCCGCCCGCGCCCCGAGCGCCGCCGCCCTGAAGCCCGGCGAGATCCGTCGGAGCGCGTCTCCCAACGCCTCGGCCTCCCTCTGCCGCCGGCGCCTGCCTCCATCTCCACCACCTCCCCGGCCCTCTGCTCCGGTCCCGCCGCCCATCTCCACCACCTCGCCGGCCCCGCGCCCCTCGTCGACCGTGCCTCGCCGGAGAGCTCACCGGAGCTCTCCTCCGGCCAGATCCGCCATGAGTGGATGAGATCCACCAGGCCCACCATCCAAACGGCCGCCTCGTCCCCGGATCTCTTCGTCCTGCACCGCTCCGTCCCGATTCCCCGAGGTCCAAATTTGACCAAGTCCCGAAATATTTTGACATTATCATGCCAAGTTCATCGCATCATATCTATGCATCCGTAGCTCTGTTTTGTGCGTGTAATATGACAAATTGTTTGTCTCAACGAGTACATCATTTCATTCCATTGCATCATGTTCATTTGAGTCCATCTTGATGCCTGAATCTTCGTTGCAAGAGTGCTTCATGATGTTGTCTGCTGTCTGTTAACAGAATATGTGCATTTGTCATTTTTGCCATGATTGATGTGTGCATCCTATGAGGTTGACGTCTACATGTGTTTTAAACTATGCCATGTCTTCTTTATAGAGGTGCTTACTATGTATTTTTGTGATCAATGTGGTGACTAGCACAAGCATGCAAACTAGGCATCGTGATGTTACTGATTTTAGTCCCTGTTCTGCTGTTATTTTGATGCCATATAAACATGATGCTACAGAGAGATCCATGCATAATTTGAGATACTTCAGTAAGGATGTTTTGAACATATGGTTGTTCTCTAGCCATTAATGCCCCTGTTTGCAATTATGGAGTGGTCTAGTATGTCATTTTCGTGCTCTACTTTTGCTTCAAAATGTTTCCTGGCAGATTGTTTACATGTTATTCAATTTTGCCAAGGTTGTTGTAGTTGATACTTGCATGCTATGAACTTGTTCTTGCCTTGGTTAGCTTCACAAACATGTATTCTTACTGTTGGTTGCCTTGCCATGCCATGTATTGCTCTGTAGTGAGTTGCACAAGCTCACCAACATGCCTTCATAATTCTGTTTCTGCCATGTTTGAATCTGTAATATAACTTGCTATGTTTACGTGGGTGCCATCATATTTTCTGATCCTTTTTGGCTCATGGTCAGTAAAGGACTTTTGTATATGCAATTAGTAGATTCATGCCATGCCTTTGTTTGCCATGATAAGTTCCTGTAACATGTTGTTTGATAGCTCTAAACATTGCAACCTGATATTAATTTCTGGAAAGTCTGAAACTGATATTATTTGCAATCTTGCCATGTGTGTTTGAGCATGTTCTAGTGATTTCTGGAGATAGCTCAGTGTTCATGTTTTGTTATGCTTTACCTGTACATCATGTCCATGCCTTTTGTTTTTATATTGTGGTACTGTAGCATGTTGTTTTGATGCTTGCAATATGCCAGTTGCTGTTTTGGACAGCTTGTCCTTTAAACTTGTATAGGGTGTATGTGTTGCACCGTTGCTCCGTTTTGAGTGTGCTCTATATGAAACTTGCTTAGTTTTGCATGTAGTTTCATATTATCATGTTGCATCCTTGTTTTGGTGTGTTTGCTTGATGTTTGTATGCATTTTGCATCAATGCCATGTTTAACTTGTTTTGCTCATATCTTCTAGGCCGTAGCTCCGAACTAAATGAACTTTATATGTAACTTGACTAGAATCTTGTGTAGATCATCTTTGTGCATCTTAACTTGCTGTTTAACAACTTGAACATAAGGTTTATTCAGATCTGGACCAATTTCGAAATTTGCATATGAGGACTTACCGGAATTGTTATATGTTGTTCCCGGCCTCATTTAAACTTGCCTTGATGTGTTGTTCTTGTTTGCATCATCTCTTGCCATGAGCAGCTTCATGTAGCCTTGTCATGCATCATGCTTGTTGTGCATCATGCCTTGTATATGTGTGGTTTGTTTACTAGGTTGTGTGCTTCTTCTCGATAGTTCCCGTTTCGTTGCGATCGTGAGGATTCGTTCGTCTACGCTTGGTTCGGCTTCATCCGTTTGTCTTCTTCAAGGACTCGTTCTTCTTCCTTGCGGGATTTCATGCAAGATGACCGCTACCTTGGATCTCACTACTATCATTGCTATGCTAGTTGCTTCGTTCTATCGCTTTGCTGCGCTACCTATCACTTGTTTATCGAACCTCCCATATTGCCATGAACCTCTAACCTTTGACACCTTTCCTATGCAAACCATTGCTTGGCCATGTTACCGCTTTTGCTCAGCCCCTCTTATAGCGTTGCTAGTTGCAGGTGAAGTTGAAGATTTCTCCATGGTGGACATGATTTATGTTTGGGATATCACAATATCTCTTATATTATTAATGCATCTATATACTTGGTAAAGGGTGGAAGACTCGGCCTTTTGCCTGGTGTTTTGTTCCACTCTTGCCGCCCTAGTTCCCGTCATACCAGTGTTATGTTCCCGGATTTTGCGTTCCTTACGCGGTTGGGTGATTTATGGGACCCCCTTGACAGTTCGCTTTGAATAAAACTCCTCCAGCAAGGCCCAACCTTGGTTTTACCATTTTCCTTACCACCACCTATCCCTTTCCCTTGGGTCGGCCAACCCGAGGGTCATCTTTATTTTAGCCCCCCCGGGCCAGTGCTTGTCTAAGTGTTGGTCCGAACCAGAGCCACTTGCAGCACCACCTCGGGGAAACTTGAGGGTTGGTTTTAGTTGTACGTAGTGTTCATCCGGTGTTTCCCTGAGAACGAGATATGTGCAGCTCCTATCGGGATTGTCGGCACATCGGGCGGTCTTGCTAGTCTTGTTTTACCATTGTTGAAATGTCTTGTAAACAGGGATTCTGAGTCTGACCGGGTCTTCCTGGGAGAAGGTATATCCTTCGTTGATCGCGAGAGCTTATCATGGGCTAAGTTGGGACACCCCTGCAGGGTATAATCTTTCGAAAGCCGTGCCTGCGGTTATAGGCAGATGGGAATTTGTTAATGTCCGGTTGAAGATAACTTGACACCAGATCCGAATTAAAACGCATCAACCGTGTGTGTAGCCGTGATGGTCTCTTTTCGGCGGAGTCTGGGAAGTGAACACGGTTTCTGGGTTATGTTTGACTTAAGTAGGAGTTCAGGATCACTTCTTGATCATTGCTAGCTTCACGACCGTTCCTTTGCTCTCTTCTCGCTCTTATTTGCGTATGTTAGCCACCATATATGCTTAGTCGCTGCTGCAACCTCACCACTTTACCCCCCTTCCATTCCCTTTAAGCTTTGCTAGTCTTGATACCCATGGTAATGGGATTGCTGAGTCCTCATGGCTCACAGATTACTACAACAACAGTTGCAGGTACAGGTTGTGCGATGATCATGACGCGAGAGCGATGCTTGCTTGCATTGAGTTCTTCTTCTGCTTCTTCTTCGATCAGGGGATAGGTTCCAGGTCGGCAGCCTGGGTTAGCAGGGTGGATGTCGTTTGAGTTTCTGTTTGTGTTTCCTCTGTAGTCGGATGGTGCTCTTATGTAAGATGATGTTGTATTCGTGTGGCATTGTATGCCTTATGTATGTATCCCCATGTATTATGTAATGTTGATGTAATGATATCCACCTTGCAAAAGCGTTTCAATATGCGGGTCTATCCTTGGTGGGACCTTCGAGTTCCTTTTGGATAGGGTCGCATATTGGGCGTGACAAGTTGGTATCAGAGCCTCGACCAACCCTAGGAGCCCCCTTGATTGATCGTGTAGTTTGGCCGTTGTTGAGTCTAGAAGAAAACTGTTTTCGGAGTCTAGTTTTATCGGAGAGTAGGAATTCTTTTTACTCCTCAGCCCCTTTGTCGCTCTGGAAAGGAATCTTGACGTAGGTGTTTTGAATTACTCCTCTTCCCCTTCAAAAATTTTCTTTAGGATCACGCAGTTGGTTTTCCGGTAGTTGGTTCTCAGCTCTTTTCATCCGGTGCATTTCTCGTCAAGTCGACTCGACCCTCTTCATCTTTGCAAGTTCAATCCTCAGTTGTTTTCTTTCCCACCCGCCCACCCCTTTTCTTCTCGGAACCGGAGTCCGTAATCGAGAATTCATCCTACTCGTCCGAAGTTTTGCTCTCTCTCCTCAATGATTTCAACCGGTGTTTTTCTCTTCAAGTTATTCGTCGGTTTCCCCTTCCAAGTTGCTTTTGTTTTCCCCACCCTCCCA